>NW_026592325.1:396632-482276 GCF_907164565.1 Psammomys obesus | reverse complement strand
ACACACACACACACACACACACACACACACACACACACACACACACAAGATCTGAGAAGAAGGACGCTCAGTCGAGGAACTGCCTCTATCAGATTAGCCTGTGGGCAAATCTGTGGAACATTTTCTTGATTAGTTATTGATGTGGGAAGGCTTAGTCTACTGTGTGTGGGCCCATTGCTGGCAGGTGGTTTTGGGCTGTATAGGAAGTAAGCTGAGCAAGACATTGAAAACAACCCAGAAGGCAGCATGGTTCCTGTTTCTGCTCATGCTTGAGTTCCTGTCCTAAGTTTCTTCAATGATGGACTATGATTGGGGCATTTAAGTCAAATAAACCTTTATTCCCCCAAGTTGCTTTTGGTGATAGTTGTTTATCAGAGCAATGGAAAGCAAACTGGGACAGAAATTGGTACAAGGAATGGTATCTAGTTTCATATTACTAAGCTTTGCTGCCTTGACAGGACAAGGGGCTTCCTAAGGTAGGGACCCTCCACTAGGTATAAAGGAAACAGCAGGAGCAAGTGTGGGATAGATGTTGTCTCTGCCCTAGCTAGGAAGAGGACAAGTAAGGTAGCCATATTCAGCCCTAGCCACAACAGCACAGCAGGATGGGCCAACATGATGTCGCTGGCTCATGTCATTCTATTGTTCTTCTGCAACTGAAAATATTCACAGACTTACATATGGCATCTCTGGGCCAAGATAGCGTTCAAGCTAGATTCAAGCTCTCTTGAATCCCAAGCACAGTTTGTCCTCTTCCTGGTCCTATGTAGAGTCACAGGATTTTTTTGTAACTCATGACTCTCAACAGCATAGCAAGTCAATCCACGGAGTAAGGAGGAGGGTGGGCATGGCTGGGAACCTGGTGGTACCTGTGGAGTGAACATTCGTATCATCATGCCGGGTGATACGGAGGAGCAGAAGGCAGCACCAGGCCCAGGGTGCTAGCCTAATCAGAACTCAGCTATGCCAGAGACGGCCCCACTGCCCTTGGCTACTGGGCTGTTTGAGAGGAAAATTGAATTATAATCTTAACATCCTTTGTACATTTGGAAATTTGTCAGAGCAATTAAATGCTAATAAGGCGAGGGAGATTAAATGGATAGTTTCCCTAAAGATTACCCTCCACCACCCAAGGTCAGGTAGAAATCGGAAGTTATGCAGTGATGGAGTCCAATCACTCTGGCTGAATAAATGTCACATGAAAGCAAGGAGTCATTCAGTTTTCCGTATTTGAACATCTCATTAGAGTCCGTGTCATTTAAAGATGTATTGGGTGGAAGAAAGGTGACATTTGAGGTTTCTCATGGTAAGCCAAGCCCTTAATTATCTGATAGAGGTTAATGTGGCCATGGTATGGGGGAAAGCTCGGCATAAAAAGGACTAATGGATTTTGTTAAGAACAGGTTTCATGGTGAGCCAGTAGCGTGGGCCATCCACTAGAGTGTCTAGCAAGAGTGATTCTTTCTTGCTGGTTCCCGGACAGGTTGAGGTGGAGACCATGGGGAAAGGGATGGCAGGGTGGGGAAGGTAGCTCAGTGGGAAAAGTGCTTGCTGAACAAGCATGAGGACCTGAGTTTAGACCCTCAGAACCTCTGTAAAGACAGGGCTTGGCTATGACGTACAGTGCTGTGCGCATGCTCTCTCTTTCAGACGACCACGAATGCAAAGGATGAGACTGTAGGAAACTATCCCTCACCTCCAGAAACGATGAAGGCAGGAGCCCAGACACAAACTTTTCTAGAGAAACCCAGCTGAGGATGCTGAAGGATTTGTAAGATTGAGGTGAGGCCCAGTGCAAACAGCCTGAGGATCGGCCGTGATTCAGGCCCCCTCAGTGGGCACGTAGTAGGCCCTGATGTTTACTGCCCTTGGAGTTCTGTGCTGTCCTGGAGTGGACTGGGTGACTGCTTCTGATGGGCAGAGTGATGATCCAAATGATGTGCTGCCTTTCCCAAGAATTTGCTGCAGAAGATGGTGGCTGTGGCCTGTCCCCACCCCTTTAATGTGATGGATTGAAACCAGGGATTTGTGCATGGTAAGCAAGTGGATTTTTACCAACCTGACTACATCCCAAGCCTTAGAAGTAAAGAAAAAGAGCATAGCTGTAAACTTAAGAGGTTGGTTTTACATAAGGAACCATAGAACCATGACAGGTGGGGAAGCTGCCATTCCCCACCTGTCCTGAGGCAAATAAGCACAGCACTGGCTGTAGGGTAGAGCCAAAGTGTGGAGCCAGTCTTTAGACTGCCTTTCTGAACATCCATGTAAGGAATTTTGCCAATTTGTGGTCCTGTTCTTCTCCAAGAGTTAGGAACAGATGGTTGGCCACAAACTAGTGTGGTGGCTCAAAACAGCACGCCAACAGAATTTGGTGTGCGCCATATTTCTCTCATCTTCACACCTGCTGCTCTGAGTTGTTACAGCTCTGATCCATCTCTGAACTATTTAACAAAATGCTGATGGTGACAGTTGGCCAACTGTCCACTGCAGCATCTTCCAAACAGCAAGGACACAGTTGCATTTCCCAGGACAGTAATATTTTCTTAGAAAACTCAAAGGTGATCTTGAATCTTCATTAGTTCCTCTTTTTATTCTACTTACATTTCCTGGGTCTCCTGGGTAAACCAGGTCTTGTGCTAGTGGTGGAGGTCACAAAGATAAATACAAAACTACCATACTGCCCGTGCCTTCAGGGGCTTAAAATTCTTATGATGGAAATATATGAATACAGCTTTTCAAGTGAATGAGAAGTGTTGGAAAATATATTTATTGACTTAAGAAGATTTAAAATAAAGAATGGAAGGGGTAAAACAAAATTACCATTAGTATTTTGTTTTGCCCAGTGCACTCTCCATTTGGGGAATAACGACCAAAATTAGGAAACCGAGCAAGTGAAAGCCTGTCTGCTGCCATGTCATTGGTGAAGTCCTGTGTTTTGAGTGAGCTGTAGAATCACCCTTTTCACATGATTATGTGGATGAGTTGAGCCAAGTTAATTTAAAATCCACAAGCTGGATGCGGATTTAGACAATTCTTCAGCTTTAATTGTTTTTAAAAGAAGAAATTGATATGCAGAGAGAGGAGATACTTGCCCAAGGCTTTGTAACAAGTAAATTATCCTCCCAGATGGGAGCCCCGGTCTTTATAGTCTGAGTCAGCATCTGTATGAGGCTCCCAGGATGTCTGAGAGCTGCAGTAGGTAGGCTTGGCAATAGATTAGTTAGTCACCAAGTATCTCTTTTTCATATATATTACATGAGATATATGATAGTAGGCCAAGAAAGCACATGCTTCATTCCAAGAGTCACTGGGGCTTTGGCATTAGCTCACTTGATCATTCTTCCTCCAGCAGACAGAGCTGCCATGCCCAGACGATACTGTGCTTCACTCCCACTTTAGAAGGAAGGGCACACATCTAGTGTGTGTCTGGAGGTGGCCCAGAATTCCCCCTGAGCAGCTTTCCAAGTAGTTGGGATGCTGGATCAATGGCCTTAAGAAGAGAACTCAAGTACTCAGTGTAAAGTATCTTGGCAAAAGATTGGCAGTGAAACAAACATGTCCTTCCAAATGAGCTGATAAGCACATTTATTGAATTTCCATTGAGTAATTTAAATTTTTATGTTTGAATGTGTGTGTGCACATGTGTATATGCCAGAAGGTGACTCTTGGGAGCTCTCTCCTACCATGTGAGTGCCAGGGATCGAACTTAGGTTGCCAGGCTTGGCAATAAGCACCTTCACCCATGAAACCATCTTTCTGGACCTCCAATAACTTCATGAAAGGTGCCAGGGATGTAGTATGGAGGCGATAAGAATTTTCTAGAGGAAAGAACTACCTTCCAGTCCTCACTGCAGCCCACACCCTCATAGCTTTACCCTATCTAGCACCCATTCTGAACTCCATTTTTCTCATCTGAAAGATAAAAGGGCTAAACTTTGGTCAATTCCAGAAACAAGAGTTTCTCTTTTCCCACATGTAAATAATGTTTACCTCCCTCAGACATGCTGAGAACTTGGTGACCCATGAGATCACTAATGTCATTATCATCAGTAACTCTTCCTTCAAGCCGAGGATGTCATCATTGAGATCAGGCACTGAGAGGCCCTTGGAAAGGTAGTTCATTCAGCTCATGTTATGCTTGCAACCTCAGTTGGTGGTGTTGTCATTTGTGTTTGATATCAAGAGTCCTCAATTTATAGAAGAAAACGCATTTGCAATTTTTGGTAGACTTGCTCATATTCCCATGGTAGGAGCTGGGGTTTCTCTGATGTTTCTGCACAGTGGGTAGTCTCAAGAGGGCCTGGGAAATCTATCTTCAACCACAAAGGGTTAACTATGAACAAAGCTACTCATATTGACCTCCTGAGATGCTTGCTCTTTCTCTACACACAGAGAGACCTCTAGCCTGGCATACTGTAGGCCATTCAGACCTAATGAGCTCACAGGAAGAGACAAGATATCACTTCATTTTCCTTGCAGTTTTTAGTCCACAATGGGGTGCCAGGGGGCAGGGCAGAAGAGAGGACTCCACTAGCTTCAGCTCCACACTCCAATGACACCACTGCTGCTCTACCCCAAACTTTCAGATTCCATTTGTAAAAAAAAAAAAAAAAAGCTGGATGCTTCACCATGTCTTCTGTGATAGTTGTTTTCATTTACTTTGCCGACGCACCTGCCAAAAGCAATTTAAGGAAGAAAGTGTGTACTTTGGTGTGCAGTTTGAGGAAGCAGTCCATCACTGAAGGAGCAGCAGCTGGAGTACGAGGTCACATTACACCAGCAGTTAGGAAGCAAAGAAAGATGGGTGTTAATGCTCAGCGTGCCTTTTCCTCTTTGCTCAGTCTGACACTGCAGTCCATGAAATGGAACTGCTCACAGTCAGCAGGCTCTTCCCACCCCCAATGAACTCAGTCTGGAAACTTCCTCATAGACATGCCCTAAAATTTGTCTCCAAGGTGAGTCTAGATCCTGCCAACCTGACAATCAATACAAATAATCGTTTCTACCTTCTTACGGAAGGCAGCTCATGTTATGCTTACAACCTCAGTTGGTGGTGTTGTCATTTCTGTTTGATATCAAGCGTCCTCAACTTATGGCACATGCTGCCGTTCTCATCTGTTATTTCTTAGAGCGGGTCTCACCTGCAACTTAAGTCAGTTACCAAGAATACTCCTTAACACCACATGATTTTCTCCACAAAAAAAAAATGTTATGGGAGGGTTAGGCCTCATACAGGCACCATAGCGTTTTTCTGGTCTTCTCATCTGTCAAGCAGAGATAGTAATCAGGTAGTAACTACATCAAAGGGTTGATGAGGACTGAGACAATGGACAGTCCAGGCCAAGTGTCTAGGAGGAATTCTTTCTTTAGGAGATCCAGGTCACCTTCAGGAACTGACTTAAACATGTCACTTGTCTTGGCACAAGTCTTGTCTTCCCACTACGTCTTTCACATATAGTCTCACCCCAGAGAAAGGGACCTTCCAATTCCAGCAGCTTTCCTCCTTCCCTTCTGGAGTGATTCCGTCAAGGTCTCAAGTCATCTAGCCACTCTGGAGTTACTTTCCTCCCCTTACACATCTAATCTGGGCTGATAAGTGCTTCTCAGTAGTCTCAATATTCCCAGACAAGGACTTAGCTTACATGGTTGCCCAAAGACCAGTCACTGTAGCCAGAGACATGGACTGTGTTGTTGACATAAGCTCAGACAAAGTGTTCTACCTGATGATGGTGAGAGTCAGGTTAAATAAAAGTCCAGAAGAAATGAGAGGCTGTGGGGACAGAAAAAGGGTTGAACAGACACTGGGAATGAAATCAACATCCACCACACCTCTCATTTTCTGAATGAGACCAGAGATGGAAAAGTCCACAAATTGCCCCATTATTCCCCATTATTCAGAAATATCTCTCTTCCTGCCTTGTTCAGGTCAGCACCAGTGACAATCAACATGAACTCAGAGCAATCAGCACCTCCCTAGATCTCCATGGTCAGCTTTGGATACGTTGGATTTCAACGTCCCCCAGTCTCTGAGTCTAAGGGAAAGCTGGGCTCTAAGAATTTTTGCAGCCACAAGGATAACCTTCAGTTCTTCCTCCCTCTGCTCTCAGGGCCTCCGTGAGAACCAAGAAGCTCCTGCTACTTTTAGGAGGAAAAAGTGCATCCTGATGTGCAAACATGCTCGCATATTCATGTGCTCAGAATCTCATTTTAGCTGCAAGAAGCTTCATTATAAGATGTTCACGTAATTAAGCAGTTTTCTTCCCAGGGCCCGGGAGCCTGTCTATTCTTCTCTCTCATTTACACATCACTGAGATTATCAGAATGTGTTTTACTACTTTAAAATGATATATTTTGGTTTTTCCAAATTGATCCACAACAGGAGATAAAATACATGAAAATTACATGTTTTAAACACAGGTTTGTGCCACTTCACAGCCTTGCTACTAGAGCTGGAATCTGTAGGTTCAGGTTTTGCTGTTCTGTTCTAACTGGGTCCTGAAGCATTTGTCACATGCCTTCCCTCCAGATTGGCGTTTATGACTGTCTGGTGGGTACAGCAGCATTCTCTCTACTGAGAGGCTGAGAGCTGCAGATGAGTCAAATGGACTTCTCCAAAAGGGTGGGCAGAGCCTCCTGACGGGTACCACTGAGGGTCAGCCATTACCACAGGGCTTCTGCACTCTCTCACTCTGCGACCAGTGAGCCTCAGGGCCATGTGAGCTGATGGCACTCTGCCCGAGAGGAGGTCAGGCCTTAGGGTACCCGGGAGCCAACTGCCCAGTTAAACTCTTGGCGATTGCTGCTCTCCCAGACGAGTGGGATGGTAGGGGAAGTCTAAGGCATCATGTCTGGCTGCAGACCCTTCTAAGCCTGCCTTTGAGGATCTATTGGGTGACCAGCAGTAGGCCATGAGTCATCTCAGGAGGAAGCTAGCTTCCTGCTCTCCAAAGTCTGACTTCATGTCTGGGATGCAATGGTTGCTGCCTCCCCTTCAAGGCATCATGGATATTCCCAGAGTGGGGCCTCAATTCCTCCTTGAGAATGGACCATGGAGCTATTCGAAGCCAGTACATATCAATGGAGACCCCAGCCTCCCCAAATTCATGTTGAACTGAGTGACATTGGCGGAGGGCTAAGAGTAAGATTTGGTCTTTGGTCCTTAGATTTGGTCTTTGCATGGTGCTTCAAAGATCCTGCATGTTAGATTTGTGTGATTTAAAAAAGTTATTTCCTTTGAGTAATTTGTTCCTCTACCCTGTCTTCAAACTCCCAAACTATGTCTTTCATGTAATCTATTTTGTTGGCAAGGATTCCCACTAGGCTTTGTATTGGATTTATTGATTTTATTTTTCATTTCCAGTTGTATTTCAATTTTTTATTTAGAATTTTTACCTATTCATTGAATTCTACTTCCATATCCTAAATTGTCTTTCTTATTTCATTCATTGGTTTGTTCTTTTTCCATCCTTCAAACACTTTATTCTTATATTCTTTGAGTTCATTCAAGTGTTTATCTGTTTTATTTAATTTTTTTGAACATGTTTATAATTGTACTTTTGAACTCTGTGTCTTCTCTTAAGTAAGGGACGATTACCACGGGATTGGCAATTCCTGTGGTGGACAGAGTGTCTTGGCTCTTGTGCTGCTTATGTTATTCCCATGAGTCCTGGGCATCTAAAGTTAGGTCAAGGGGTGATAGCCTGCATGGTTGAATAATGCTGAGCCTGAATGCCAGGGATTCTTAATACAAAAATTCCAGTGCCAAGTATAGGATACTTCATTATGAGTTGCTGGCCATTCATTGTCTTCTTAGTTAGAGTTTCTATTGATAAAACACAATGACAAAATGCAACTTGGGGAGGAAAAGGTTCATTTCACTTTACACCTTGTAAGTCCATCATTTAGGGAAGTGAGGGCAGGAACTCAGAGCAACAACCAGGAGGCAAAAAATGGAGCAGAAGCTATGGAGGAGTACTACTTATTGTCTTGCTCCTCTGGCCTCCTTCCTTGGCCTGCTTTTTTATATTCTCTAGGACCACATGCCTAGGGATGGCACTGCCCCTAACGACCTGGGTTCATTAAGAATAATCATTAATCAAAACATGCACTAAAGACTCACTTACAGGAAATCCAATTGGGCCATTTTCTAAGTCGAGATCCTCTCTTCCAAAATGACTCTAGCTTGTGTCAAGTTGACAAAAAGACTAACTAGAGCAGTCACAGAGGCCCCAGAGTAATAAGAAACCAAAACAATATAAGCCACAGAACTAGTTGACAAGACACTATTGCTGAAGATATCACACATCTTGGGTACAATATGCGGAGAAAATTAAACTGTAACTGAACTGGCATCCTCTTCCTGATGCCAGCTTTCACTGTCCTGCAAAGTGCAAGGCAAGCTATTTGGGAGAAAAGACTTTGTCATAGTTAGCTTCAGTTGTCAACTTGAGATTCCTGGGAAGAGGGAACTTTTCCCTCTTCCCCCATTAGGGAAGCTATGGCCACATCTATGGGGCATTTTCTTTATTGCTAATTGGCGTGGGAGGGGTCAGGCCATGGTGGGTGTACTATGCATAGGTAGATAGGCCTGGGCTGTATAGGAGAGGTGACTGAGCAAGACTGGGAAAGTAAGTCAGTAAGCAGCATTCCTTCATGGTCTCTACTTCAGTTCCTGTCTCCAGGTTCCTGCCCCAATTTCCCTCGGTGATGGACTATAATCTATAAGGCAAAATAAACTTTCTACCTCAAGTTGCTTCTGGTCATGGAGTTTACCATTGCGACAGGAAAGCAAACTAGGACAGACATTGATGGCTTTACCAAGGACTCCACAGACTATGGAATCAACCTGCCAGGCAGTGTGTGCCTGCTGGTGCAGTAAGGGCATGGCTGCTACGGGGCAACCACCCTATGCTTAGTTTTGAGGCTCATTCCATATAAGGGAACCTGTGCCTGGTACGTTAAAAACCCATGACTAAGCAGGTCTTAAGCTGCAGAACTTACTAGCGTTGTTTAGTTGATGCAGAACTGTCCTGCTTTATAAACGTGTTTATACTCACAGGCAAGTGCTACTCTCAGTTTTGATGGGGGAAACTACCTTGAAGGGGGATGAACAGAGACTCATGGCTGCTCAAGCTATTGAGAATAAGTGATGGTCATTTGCTCAGCCCTTAGGAAGACAGCTAAACCACCATTTCTAAGGATCAGAGAACAATTCAGAAGAGGAGGTGGGAAGAGAAGAACTTCACTATAGAGCTATGAAATACTGTCTTCTGGCATGTGCCATGGCACAGACAGTGGAATGATGCTCTCACAGCGGCAGTGGGCCTGTAAACAGTCAACCCCAGATGGGAATGCGTGTTGCATACCCCCCCTGCTCAACAATGGGACACTGATGGATTCTGGGGATGGGCAGATACTGCCTTCGGTTATGTACTCACTGATGTGCTCATCCAGCCCCCGCAAATAGTTTCAAACCTGTGGTTTCACAGATGGCCTGATTAAACTTAGTGGGTTACAAAACAAAATAAAAAGACACGGATGTGGGAACAGGACTTGTAGGCAGGAGGTGGAGTGTGATTAAGGAAGAACAGACTCTGCAGGAAGGACATGGCAGCTTAGGACCAGATATGCCTCTGGGGGAGGCAGTTCTGTGGTAATGCTACCCCTCCATACACCCAGATATGGACCCCAAGCCCACGGTCTAGCCAGGGAGCATCTCAGGGCTTTCCTAGGATCAACCTCTCAACTGTCCACACTGCTTCTCCTATACAGCTTTGGGTTGGGGGATGTTTCCCTATGGCCTTCCTACACCCTGCTGGGGTCCCCTTACATGGAAAAGGCCTCCCGAGTTAGGTCCATTTTGCTCTTCACACTTGTCAGGGCCCACCGATCCCTACCCCTTACTCCCACACCTGTCCCCTGCTCACAAAATACACCCATCTTTGAGCACAAGACAGGCAGCAAGGGTGGCCCAAGAAGGCTGTGAACATAAGCGGTCATTCTGGTCTCAGGCTGGCAGGCTGGGCTGAAAGCTAAAAGGCTGTAAGTCCATTTCCACGTCCCTCCTCTGTCCTCACCTTCCACTCCTTCGTCCCACTGCACAGGTAAAGGGACCTGCATATAGGGATATACCATCACTGTACCCCAAGGTTTCTAGGCCTCTGAACCTCTGAAGTGTGTATGTGCTCTTTGCCCAACTGTTCTTCCTTATTAGCAGGGGTCATGCCCATTCAAAACCACCTCAGGACTGCCGTGAAGCACTCCCTGAAGATCTTGGAGATGTAGCTCAGCATTTGTGAGACACATACATTCCTGTTTCTGATTTTCCACGCTCACCAGGACAATCCCAAGGTGGTGAGAAGGGCAGGAAGGGGGCTAGAAGGAGCTGTCACACCCATTTTCTCCCTGTGAGCAGCACAGAGGGCAGAGTGAGGATGACTGAGGAAAACCCTGTCAGTATCTTTCTGTCGTTCAGTGAAAGAAAAGCACCGAGGGGGAGAAGCATTGTTGGCTACAGAAATAAAGCCATAGGATGTGGCAGAGGCAGTGGCATGGCAGCAGTGTCAGAGTGAACGCGGTATCAGGGAGCGCTCTGTCACGGGGGGAGGCAGGGGTGTGTGTGTGTGTGTGTGTGCCAGGCTAGCCTCAGATTCACTATGTAGCTAGAGAGTCTGACTCTAGGGCTTCCACCTCCCAAGTTCTCCGACTGTCTCTCTCTAGGCTTGGTTTGCATACTTTTCTGTGTGACCTCCACAGAGCTGGGGCGTGTGGGGAAACTGGTCCTAGTGGCCCTGAGACATACCACCCAGGGCCTCTCCTGCCACCACGGGCTCTTCCTCTGGCATATGGCATCCCTTGGGTCTGGAGATCCCTGGAGGCCAAGCCCCCATCCCATCCTTGGGCCCTGACTCCTTACCAGAAGCATTTGATGCCTCAGCTTCCAAAGAGAGTTGGACAAGAAGCAAGCGGAGCATTCTGAGCTGCCCTGACGTTGTTATTTGAAAGAGGGTGATGGGTATGCTGAACGGTAGTGGCTAAAAGTTAACACGTGTGCCTGGAGGTGTGAGGGTGGGGGCAACAGTGGGTTCCACGCTGCCACAGTGTTGTCAGTCCCCATCCAGGGAGAAGAGAGAGGCAGAGAGACCGTGTTTGCAGTGCCAGGATGTCACAGCACACACATTTATGGGATGTCGGACAAGCAGCCAGGGTCACACAGTACTTAGCAGCCACAGTCCGTCTGTGTCCCTCCATCCCCACAGTTCCCAGTGTACTGCTCCGGTCAACAAGGCCTGCCCGGCACAGCGTTCCGGAGCCCAGGGCCTCCCAGAGCCTTGGGTGTGTGCACATGTGTATGTGTGAGGCAGACAACCATACGCAGGTGCCTGCGTGTACGCGTCCACCCTGCGTCCACCCTGGCTGGGTGTGCAAAGCTGGGAGTGTTGGGCCCACCTGCTCAAGTGGCTTGAGCACAGTAAAATGGGCCCCGACTCGGGGTGGTGCCTAAGTGTGTCTGAGGGTGTGTAAGTGTCTGGCAAGGCATGTCCTGTGACGCGCATCTCTCCGGGTGGGCTCTGTGCTGCCCAGGACCCCCTGCGCATGAAGCAGCTCCCGCAAGAGCACCCTGCTGACCGTGGACCAGCCGCCATGCATCCCAGGGTCCATGGACCAGTGCAGTAGAGCAGTGCCCAGCTCGTTAGTGCAGCTCCAATCAGCAGGGGCAGAGCGGGCCTATCTGGGCACATATTCCCTGGGCAGCCCAGCCCAGTTGTGGTCACGCAAGGCCTGGTCCACTGTCCTGATATGGCCATTGATCAAGTCCTTCATCTCAGGCGTGAAGGGTTCCTGATCGTGAGGGCGCCGGCCACGCCGCCTGAAGCTGCCTTCTTTGTTGTTCTCCACGCAGAGAAGCCGCTCCTCACTCACCGACACGTTGAGGAAGGCCACCATCTCCCGCAGTGTGGGCACCAGGCTGCGTCGCAGCTCCTCATAGTGCACAACCAGCAGCCGCTTCCCATACTTGAGCCAGTCTAGGACGTGTGAGGACCACCATGAGGCGTAGCTGTTCACGAAGTCTGGCCATTCTGGAGCAAGGAGAGAAGCGCTGCGTCAGGGCTGCCTTCCGGGGCTACTGGCTCTGTAGGGCCTGCCTAGGGGGCAGAGCTGCCAGTTTTAGACTTCTCACTCCCGCTGACCCACTTGGGAGTCCACTATCAGGTTAGACCTGGAAGAGTCCTAGGACTTGACTCTTGAGTCTGAACTTGGGCAACAAACAGCCTGCCGTGGGCCAAGGGAAAGCTACCTTTTTTGACCTTTGGGACTATCCGGGACAGCAAGAAGTGTATGTGGGCCCCAGGGTATGATGTCATAGAGAGATAAAAGGATCAAAATCCAGAGGAAGCCCAAGCGATCCATCTCATGTCAGGAAACCTGGGTGATATGTGTTACAAACATATGTGTTACAATCATATATCACCCTGTAATAACATAACAATGTTTGTAACATATACTGAACATGTAACGATGAACATGTGACAATATATGTTTGTACATTGTATATCTGTATATTGACATACACTGAAGTCCTTAGACCAGGATGATGGCATGTACAGAAGGGGCTTTTGGGAGGCAGGCTAGGTTAGATGAGGCCATGGAGCAGAGGTCCCTTGAGATGGGATTAGGAACAGGCTTCTCTGCCATGAGGCCATGCAGCACTGTCTGAAAGCTTAGAGAAAGGCCTCACCAGACATTGAGTCACTCTGCTTCTAGAACCACAAAGAATAAAGAACGATTACTGAAGCCCCTCCCTTCATCTGTGATGCCTTGTTACGGTTGTTCAAGCTGACTAGGAAGGAGGGCTGGAGACCAGCACTGCCAGCCACCACCCAGGCGCCCTGGACAGATCAGGCTACTCTGCAGGCACATCTGGAAATGTGGATCTACAGAGATCTCCCTCCCGACTACAGCAGCCAGTGAGGGCAGCCTAGGAAGGACCGCCACGCCAACCTCTGAACACAAAGCGGGCATGCACAGCCTCTTCCCATCTCTGAATGGCATGTGGGTATGGCCTCATCTTCTAAAGGAGGATCTAACTGACTCCAGCAGAGAGGCAGACAAGGCCATGCCAGCTAGAGCTGGCTCAGGTCCGGGCAAGCTCTGGGTCTCCATGCCCTCATCACCCACCTAGGAGTGGAGAGAAGAGAATTTTGGCCTGCCGCCTGCATGGCAGTCACATAAAATGAGACACTGCGCGGACAGAGAAAGCTTGGAGAAGGTGGGAAAGAAGTGACTGCAGCCAGGCCCTTCCACAGCCAGGAGTGTGCATTCTGAGCCTGCAGTCAGTCCCCTGCTCAGGCCACCCATCCCTCACCTTTGCTCTTCCAGTTGCGGTCAGGGGCATAGCCCAGGTGTCCGGCGCATTTCCTGTTGAATTCAGCAACTAGGGACCGGTAGGGGTTCCGGATCAGCAGGATGGCAGAGTCAAACATCTCAATCTCCCTCCGGCCACTCTCGTGCGTCTTCACACAGATGGTGCGCCGGCTCCGCCAATGGTCCTTCTCACCCTTGAACCCTGCTCAGGGGGAATGGAAGGACCTCTGCAGAGGAAGGTTCCCCCGCTCTCATTTGGGGTGATCCTACTTCCACCATAACACAAGGACTGACGCCACCTGAGGGGACTCTTTCGGGGCGTGGCAGATATACCGACAGGAGAAGCCTCCAGGGGAGTGACTCTCGACTCAGGTAAAGTGTTAACAGGAGGTGTCTACCAGTGGGGAAAATGATGTCCACATTTACAAAAGGCAAATTACCTACTGCAGCCCCCAGGGGTCAAAGGGCAGGGTCCTGACCTATGGACACAGAAGGTGACACACATGTTGGGCTTTCCAGGGAGATTATCTTAGAGGAGCATTGTAAAGAACTTTGTCCCAGACGAAGACTGAGGCTCAGGCGGGTGGGGCATGTATACAGCATCTCCACGACTACAGAGCTCCGCTCACATGCCTGTGGTGTTCCTGTAAAGCCCCTACCTTAGTGGCTGTCCTCATGCCACATGCTGTCACAGGTCCATGGACTATCACCTGAGTACAGGTTCTCTATTCCAGGCTCCAGAGCAGTTCCTCACCCACAGCATTTGAAGGCCCACAACCTTGTCTCCATGAATGGAGAGTTATCCCCCAGACCAACATCTCCGCTCCCTGCATCCTTCCCTTGGCTCGTTGGGAAAGCACTGTGCACTCAGAACCCAAGTGACAACTGGTTGAAAGACCAGACTGCACTCATTGGTCCCTAGATTCCGTAAGTCCTTGTGGCTCCCTGTGGGGAGCTGTGGACCATTTGACGGCTGGTGCTGTCAGCTCGGTAGGTTGGACCCAGCTAGGAGACAGGGGTGCACTGCACACCTTCGAGGGGCCATGAAGCCCCCGGTTATGCCCGTGAGGGGCCATCTTGATTGCGTTACCTGAGGGAGGAAGACCCTACCCTAGAAGAAGGTGACACCATTCCCTGAACTAGAGTTCTGAACCTTGGAAGAGGAGGAAGCTAGCTGAGCACCGCATCCATCGCTTCTGTTCTTCCCCACCATGGATGGATACAGTGTCCCCACCCACCCCAGCCTCCTGCTCCCCTGACTTCCCCGATGGATTCCATCTCAAACTGTGAGGCAGATAAACTCTTCCTTTCTTGAGTTGCCTTTGTCAGGGTATTTTGACACAGCAGCAGGAAGGATATATATGACAGCAATAATGGAATAAAAGCAGACCCCGACTTAAGAGGCTGTGGACTAGAATGTGGCGTCGCCCAGCTGCAGAGCAGAGGAGCTCAAGGATACACAGCTGAAGAGATTTCAAAGTGGGACATTCTGGAAAGATGTTGCCTGGAGCCCCTAGCCCATAGGTCAGCCTCACCCAGGACACCCAGCTCAGAGAACAGGCTCCATACATCTCCACAAGCTTGTCTTGGAGTTTTGGAAACAAGAGTCCAGATGCCTCCCTTTGGCAGTGGTTGCAAAACCTCCATATCTACAGGGGCAGCAGCGCTTCCCTGGTACCTGGAGAAAGGCAACTTTCAAACCCAGAAGTGGGGATTGCCCAGCAAAGCTCGCTACTGCCAAATACCAGAAGCCCTTGCCTTGACTGATCTTACCAAACAGGCTAGGATGCCATAAAAGGATGACTGAAACTGACTAAGTTAATGTCAGGCTGCTGTCTGAGAGCCCACAGCCCAGGTGCCTTCTGGCAGCACTGAACCTGGCTAGTCCACTCTTTGGCCAACTATCTACATGTAGACACGGGCAGTTGGTACAGGCCTTCCAGGCAAACACTGTAGGTCACTGCAGCCTGGGCACAGAGGCCAGCCAGAGAAAGCAGGGTCATGTGCTCAGCTGGCAGTGGCCCCCCACATCTGCAGGCGCCCCAGCATCTCTATAAGGTGGGGCTGACATACTGCTACTTGAGCACTTGCCGCCAAACAGGGCCCATCTGTCCCTCTAGATTGTTTTTGTTTGACAGTATCAGCTTTTTAGCAAAACAAACTCTGGCTAAGAAACCCAGGCAAAAGCTGTGCCACTTGACAAGTAAGAAATACATTTTGCCAAATTTAGATGCCACTTGACTTGTCTAAGGTTCTCGAGCAGCAAGCAGACTTGGGCCATTTAAGTTAATTTACTCAGAATAATGAGGCCTCTTATTTCTGCAAGCAAAATATTAGAAAACAAAGTTCTTGACCATTTCTGGACAGATTTTAAAAACTGCATTTTTCTTCATCTGTGGCCTGGTAAGGCTGCACCCCGCTGAGGGGATGGTGATCAAAGAGCAGACCAATTGGTTTATGTCAGAGACAGTCCCTGTTCCCATTACTAGGGTACCCACTTGGACACTGAGCTGCCCTAGGCTACATCTGTACAGGGATTTTCATTAATGGTCCACGGTTGGAGTATCAGTCTCAGAAAACACCTCTGTGTCCAGATTTTTTTCGTTCTGTTGCTCTCCTTGTGAAGTGCCTGTCCCCTCCAGGTCTTTCTATAAGGTTTCCTGCACTCTGCCCAAAGTTTGGCTATGAGTCTCAACATCTGCTTTGATATTCTGCAGGGTAGGGTCTTTCAGAGGCTCTCTGTGGTAGGCTTCTGTCATGTTCCCTGTTTTCTCCCTCTTCTGATGTCCGTCCTCTTTGCCTTTCTGAATGAGGATGCAGCCACTCCTGATGAGACCTGATAGACTAGGATCAGATGGAAGGGGAGGAGGACTTCCCCTATCAGTGGACTGGGGGAGGGGCATGGGCAGAGAAGAGGAAGGGAGGGTAGGATTGGGAGGGGAACAGGGAGGGAGCTACTAGTGAGATACAAAGGGAATAAACTGCAATTAATAAAAATAAAATATTATAAAATAGTCCCAAATCCTGGACTGGAAAAAAACTGCATTTTTAAAAATGATGATGAACTACCCCTTTGTCTGAAGGGGAGAAAAAAGAATGAGCAGATTAATTTTCACTCTTAATAGACTAGAGGGCTGTGGGAAAGTCTGGTGCTCCGAGAGGGGCTGGTTTGTGAGGGGCCGGCATGGGGTGACCTCTTCTCCCTGTAGAAGCCTGCCTTACCCTTGTTGTAGAGGGTTCCATCAAAGTAGTAGCTTCCAGTGTAGAAGCCAGTGGCGTGTTCGATCAGGTGCCTCGCCCACGTGTTCCCAGCTCCTGGGAAGCTTGACAGAGCCACGAACACCTTAGACTTGTTGGGCAGGAACTTCCTGTCTGTGCAACGGGTGTCTGAAAGCCCACAAGCCACCAAAAGACACTGTGAGTGAGGGTCCTCCGCTGGAGTCCTCGGAAAGGGACTGGCGATGAAGGGGCCTGCAGCCTACACTTGCACGTCACTGGCTGGGGAGGCGAAGCCTCCCATCCCTGGCTGGATGTGGTGCCCTGGGATGCTCACCATACCATCTCTACGGGGAGGCCAGATTCTGCCAGGGCAGGTGGACAGGGCTGTGTCGGGACCCAGCCGTGTCACTGCAGTGCGGTGAAAAGAAGCTGGGCCCATCTGAGGCCAGCAACTGTTCTCAGGACTGCTGGCAGCAGCACAGGTCACTGGGGGACAATCTCCGGAGACACTGGACAACCGCGGGGTTGCTTCTCCTTATGAGATATTCCTTTCCATCAGTCCCAGAGACTCTCAGAGGCTCGTGATGATGCTCCCTCAGGGGTATTGCCAACACATGGGGGTTTCTGAGACCTAAGTGCCCTTCACGTGCCTCTGAGGCTTAGGTCTTGAATTATTCCCCTGAGCCTCCCTCCCTCTCCTCTTACACTACCAACCCCAAAGGCTCATAGCTTCAAAGGAAGCCTGGCCTTACCCTCCCTACTGAGTAGAGCCAATGGGAATTCCATATACCCTGTACCCGTGGCTGTACACTGAGGCATGCCTTAGCATTTCTAGCCTTAGGAGCTCTCTGGCCCCAGGCTGATGCCAGAGTCCAGGGGGTAGGCAGAGCTCACCTTGGACAGGCGTCTGGTAGACCTCACAGTAGCCAGGTAGCTCCTGAGCCTCTGGGGCCTGGCTGCACAATGCTCCATCCACAGCATCCCGCAGGCTGAACTGGGGGGTAGGGTAGGCGCAGTAGCAATCCCAGCCCCTGAGGATGGCAAGAGGAAACTCCTGCGGGGAGGGAGAGGAGGAGCAGGAGGTGAGGAAGTGAGTGGCTCATGCCTGCGGCTTAGAGGTGAGCTGGTCCCCACGGAGGCCACTTACACAGGGTCAGCAGGCTCTGGGTCCAAACCTGGGTACTCACAGCAGTGAGATGTGACTTGTGCTCAGCAGGAGCCCTGAGTGGAAGGTGACGAGCCAACAGGCACCACACTGCATGAGACACACCGTGGAGGAGGGGAAACCTGGGCCCAGGATCTGACTAGGCATCTTGCAGGAGCACTAGGCTGGGTGAGGACAGCAAGCCAGCTCTTCGCCACAGGGCAGCTCAGGGTTTTTTATGTCACATCATTAGACAACCACACCTTGATCCCTGACAGGGGGTCAGCTACGCCTCCAGGGAATGGACAAAGCCAATCCTTGGCCTAGAGGTCCCCAGCAGAGTGGGGACAGATTCCTATAGTCTTTTACCCCCCATAGTTGGAAGAGTAGAGAAACACAAGTCTTGTTCCTTCCTGACATGCTCAAATGATTGGGGTTTTCTGAAGAAGAAGTGTCTACCAGGCAGACAGACTGGACACACTTCCTTCTGAGGTCCCAGCCAGCTCTCAAGTGGGCTCTTGCTCCCCTTTGGCATGTCCACATCACACAGCAGAAGGAGCATCCTGAAGACCTGGATGGCATTTCTGGCTCAGTTGTGTGTCACTGGTCAAGACCTTTAACCACCAAGACTCTCGCCATTGGTAAATGGTAATAAAATATAGCATGTGGAAGGATGGCTAGGTGACTTGGGCCCCAATGGTTCTGCATGGTGCCTGGCATCCAGTAGGCATTCCACCTAGCAAAGGGCCATCTTTGGCTTCCTTTCCCCTCTAAGTGTTAACTACAGCTCATTCCAAAAAATGCACACACTTCCCTCACACGTGTCTGCGAGTACCCACTATGTGCCAAGCCTCCCACGCGGAGCGGCAGGGCTCTGAGGCACCGAGCCTGTGTAACAGAGGGAGGCAGTGGGCAGAGGACGGTGTTTGCTGAGAACGGAGCTGCTGCACAAACCTTTTTATTTTTTGCCCACAGCAAGAAATCTCGTAAATAAATAAGGAAAATCAATAGTGTTTTCCGTGCGTGGCTTGGTAAAGCTGAGGAGCTGTGCACTCGTGTTAGACAAGAGATAGTGTCACAGCCAGGGGAGGTGAGGTGAAGCCTGAGGGACGCAGCCACAAGAAACACTGATTGCTGACCCCAGGGCTGACTGAGCAGACCCTCTCCTCTGAGCCCAGAGACCCCTGGCTCCCACCCCCATCCTTCATACCAGGCTGGCAGTCTACCCACTGGCACGGGGGCTGACAGGTCTCCCTGGGTCTCTAAGGAGACTTCACACATGGCCACATAATCTTTACAGAGAAGCCCCTCTGGTGTTTTGACTTTCCCCATAGCTCAGCCAGCATCTCTGGAAGCAGGATTCTCTGTGGATGTGACCTGGTGAGAAGTAGTGTAGCCTGTGAGGGTTCAAACATCCCCTCTTCACCACACTGGTGTCCTGCCTTTCTCTACAGTAGTTCCTTCATCCCAGCAGGGGCTCCCAGGGCCCCTTGCTGCCCTTTGGGAGTACCCCATGGCTCATTCCAGCACGTACAGGCTGTGGAGGCTCAGAGTGAGACCTCACTTAGAAATAAGGTCTTTATAGAGTTAATTAAAATGAAGTCATTAGGTTGGGAAGGCCCTTCATTGTGACTGATGTCCTCACAGGAAGAACTGGCCATGGGCAAGCATCTAACAACACAGGGAGATACAGGCCAAGGAGAAACCAAGGCTGCTGGTCCATCCACCTGTGGTTCCGCTTTACATACCTGCTGTTTAATGTGCCCAGCCTGTGGTGCTGATGAGGCAGCCTGGGTCAGCTAAGGAACTGCCTCTCCCTGTTCCCTGACTACTGAGACAGGCTCTCACCCCTGGGCCTTTGCACCTGCTATGCCTGGAATGTCCCTCTGTATACACCCTCTCTTACTTTCCTCCAGCCACCATCTCAGTGAGGCCTCCTTTGCCCACCCCTTTCCAAACTGCAGTACCTTCCTATGCACACCTTCTCCTATGCTGTGCACGAATACTGCTTGATAAATTCCTCATGAAGTGCTCTGATCCCAGATGCACAGCCTGGTCAGCTCGGGCAGGCAGCATTTCCATCCACCTAGAGGTCCTCCTGTCCTTCCTCCAACACCTCTCCCTCCCTCAACCCAAGCAACTGCTATCTTGCTTCCCATCACTGCCGATCAGCGCTATCTATTCTAGAGCACCATATAAACAGAATCACTGGGTGTGTAATTTTTCAAGCCTGATTTCTTCTTTCATTCAGAAAACCATTTGTTTAATCTGTCATCACTGGTTTACATGTCAGTAGCTCATTCCTTCTCACTATCATAGAATTACACATGTGGACGGACCATGGGTTGGCAGTTCCCTTTTTGATGGCTGGCTGAGCTGTTTCCAGATTTTAGCCACTGTGAATACAGCTGCTTGAAACACCTGAGGATTTGACTGTCTCATGTGCAGACACCTACCCTTGCTGCCTGGTTCTTCATCGCCTTACTCACCAGCACACAGCATATTGTATCTTTTACTTCTTTTCCTGGTTTGTTGTCTGCCTCAATTACGAGCATGAAAACAGAGAAGGGATTTCTGTGTCCTGTGTGTGGCCACATCCTCAGGGGCTAAAACAGTGTCTAGTATACGGCAGATGTTTCAGTAAGTGTTTGATAAATGAACAAGTAAATGGATGAGTGAGTGAGTGAGTGAGTGAATGAATGAATGAATGAATGAATAAATGAACATCCTTTCTAGACTCCAGCATCATCAAAAGCTGTTGGCAACAAACCATGCCATACTCCTGGCCAAGGTCGAGAGCCTCAGAGGGTATGAGAGAGGAGAAGGTGGCAGCACCTTGCAAGCCCCCCCGCCCCGGCTCTGCTACCCTGGGATCCTGGAAGCAATGGTCTTTACAGCCTGAGTGTTCTGACGAGGCCCCGGGCTCCTGGCTCTCCCCGAGGCGCTGGCGCTGAGGCTGACTTCCACTCTCATACCCCACTGCCCCCACCAGTGACCCAAACCCTTCTGCTTCCCTGAGTGGGTTAAACTGTCAAGTTTCTGGGTGTTTGCAGAGCAACGGAAGAGCTGCAGACAGTAATGCAGTTTTATTTACAACATAACCGCCTCGGCAACATCACTGGATTCTGAAAACACAGAACAATTTTCAGCCCCGTGGGATTTCGAGGACACGATTTCCATAAAAATTAAATATTGATGAATCTTATCTTTCTGCCAACTTCCTAGCTCTCCCATGGCCCTGCCCCCACTCCAAC
This sequence comes from Psammomys obesus, assembly GCF_907164565.1. NCBI lineage: Eukaryota > Metazoa > Chordata > Mammalia > Rodentia > Muridae > Psammomys > Psammomys obesus. The sequence continues at coordinate 461,294 of NW_026592325.1, read as the reverse complement.
CTTCAATGAGAGAAAGAGACAGAGGGAATGGAGGTTAGAGTTGAAAAAAAAAAAGCCAGAAAAAGCAAGCAGAGAGCCAGAACACAGTGTCAGACTGTTGGAATCAAGCAGAATTCGGAGAGCTAGCTAGGCCTGCTTCCTGGGCCAGGATGGACACACAGCCTGGTCTTCATCTTGGACCTCTGGCCATGAGTTAAGGTGCCCAGGATGGGGATTCAGGTAGGAGTGGACTCCAGGCAAGGCCCAGGTCTTGCAGGGAGCCGTGAACAAAGGCCTGGCCTGTGGCCATGGATATCTCCATTCATGAGAGTGAGCTCTAGGGGTTGAAATGATCTCCAGGTGCCTTTCGGAGAGACTGGGAGTGTGGGTAAGGCTCAAAGAAAGGGGCCAGAGGCTTCACCTGCAGGGCCTCCGGCATCTTCTCAATGTAAAGCTCTCACTTGACAGGCTCTTGCCACACATCCAGCCTCAAGGTGCTGGCAGCTAACACTTAAGCATCCATCCTATGGGCACAGGAAAAGTCCGAACATGTTGGCTTGGGGAAAAAAAACCAGTGTCTTCAGGGGACCTATAGGTATCAGTAGGGGTGGCATGGCTTTGAGCAGACCTGAGTCCATGAGCAACAAACTAGACCAACTCCCAGAGAAGGCCTCTCGTGAAAGCCAAACACCATCAGACAGAACTGTGAAGACCCGCCCAGCCACCAGGAGCCCAGGGGCCTGGTGTCTATTGACCAGTGCAAGAACAAGCTTCCTCCAGTCAGCCTCTCAAACGTCCCACCAGCAAAGGAGCCAGGGCCAGAGACGTTATCAGGATCGCCGTCTGCACAACGAATTACTCAAGTGGCAGCACTAATATAAATCATGGCGTCGCTGGACCCATGTCACTTTCTCATAGGCATTCTCACCTCATCCGGCTTAAGAAGTGGAGGGTGGGGTGACAGGGCCCCAGAATCACAAATGAGAATATGGTAGGCAGGGACTAGGACCCAAATGATTACAAGTTCAAGTCTTTCTCTGGACCAATTTGAGAAGGACAAGACACAGCTGAACAACATATCAAAAGCCTTCCATGTGTACATGTAAAACCACAAATCCTTATTTTCCTTGTTATGATAGCTCCAGGAAATAATTGCTAATGCACTCACAGGTAAGAAAAGAAAAGTGAAAAGAAAAGAGAAAAAGAAGAAAAGAAGGAGCTGGGCAATGGTGACTAGGTGGCACACACCTTTAATCCCAACACTCATGGAGGCAGAGGCAGGTGGATCTCTGTGAGTTCGAGGCCAGCCTGGTCTACAGAGTGAGTTCCAGGACAGCCAGGGCCACATAGAAAAACCCTGTCTTGAAAAACAGAGAAGGAAGGAAGGGAGGGAGGGAGGGAGGGAGGGAGGGAGGGAGGGAAGGGACCTGAGATGTCGCCATCAGTAAAGCGCCTGTCTGGCCAGCATGAGGACATGAGTTCCAGAGCCCATATTTACAAGGAGCGAATGTGGTGGTTAGCCTTGCGATTCCAGAACTGGGGAGGTAGAGTCAGATCCCTGGGGCTGCATGCCAGGAAGCCGAGCCTTCTTAACAAGTTCCAGGGGTATGAGAGACTTTGTCTTAATAAAACTCAAGGTGGATGGCTCCTGAGCAATGGGCCCAAAGTTGTTCATTGCCCATCAGGGCACATGTACACAGGTGAGCTTGTGTGTACGCATGTGTGTGTGTGCACGTGGCTGAGCTTGCACATGCCCTCCCACCCCATATGCATATACACAACAAGAGAAAGGAGAGAATGGAGAGGAGAGGGAGAAATAGGGAGAAAGAGAGAGAAGAAAGGGAAAGAGAAGGGAGGGGAGGAGAGGGAAGGAAGAACTGGAAGCCACACAGTCACAAAAAATCACAGTGTGGCAACAGAAGTGTACAAGTCGTATTAGAGAAGAGGATGGATGTAAGATGCAGTGGCCCAATGTGTACACCAGAGAACAAAGCCCTTGCGCACGCGCGCACACACACACACACACACACACACACACACACACACACACACCTAGAAAAGGCTGCTTCTACTTTCAGCTGGTTTTTTTCTGATGCACTAAAGTTGTAGGTAAGATTTATTTCTATTTCTGCACCTTCCGATTTTCTGTAATGGATACCTTTTTACCTTTGTAACCTCCTAAAACAATGAGTGTTTTAAAAGCATATACGCAGTTTAACGTCGCAGGTTCTGTGTAGACTTTCAGGTGACTGCTGTGTGCAGTTCTAGGGATGGACCCCGGGCCTTACACACAGGCTGTGCAAGGGCTCTCTAAGTGAACCACATCTTCAGATCTTGCTCCTTTGAGATCACATCTTACTGTGCGGTCCAGGCTAGCACTAAAACCCACAATCATCTGGTCCCTGTGCCTCCTGAGTGCTAGAATCGGAGGTGCATGCCACCATGTCTGGCCTAAAGCAACACTAATGAGCTGCTCCCTGAAAGCACATTTACAACAACTAGCCAAAGAAAATGCTTCTCTGTTAAGGCTCACAGATCCCAGACTCCCACAGACCCCTCTGGCAGAGGCTTGAGTGCTGCATAGTTGCTGGGGGTCTCCCTGGGGTAGACTCCTCCCAGCTTCTGAGGCTCAGAGGGACTCAGAGCAGGTACACCCGGGGAGGGAGGTGCAGGGTCATGCCTGCCTTTCCAGCGGGGCCAGACATTATATGACAGGGTGGCCATACCTCAGAAACCTGCCTCAGACAGTGCCAGACTTCACTGCTTCCGCTTTTAGAATTCTCACTCCCACTACAGTCTCTGCTCTTGCGTACAAATATCAGTCTTCAAATTAATTACCCTAGGCAGAACCAGTGCAAAGCTATCTAACCTCCCCCGCCCTGGCTGGTTCCCACCTTGCACAGAATGAAGGAGGCAGCAGGATCTTGAAAAGGCGCATGTTTCTTTTCATCTCCAACAGAACTTAGAGAAGACCATTTGTTTTTTAGGCTTTAAAAATGCATTATTTGGGGAGGGTAGGTGGAGATATGGTGGAGTAACTTAGAGCCCTAGCTGCTGTTCCCGAGGCCCTGAGTTCAGTTCCCGGCGCCCACATTGGGCGAACTGCCTGTTAGGCCCAGCAGGGAAGCTGGCGCCCTCTCTGGCCTCAGCAGGCACTGCACTCATTGCATGAATCTGACTCATACACACGTCATTTTTAAGACACATCATTTTCTTCTGTGGAGTGGCCACTGGTTAGGAACCCATGCTGTACACAAACAACCCTAATTCACTGGGTCATCAACACAAATAAAGATGTGGAAGGAGAAGAGACACTAGGTGGGAAGGGAAAAGGGACCAACAGAAATAGAGAAAGAGGAGAAAGTGATGGGTTGATAAAATAGACGATGTGTGCTGTGAAAATGACAGAGTTAAATCCATTAATATATAATCAACATGTGCTTGGAAAAATGGATCATTATGAGGTTGACTTGCTCCCAAAATATTCTTTATTGTTCTGTTACCTTCCCGGAGTTTCTTACATCCATGTTGTCTAACTAGTAGACTCAGACCTTCATCTATGAGCACACACAGAAGCTTCAGTGGGTAGCTCAGAAGTGGGTCTCTGCAGGCGGGGGCTCTTTCCTTTGCTTCCAGGCACCATCTCTCGCATCTGCTGCTCTGATCTCACACCCTCAGGCTTAGCTCTGCCCCATTCTACTGTGAGTACCTCCCACAAACATTTTCTATGTCTGTATTGCAGTATACTGGAGAGTTTGGCCATTCCCACCGTGTGTGGCATCTGAGCTTATTTTCTGGCCCAGTGAAAATCTGATGAGGTTGGCACTGGACAGTCCTGCTGTGACACCATTGCTGGCCTCTCTAGGCAAGGAAGTAATTGGATTGGGGACTCTTAAGAAGGTACAGGTAAGTGTTCATCGCTGCTGTGCCACCCACTCACCTTGTACAGGACAGAAGTCAGGAAATCACTCCCTGCCGAGGCCATGGTCAGGCCACCTTCCAGCACACTCCTTAACACAGGCACCCATGCTGAGAGTGGTATTCAGTGCCGGGGGGGGGGGGAGGCAGAGCACTGCTACATATTCAAGTTGGCTCTCCAGGGCTATGGTTTTACCTCCAAGGATCTTTCTTGGTCAGTGCCTGAAGTTTGAGATGTGACTCTTGAGGGGAGAGTTGCTGTCGGGGTGGGGTGGGGGAGCTGGGATCCTTGCTAAATATCCTATAATGCAAAGTTCCTGAAACAATGAATTCTCCAACCCCATTCCAAGGCCGTGACTTTGCTCTAGGATGAAGCCAAACCCAGGAAATCTGAAGGTTGAGGCCTTGAGTTCCAGTGTACAATGTGTTAGGGGGAAGACAAGGGAGACAGAAGGCAGCCTGGGAGCAGAGGTGCGCTCACTGATGGTTTTACTGCTCTGCTTGGCCACAGCTGGAATCCTTACTCCAGAGCCCTATCGTGGGCTGACCTCTGTGACAGCCTTGCCAAGAGTCTCTTAGGCTAGCCCGAAGAATGCTGCCTTTTTGGAGGATCTATGGAGGATCTACTGGGCAGACCCACTCTCCACCACGGAAATCATCCCTCCTCCAGGTGGGTCCACATCCCCTCGGGGCGTTAGGCTGGCAAAGCACCTCTCAGCTTGGCCCTTCCTCCCTCAGCCCCACCATTCTCTCTGGTCCAAAACATCCTGTCTACAGATGGAGAGTGCCATGCTACTCATAGCCTCTACTACCCCACCAGCAGCTTCCTGTTTCCTCCTGGGGAAAATTAAAAACAAACAAAAACAACCCCTTGCGTTACGGTAGCTACCCAAGGCTCTTTGTAACTTTTCCCACCTTTCACACCAGCTCCCAGATGTTTCTTGCAGGGGACTGTCCACTTCCCTTGTCCATCTGCTCATACTGCCCAGGTGCTCCAGACCCTCCCCAGAATTTGTGGTCCTCCTTCCCTTTAAGTGATCTCCACCTCCCTCAGCCTAGCCTTACTCAGCCATACACCCTGGCTCCTCCCCAGCCACAAGCTCCCTTTGCCTTGCAGTGCTCTGCACCCCACTCAATGCTGGGCTCTGCCGGCACCCAGCACATTATTTTACCGCTGTAAACATCAGCCTATGCAATTTGGCCAAATCCTGCTAAATGTGCTTTGCCACGCTCAACTCGGTGCTGTAAATGGCTCTTCCACAGCTGCAAACCCTGCGGCAATGAACAATGGGGCTCAAGGAAATGTCCCTTCCTGCTCCACCCGAAGGGGGCTGGGTAAAGGTGACGGGATCACTTCCCACGCCTGATGCTTGCTGTGATGACACGGGGCACATGGAGGAGCTCCAGTGAGCCAGGCCTGCTGCGAACACCAGCACCAAGCCAGTACCTTGCCCTTGAGATGCATCTGCAGGGAGACAGACAAGGTGCTAAGGTGCAAAACGGCTTCTGAGACCGGGAGCCTGCGGGGATCTTCTGGCACACTTCACTGTAAAACTGTAGCGATGTGGATTTGTGCCAGTAAATATGAAAGAGAGCTGAAAATAGCAAGGGGGTTTTCTCTTTAAATTACTGTCTGGGTTCTAGTGGACTGCCCGGCGGTAGACACATCCAGAATACTGGAGCAGTTTCCTAGGATGGCCCCTCCCCAAAGGAGAACTCTCCAGGAGTGGCATCTTCCACATCTCCACAAGAGCTGTAAAGTTAGCACAACCTTTGCCAAGGGCAATCTGGCAGCAGACACTGAGCAACAAAGGTAACTCCTGAACCCCACATCGCCTAGGAGAGTTTTCCAGTTTTTTCTTTTCTCTTTTCTTACAGATTCACTCATACAAAATGACCTAAACATAGTCTTTGCAGCACTTTGTAAAAGCAAATGACTAGACACAATCTAAAAGCTGAACAGTAGGCGACTGGTTAAATAAATTATAGGACATCTGTGAGGCTGGGAACGACTGGGGTTCACTTTCTACACCCATATGGAGCAATCTCTAAGGGCCTGGCTGGCAGACACAGCCAGTTCATCCAGCAGAGTGCAGGCACTGTGTTACCCGTAGCCCTGGGGTTTGTAAGAGACCAGCTGAGGAAGCAACTGATTGAATATTTAGTTTCTGAGAGTGGATGGGAAGCCAGGGCAAAGAGCTGCCTCCTAGGGAGGAGGCTGGGTGGGAGAGAGGCAGGAGAGAGCCACTTGCTTGGCCTCTCTCTACTGTGTTCTACACAAACACGTTAACTCAAAGCTAACATGAGGTGTCCAAGCCTGCTGGCACGGCGACTGCACCTTCTCTTCTTCGAGTTCTTTTTCTCATCTCTCCCTCACCTTCTGTCATGAGGAAGAGGTTGCACAGTCTAAAAGCACAGATGGTGGAGTCAGGAGTCCTGGCTGTGCTGTGTACAGCCTTATCCCCCTGCAAACCTGAGCTGCCTCCCACAGCCACCAGGGATGTGAGGAGGTCCCCTGCTGAGAAGATTAGAGCAGCCAGTCTTCAGAAAGCCCAGGCCCCTCCAAAGGGGGGGAGATCTGTCTTTCTCCTGCTTTAGGCCAGCGACCTTCTACATTCTAGAGGAGCTGGGGTCAGGGTCTTCTGGGGGAATGGCTCAAACTTTCAGGTGTATTATTTCTTTATTGCCATGGGCAGAGTGGACAGCTATGTGGGTGTCCTTATTCTCTCCCCACTGAACTCTGTTCCCACCATGAGAAGAGAAGCCAGCCATCTGCAAGTCGATAAACTGACCTTGGAGGTGACTGTACCGTGACCTATGGGCCCTGATACCAGCGGCTTTGAAAATGCTGGTGATGTGGAGCAGAAGTACGTCAACACTGTTCTCAAGAGAGAGGAAGGCGCCTATAAAAGCTTTGTTCTCAGTCCACCTTGCAAAGGAAGCATTTCCAGAGAGCTGAGGAAGCAGGAAGAGGGCAGTGGAGTTGCAGGGGTGGGGCTGAGGCCGTCAGGCCTGAAGCTGCCTCTGCTCCATCCCTTACACCTCCCCATGCCACAACAGGCCCAACTCAAGTCCCAGCTCAGTGCCTTAGCTGTCTCAGTTTCCTCACCTGCCAAATGCAGATCATCACCACAGCCACCCCATTAGGCCTTAGGAAGGTGAAATGAGTTCACACAGGTAAAGTACTTGAAATGGTACCACACATGGTACCTGTGGTCAGTAAATGGCTGTTTCTGTCCACAACCATGGCCGCCATCATCACTGCCATCATCATCAGTACCATCACAGGCCATGTCCTCTCCTCCCCTTAGCTCTGTCTGTTATGCTGTCAAATACCACAGAACATGGAGGCCACTGCATCAGCCCCAGCTCCCAGCCCACTGTCACCTAGGGTGGAGATGGCCGAATGCCAGCCTGGTGCCTCTGTGCTCTGTAGACCCAGAGCTCCCTACACACCACACACACTCCTGACTTTGCTTTACAATCTCCACCTGCCTTGACCACTCCTCATCCTCCCACAGAGCCAGTATGTAATGTAGAGACAGTGGCTTTGGTGCCCTGCCCAGCCCAGCCCTGGCAGAGTTCCACTCCCCTCCGAAGCCTGGACTGAAGCACAGGCGTGGTATGGCATTGTCCCTGCAGTCAGTCACAGCCCTCAGTATAGACAATGGAAAGTCCATCACCTGTCCCTAAGGATTGAGCCAGCTCCTCCCTGAGTCCAAATAAGGCCAATTTAACATGTGACACTTGTGCCCAGAGCTTCCATGCTGAAAGGCACACATACACATTCTCTCCAGCTATACGCCTTCCCCATCCAGCCTCAAACCATAGTGGATGCTGCCTGTGAACTACCCAACACACCCTGACACTGGTACACAGCCTGGCCACGCCCTCTACTCCTTGGCTCCCAACTGGGCTGGTCAGGGTGGCCCAATATGGCTTGGCCCCACGGTATGCCTAAAGCATCACACAAGCGAAACAGTTCTTACTTTCTGGGAACAAAATCCAGAGCATGTCTCCACAGTCATGTTGGCCTGTGTCACGGAGGAGGAGAAAGTGTGGGTGGTGTTCTCCGGCATCGGGAAGCACCCTCGGTAGGTGGCAGCACGTCCTGCAGGGAAGGAAATGGGGTTCTGATGAGCAGTGGCATCTGTGCTTGGTGTTGGGTCCTGAGACCTATGTGAAATACGCAGGAGAGGTAGACATCGAGAGAGAGAGAGAGAGAGAGAGACAGAGAGACAGAGAGAGAGACAGAGAGAGAATAGGGTCCAGATTTGGTTGAGCCCAGCCCCTGAGAATAACCCACCATGGGACCCACAGTCACTAGGGTCTCTGAGAAAGGTCACATGGCTGTAATGCTGAGTTAAGGGATTGCTTTCTCCTGCAAGTGGTAGTGGGGGCGGGGTGAGGGGGTGAGTTAGCTGTTTGTTTTTTTTTTTCCTTCATTTTGCATTTTACTTCATGCTTGATCCCACAGTGGGTGATCTGACAGGCGGGTAGTCTGGGAAGTTCTATGACTAACAAAAACATGCACAAAGAAATAAGTGGAGTTGAGGATCTGGACTGCCCATTGCCTCTTGCTGTGCTGGGGCAGACAGAGCACCCCCGGGCCTCCTAGCTGGATGTCCAACTCCCACTTGGTTTCTAGGAGTACTTAATCCCGAGTCACAAAGGAATTTCTTGCCAAGTTGTTCAACCTTCTGGTGGAAAAGCTCAGCTTGCTTTTTGGTTCTCTTGGTACGAGCAAACATTCTGGAATGTTCCAACTTAACCAACTGCTTGGGGTTAAGTTTCTTGAGATGGTATCTGATTCGTATTCCACTCTCCTCTTCCCATAAGGCCTCCTGAGGCTTGACATCTGTCGTCAAACTTGTTGTGCTGGTCATGTCTCCTGGCTATCAGTACACCAGCCTTGGTCAGGGTGGGAATTTTTCCTTAAAAACTGTTAAGACCTGGACCTGGGAGCCCATCCTGACTGACCACAGAAGCGGGCAATCAGTGCACAGAACTAGGAAGGCTACCTATTGCAAAGAAAACAGCTGGCTTTGAGTCCTCAGGACCTGTCAAGCTGTGACTAGCCCTGTGTCACAGACTCAAGGACTCTTCCTCCTACATCCTCCAAGCTCTGAGGACTGTTATGGAGGCACTATGTGTCCCAGTACCAGCTCCTGACAGCTGTAACCCCACATACCCACACACCTGCTCAATACTGTGGAGCAACAGCCAAAGCCCACGGTGGCAAAGCCAGGTCACAAAGAACAACGACTTAGACCACAAGGCCACAGATCTCAACCACTGGCATGGGAGAGACACTAAGGACACAGGCTGAAGGGCACATGGCAAGGGAGAGTCTGGGGCAGACAAAGCACAGAGAAGGAAAGTAACCAGTATCCCAGGTGTCCAGCCCATGTCAGTGCTGGAGGACGATGGGGGTCATGAGACTCCAGAATGGAACTCTCAGAAAGAGGCTGTGTGCTGTCCCCTGGGCTCCCTGTAACCAGCCTCAGCACTGAAACACAGCGGGAGCCAAGGGGTGCTGAGTGAGTAAATGAACAGAATAAGGTAAGGTACATGGGGGCTCAGCATGACCTACAACAGGGAAGCAGCCCATGAGGCTTAGGAAGTCACAGAAGTGGCTGTGCACATCACTAATGTGACTGCTGATGGACAATGCCAGTAAGTGTAAACGGGCCTCGCTCTACGTCCCAGGTGAGGGCCCTCGGGCACTCAGGGCAGAAGAACACCGTCAGGGAAAGACGCTGACAAAGTGTCAGGCCTGACCCTGATCCCAGCTGAACCGCAAAAGCATGCTTTCGAGTATGTCCTAGCAGCTGCAAAGCTGCAACTTACAAAGGGTGGCTACCTGATCGTGTCTGACAGCCTGTTAGCACAGCTCCTGGAGAGGGCTGCAGAGTGCAAAGGTCAGCCACACAGCTGGCTGCAGACATGGCATTGACACCACTGCCAACATGAGCCAGGGTAGCAGTGCTGGCCCGCTCAAGATCAAAGCCTGTACTTAATGACCACACCATCTGTCCCTCAGCCAATCGGAAGCAGAGGCAAAACAGCTGTCTCTAAGTTAGTAGCTTGGCGGAGAGGGATGCTGGGAGGGTGGCCCAAAGTCTACTTCAGGCCTGTTCTGCTGGGTCTCACGAGTGAGGGATCAGGGATCAGGCTAACCATCTGAGGCAGAAATAAATAAATAAAATAAAATAAAAGACCTAAGAAGCTAGAATGGGCCAATCCAGTCCTTGGGAAGCCCAGGCAGGTGTTGATGGGTTTCTAGCAAATCCTTGAGCTTGTATGTATCACCAGTGTCTTCAGTCCAGACTACCGCCTCCTCTAGACCTCTGCCTGGGGCAGGAGGCACTGAGCACCTGTAGCACTCAGGAAGGAGTCAGTGTCCTGTACTCCGGCCCTATTCAAGCAACTGTGATCCACTGTGTCCTCGGCACTGGGCTATTTCTTCTCAAGCTGAGTAATTTTGAACTGTATGCTCACCTTTGGTGAGATTATCTATAAGAGCCCTTGGTGCGTAGGTTTGTTGGCATAGCTCTCCTGAGAGAGATTTTGGAACTTGCTCCTCTGAGGACCTCCAGAACCCCCAGGACCAACTTTTGTGTTGAGCTTGCAGGTCCAGGCAGACAGCATAAAGCTGAACCCCCAAATTCACACAAACGCATGCTCACATCTCAATGTCTACCTCCTCAAACCAGTTTCAGATTCGCCATGCCAGGGCTAGAGATCATGCTCCGTCCGGAGAAGTTAGAGAACAGACTGGAACCCGAGCAGAGAAGTGAGCCACCTGCAGCCACACAGCAGCCTAGAGTCACCCTCTCCCACGAGACACAAGGGAAGGTGTGCCCTGCCATGAGCCTAGGTGGTTAGGCTCTGACGGCCCTCACTGTCCACAGCATGCCGAGAATCAGTGAGGTGCGGCTGCCAGGGAAAGAGGGCACTGATGCCAGCCTACAGGATGTGAGCAGGGTGAGAGGGACATGCCGACACACAGACTCAGATGAGGCTGGCACACTCACGCTTCCTGGAGCCGGACTGCTGTAGCCCCACGCCGTACACGGACAGCCGGTGGACGGCACCGCACACGGAGCCCTTCTCCCCCTTGCACTCCTGGTTGCACTCCTTCAGGCTGACACGTGTGACTGGTAGCCGGTTCCCACAGTAGCACTCTGCACCAGCCTCCAAGCCGGCATATACATAGGACCTGCAGAAACACAGAGTGTGAGCGAATCCAAGCTGGGTCCAGCGAGAAGGCTGGGGGCCAAAATATGGAAAGGTCAGAGTCAGGGGGTGGCAGCCGGATCTCAGGGCTGGACTTGCAGCTGAGATGGGGTCTGCATGCCTGGACAGCGAGTGGCCATTAGCACGGCCTAGGGCAGTGGTTCTCAACCTGTGAGTCGTAAATCCTTTGGGGGGGGGGGTCAAACAATTCTTCCACAGGAGTCACACATCAGATGCCCTACATAATCAGATATGTGTATAACAATTCGTAATAGTAGCAAAGTTACAGTTATCAAGTACCAACAAAATAATGTTATGGTTGGGATCCCCACAGCATGAGCAACTGTATTAAAGGGCTGCAGCATTAGGAAGGCTGCGAACTGCTGGCCTAAGGAATCAGGCTCCACACAGGGCTGAAGGCCTTCTTAGGAAGCAAACCCCTTTGGTCTGTCTTGCCAGCTTGGAGACTGGACTTCAGTTTCGTCTATGGTCCCAAGCTACAAGGGGCCACACCAGTGAAGTGTAGGAACATAGTTCCCGGCCATCGTGCAGAGCTCCGGTGTAGAGTCTGCCAATTGCTGTGGTGTAAGTACTCATGCGAATGACCTCAAGCTGCAACCCAGGTCACAGGTGGAGATTTACGTGTATCCAGTGCCAGCACAGCTCTGGCCTGAAGCCCACGCAGCAGGTGACACTACAGGGCCCTGCTGGCAGCCCCCTTCTCCTCCTCCTTACCGGATGGTACCACCACAGCTAGACAGAGCAGCATAGGAAACAGAACCTACAGAGTATCGTACAGAGCCGTGGCTACCTGTTCACACTCCTTTTCCAACGTAAAAATCCCAGAATGAAAACTCCACAGTGATGAAGGCCTATCTGGCTGCTCAGGGGATGGTAGGTACTGTCACCTTAAATATGTTTAAGGTAGGTGCTGCCTCCTTAAATATGAAGAGGCTGAAATGAGACGTTGCCATGCTCAGGTTCAGCCTTCCCTTTCTCTGGGCTACAAGGCATGGAGAGGTGGGTCCTGTCCCTGCTTTCTCCAGGTATAAAATAGGGGACAATTCACGACTACCTAAAAGAATGGGGTAAGACTTGACATTTAAAAAAAAATGTAAATGAATCTAAGGGATAAAAACAGGTGAAGCATGCTGCTCTGCCTGTCTTCCAACCTAAACATGCACACACAGTTGAGCTGTGACTGTCCTGTCAGTAGAAACTACGCCCTGAAAAAGCAAATTCTGCTGTAAACACAAGTAGAAATGCTTTTCCTAACCACTGGATTAGTCCTCAATTTTATTTTCATTGAGGTCCTCTGGTCCCTTTATTTTATTTTAAACAGACGAGGAAGCTGAGGTCAGAGACTCCAGTAACTACAATTTTGATGGGACCTCGCCCTATTTGGTGGCATGCTCAGAGAACCCCGAGTCACAGCAGCGATGGGAACCAGGTGTCCAGTACTTGCCCGCACCCTAGTCGCATCTACGCAGATGCAGACGCACTTTCTCCTGGAGATTAGAATCTGATGAGTGAATCTGATGAGGTGTAATGAATGGTATCAGGATGGACAAGCACGTTGTCCCCAGGTTCAGAAACTGTCTTCTAACTTCATTCCATGCAGTTAACAGCCCAGCTCAACACTCACCGCTCAGCACAGGCATCCTGGCAGTGGGCCACGGTCATCTTTCTTAAGTCATAAAACACTGCCCCTTTCAGCGTTCTCTCTTGGCTCTCCTCACTGAAGCATCCCAGGTAACTGCCTGCAAAGGGAGCACAGCTGAGGTCACAGGCCCAGGAGGCAGGGAGGGTCCCAGCCACGGGCCTTCATCCTGGGAGCCTGCCCGCCTGCCGCCAGTGTGAAAAGCCAGGGTCTCCAGCCCCACCTAGACCACATGCTTTCCCAGAAAGCGGAGGGATGAGTGGCTCCTCAGCTTCCACAACAGCCAAGTGGGCAGCTGGGCAGCTTTCTGCTTCTTTACTCAGTTACTGGCCCACTATGCAGCAGTTGATGGCCTACTGTGCACCCAAAGGTGGTGCCGGGAGCCTGGAGTCAGCCTGACTGCAGCTTTTCTCTGCCACCCCTCTTCCCCGTGTTTGGGTCTGCATTTAAAAAGTAGTAGTATTCACTGTGCGTATCGATGGGTACAGTATAATGATTCAGCATATGCGTGCAACGATCAGTGCATACAATCAGTCACGGTGGTTGGCGTCTCTATACACCTGAGTCCTCGTAAACATTGGTGGCTTAATGACCTCACTCCCTCTTCCCTTCCTAGGCTCAGCGAGGCCTTCTGCTTCTACTATGGTCCCAAGACACAGTTCTATCACCTTCACACGAGCCAGAGGGAGGTTGGGGAAGTCTGGAATTAGTTAACCCGATTTTGTTCACAAGCAGGGGCCTCTGTAAAACAACAAATGTGCAGTGTGCGGCTCACACCTGTAAACAGAGTCTGTCAGTTCTAAGGCAGGTGTCCATGTGGGAACCAATATGACCAAGTGTCCGTGGGGCCCTCTGCCACCCCATGGCACTTCCCCAGTCAGTGACACTCAGGGATGATCCCATAGGGCGGTGGCACCACCCAAGCATGCACACACCAGTGGGAGTTGTGCTGGTAGCCCTGCCCTGTCACCAACAGGAAGGAAATGGCTCCCAGACTTGCAAAGAAACTTGGAGAATGCAAGCACAGCCCCAAGCGTGTAAATGTCACATGCATCATCGTGTTTTGAAGAAATGGCATTTGGGAATTTGCAAACACACTCTCACATGGTCCTCCAACTGGGAAGGCACATCTACAACCACTATGCTGGAAACTGGATAGGATACCTGCGCTGACGATGCACACAGCCTGAGTGCGTGTGTGTGTGCACCAGGAACACCTGTCCGGCTCTCTTGAAGCCTCCTGGCTTCACAGGGCTGGCCAGAGAAGAGTGAGGTCATGATTCCTCACGAGGAATGGTGGCTTTTGCTACATAGTGTCCGGAACTGCTCCACACCATTCCTGAAGCAGGGAGGGGCTCTTCTGTCTGGGAGTGCTTCCACAGTAAAGGTTAATTTAGACTCTGCTAAATCATCTCAATTCTCAGTGCCTCAGTTTCCCCAACTGTCAAGTGAATGCATTCGTACCTTTGCTCTGGATCAGTTCCCTCCTCCCACCTAGCCAGAGCTTTTTACTCTGGTCATAAGGCCAGAATCCTTCCCCTGTCACCCCAGCTCTCCACAGGGTCTTAGGACTTTAAGATGCTGGCTTAAAAACACAAGCAAGCTAATGCCTGGGATTGTCAGCCAGTTCCAGCCATCAACTTGTTAAAAACATCTAAATCGACAACCTCCTGGGATAGCATCCATTACTCCAAGTGACTCAACCTGATTAGGCACAACGTTCACCTTATCACTGTCTGGAAACAGAGGGCCACAGCTCCTACAGACCATACAGTAGTCCCAACACCTCAGGTGTAAGAGCAGAGGATGTCTGGTACAAGAAGGTGGCCCCCTGGCCACTTCTGCTCTAAGCCCCAGGGGCCTGAATTCCTGGAGCAGATAACAGACATGACAGCAGGAATCTCAGGTCAGAAGATGCCAGAGAGAAGCCAATAGCCCCCTTCTTCAGTATGGCCCTTGTAAACTCCATGCCTCCTGAGGCCACCTCCACGGAACATCAACACATGTGGCCACACCCAGCACGCCCACCACACCTTAGGACCCCTGAATCCACCACATATGACCGCAGAAAACATCCACCCAGAGCAGTGGCATGAATTATTCTCTGACTAGCGAAAGAAATGCTGTCTGAGAAACTTCTGACGTGTTGGACAAAAGCCCATCACAGCTTTCAACTAAACATTCCAAACACAAGTTCTGTAGCTGAAAAGGAAGCGCAAAGCTCAAAAGGCACCTGGGTCAAGACTTGCCAATGCTGAAAGGGGGCATCCCTGTTTCTGAGAATGGGATGCTGGTGGTTCAAAACTCCTGTTCCACCAGGGCAGGGCCATATGACCTGAGATGTGTAGATCCCTCCTCCGTAAGATGCAGCTTCCCCATCTACAAACTGGTGACATGGCACCAATTCTAGAAGCTGGTGGTTGTGAGAATTCCACACAAAAAATATGTATCCAATGTCTAACAAAAGGCTTGAAGTGTCAGGTACTCAGGAGTGACTGTTTTATGTTTAGCAGCTCATTTTTAATAATCAAGAACTCTGAATTACTTTACTTCCCTGGAACTCATATTCTTCACTGTTAGAGTGTCGAGAGCACTGCTTACATAGTAGGCTCTTTGAAGATTAAATTAAACAGGAGGACAGATGGGCATCTACACAAATGATGCTCCATACATAACAGATGTTCAAATAAATAACATCTATTATTATTCTGATCCTATATTTTAACCTGGGACCTAGTGGGCCAATGGATCAGTAAATATTAGCTGAATAATTAGCACATTAATAGAAGAGGGGAAAGCAATGGTTTCAACAGCCAGGCTGGCCTTCTGAAAGAAGCGGCTGAGTACCCAGCAGCTGGACTCTGTGTCTGACCAGCATAAGTGGAAGTCCCCCGCCCCACCCTGGCACCCAGCAGTCCTGTCTTGGGGTTCAGCCAGAGCTTGAGACACAGATGGTCCCTCTGGGCTGTAGAGGAGCAGAGGAGCCCTTTGTCACTTAACATAAAAAATGGCTTTTCTAAGGCCCTGACAGAGGCAAGAATGTGCAGAAAAGCAAGAACTTTCAAGGCATTCTTTGGGACGGAGGAGCTCCTGAGGCGGATTTATTACTTTGGGCTGAAAAGGAGGCAATGCATTACCGTCTGTGACTCTGCATCTGTTCATTTGCACATCAGAACGGACAAGTCGTGAGGCTATTAACAATGGCTTCGGAGATATTGGAATGTCTTTGGAAATTACTATCAATAAAAAACAAACTGGCTATGGAGAAGTTACTATTTTTCCCCTAGTAAACTTACTGACATTTTATTCCATTATGGATGTTGTCCAAGGTATAATGAAATGCTCGGTGATTGATGGAGACTCCTGCAGCTTCCGTGGCTTGCAGGATCCCTTTCAGGGGATGGCGGGATGCCCGGGCTGCAAAGAGACACTTGCTTTGTCTGCAGTCCCAGCAGCTGCCTAGGGCTACACTGTGGGCCACTCTCTAGACGATGCAGGGCCAGAGAGTCCCATAAGAGAAAGGGGCAGAGGCTCCCAGGCCAGTGTTCTGCCTTCCTCTGCATTTTCTGAAGACTTCCAGCATGTCATCACACTGCCCTCAGACACTGCTCTTTTAGACTTTGCAGGGAGACCATTCCAAGTCCCTACTGCCAAGCCCCACATCCAAGATTGGACCTTGGACGCTGCACTGTACAGCATTGATTCTGTGTGGCAGAATCAACCCTTTCTTTATTTGGCAATCAGGTACTCCAGAGGAGACGGAAAGGGGCTATCAACAGGTAAGGAGGAATGCCATTTTTATTCATACCCAAAGCCATACTGTTGGACAGCAGTTGATTACTGTCCTGCTCGTCATCTTGCCTGCTTTTAGGGGTCCTTCCATCACCACTGTGTCTTTGGAGGTTACTAAACGCTTCTCTTGGACCTAACATAGGTCGGAATCAGATTCCCAGGCCCCTTCTCTGAAGACTAGCTATAAAGGTCTGCTCTGCCTCACGTTCCATGCCATGTCCTAACCATCCTTTAGTAAGTCTGTGCAGTGGTTACTTGGATACCTGACTCCACTTCAGACAGAGTATTCAAGGGTCCAGTGCAAAACACACATGGGGCCTAATGCATACTGAACACATATTGAAGCCTAATGGTCTCCAAGAAATGAGGAAGAAACGAAAAATAGACTCCAGGTCCATTTGTCCAAGGTCACAGAGCCATGAAGTAGCAATAAAAAGAGGAACTCAGCTATGTCTTCAACAAGGATGCACTTCACAAAACTTCTTCTCAAGAAACCCATGGGCCCTCTCCAGGTCATTCACACTTTAGTCTAAGTTAATTGCCCTGCTAATGCCTGCACAGAGACCCAGCTTCTGGTGTGTTGGGAAAAATTACAGAAGGCACACACATATAAAATGAACTATACCATCAGTCTCTCTGTCTCCTTACACGCAGGCCCTGCTAAAGAGCCTCCTGTGAGGAACATCAAATGGATGATGTCTGAAACACATCATTCCCTGGAGACAAGAACCCATAGCCTTCCAGACTTCACTTTGTCAGGCCCACTGAGTCATCTCCGCAAGGCAAGAGAAACTTGGGTTTATTATTCCCAGAATAAATCAAGGGCTGGGAGGTGGCTCAATAGTGGAGGATGGGCCTAGTATCCCAAGGCCGGAGATCCGAGCTCCAGCAGCACAAAACAGATGAATCGATGAATCAATGAATCCCGAATCTTGGGCCTGGGACTTTCTCCTGCCTTCCCTACCCTGAACCTGATGCCCACCTGCCTCTTCTCCTCCTACAGTCTTCCCCTTAGCACTCTAGGCTACAAACTCTGCTCACGGTGCCTAATGCTTTATGTGCCATGCTTACTTCTCTAAGCTACCTACTCTGTGCACTGTGGGTATTACTTACGCTAGGCTCTCTATAGACTATGCTTCATACTCTATGTTCAGTAAGCTAAGCACTTATTTTAGGGACAGGAGCGCCACCTCCTCTGTCGGCTTAGGGCACAGGACCAGATCCAGTGGTAACCGGATGATCGGAGCTGACTGAGCTCAGCTGCCAGTCAGGCACTACGTCTGCACTCACTGTGTGCTCCCCAAGGCGCCCGGCATGTTCCCTGGGCTGGGGACAGACAACCTTTAGAACGCAGGGAAGAGCATCAGGCCAGAGTGGAGCGCTTCGACCTGCGACTCCCAGCAGTGTGGAGGCTGATCCTTTCGCTGCCCGCTGCCAGGCCTGCCACTTCAGGCTGCTCTGGGATGTGTGTGGAGCTTTGCCTCCACCAGTACCCTTCCCTCTCAGGCAAGCTCCATCACCTGCACCTGCTCTGTGGCACACCTCCTGGCTGCCTTCCTTCCTGGTCTTTCTGCCACTTCCCAGCAGGGTTTCCTAAGACCACTGCCCAGAACGACTCTACACCTGAGTTTTGGCTTCAGGGTTAGCTTCTAGAAACCCCAGACTATGAGGATGACGTTGGCCATTCACTCATCTTTCCCTCAATGTCTTCCCTCATGACCTGGGAAGTGATAGCGTCAGACACAGCAGCTTCACAGCAGAACTGTAGAGACAAGCCATTATTACTAATGAGAGCTTCCAGTTAGAGGGCCAAGCAGTTTGGGAGGACCCCTTGCCTAGTGGCTCTTGGCTTATGAGTCCACCAGGATGGTCTAGAGTAGTGGTTCTCAACCTGTGGGCTGAGACCTTCTTGGGGGTAAAACAACCCTTTCACAGGGGTCGAATATCAGATATTCACATGACTGATAACAGTAGCAAAACTACAGTTATGAAGTGGCAATGCAATCACTTAATGGTTGGGGGTCACCACGACATCAGAACGGTATTGAAAGACTGCAGCCTTAGGAAGGATGCGACCACTGACCTAGGAGCGGATAAGGGGATTGCCGGTGGCAACCAACGTAGAGGTTTTGCTTTGTTAGATGTATGAGAAGCTGAGATTACGCTCAATGGTCACCAGTTCCCAAGGACAGCAGCCGTTGCTGCTCTGGACGAGCCCAGCACTCTGCGACACACTGCTCAAAGCCAGCCCAACACACATGCACAACAGCCCTGCGGTCAGAGTCTCTGTCTCTAGCTCAAAGGACCCAGAGACAAGTGACATAACCGAGGTCACCCAGGAAAGTGTGACTGAGCCGAAATCAAAGTCTGCGGATTTGATTCTGGGGGACAGTGTCACACCCCTCAGCTGCCACCTGGCTGAGAAAAGGGACAGCGCACGGAACCCTGAGCAGGGCTTAAGGCCTGCACAGGAGCACCTACCCTGGCTGCGGACTGCTGGTCCAGGGGCCTCAGGGCCCGGGGTGGGTGGTCCCTGGGAGTCACTGGTGAGGTGGTGTAGCCAGCGCCTCCGCAGTGAGCTGCGGTTCCTCCGGGGCCAGCGGAGTCCAGGTGGCAGTCGGGCCAGGGGACTCCTTAGGGCATCCACATCAAGAAGTAGGTCAGGGCTGCTGTGCGGATCGTGAAGGCTCCTGCCATCCAGCAGGCCCACACCTAGTGCCACAGTGGCCACTGGCAAGGCCTGTAGGCTGCCAGGAGCCCGGAGGGCCTGTGGGAGGGCCACTCTGGCCCGCTGCAGGAGTAGCAGGCTGCCGGTCATCAGGTAGGCAGCCGTGAGGAAGAGCAGCAGGAACTGTGTTCTTCGGAGAAACTTCTGGAGTCTGAAGAAAGGTTTGGCCATGCCCCTGGGCAGCAGGGCTCCCAGCTGGAGCCTGGGGGCGGCTCCTAGCACCTGGGCAGGAGTGACACCAGCGCCTCCAGAAGCTTCATCCCAGCATCCTGGATCTTGGTACCTGTCAAGCACACGTGCTGGCTGCTGTCCTCCTGGGTTTCAAATGTCACCATCACTTCTCTCCAGCAGCCGCAGGTCCCTTGCT
Organism: Psammomys obesus; assembly: GCF_907164565.1. Classification (NCBI taxonomy): domain Eukaryota; kingdom Metazoa; phylum Chordata; class Mammalia; order Rodentia; family Muridae; genus Psammomys; species Psammomys obesus. Next base: position 441,611 of record NW_026592325.1, on the reverse strand, counting down.
GGTAGCTTCTGCCCAGGGGTCACCATCTCCCCCATCCCTCAGCTCTCCCGGCCCTCATCAGTCTCAGGAACCTAGAAAAGTGGAGAAATAACATTAAGATGCAATAGGATCCATTGCTGCCTTCCTGGGCCAGGGTACTTACTCCCCAGCCCTGTGACTGATTTAGCAAAGGTGTGAGCTCTGTGTCAGGAACACTGGACAAAGGGTTCAGGTTCCAGCTCTGCTGCTGGCCAGCTCTGTGACACTGAAGGAGCTGCTGAGCCTCTCTGGGCTTCAGCTTCCTCATCTGTGACACAAGGATGACACCCTGCTTTGGACGGTGGCAATGAAGGTCCAGTAATGGCAACAGCAATAAATAGGAAGAGGGCAAGCGACCATGGCTTCTATTGAGTTACCATCAGTCTCACGCACTCTGCAACATGAGTTATGCGATCATCTCCTTTTACTCTAGCCTAGCTAATGTACTATAATGTGCCCCCTACAGATGAGAAAAAGAAAGGAAGAGTAATCTCCTGAAACTCCACAGCTGGCAAACACAAGAAGCAACGTTCCAACACCTCTGTCCGGATCTCATTTCTCAACTACTACACCATAACACGAGTATGCCCTCATGCGCAGGTGTATACTGACGGTACTTCAGAAATGCACACAGTGAACTGCCTCCCTGAGATGCAGTGAAGCTGTGATCTGTATTCTGGAGCTTCTGTAGAGGTTGGTCAATGATTCTCTCTAAGACAGAGGCCCAAGGGAGTAAAGGAACTTCTTTCCAGGGTGCAAAGGGCAGGGCAGCACCGAGAAGCTGGGGGAGCCAGTGTGAAGGAGGGACAGGCCGCTGGGCAGGGCTGCATGGTGCCCATCACGGCCCAGGCCGTGTTAAGCTGTGGTTTCCACTGGCAGCGTCTCTAACGTAGCTATTGGGGCTGGTGGGGGCTCTGCAGCTGCCAAGAGCTGGGGTGTTGTGTGAGGAGGGCCTTGCACACAAGGACAGGCTTGTCCCAGAAGAAAGGACCCTGGAAGCATGACTAAGCCACTGGCCGTAACTAACATGGTGAGGGCAGCGCTTCAATGGCTGTTCTGTGCACAGATACGACCTGCTGGGTGTGACAAGAAAGACAATGTTTTGGCTCTGGGGCCCAGCATTCCAGGCTGCAAGGAGGCTGGGGGCCCCAGGGGCCATCCAAAGGGGTACAGACCAGCCTGAGCCTTCGGATTAAGTTTTGAGAGCTATTGGGTCTGAAGCCTCCAGGAGGATAGGGCAACACAGGTCCTCATCAGCAAATGATACTGGAATCCAGCGGAGTGGGGAAGCCTTTGCAGATGGTCTCAGAGCCTTTCCTTTCTGTCTAAGCTGGTGTGTTGCCAGACACACCCCTGCCAGCCTCAGATTTGTAAAAGCACAGAGGAAATCCCATGAAATCCGGACTGATCTGCCTGCCCCCATCCTGGGCTCCTCCAATCCACAGTGCACAGGCTACCGGGTGAGCCTCCTTAGCTTGCGAATCTGATCATGGCTGGTGTTCTCCTGCTTAAAACCTCTTTTCAATAGCTCCCCAGAGCCTGGAGATAAACTGCAAGCTCCTTAGCATGGCACACAAGGTCTCCTTGTGATCCAATCCATCCCAGCACATTCCAGCCTCAGTGTCTCCAGCGTGCACGCAATACATGCTCTGATGGCAGCAGGGCCTCCTGCATTCATAGCATGTCAGTCTCTATTTCCTCCCTCTTCCCGGTGAATGACTCCTAAGGCTTAGCATAAATGTCACTTCCTCCAAGCTTTCCCTGGTCACATCCACCCACAGAAACAGACAGACTCTCTGGTCCCCAACAGCCTGTGCTAAGCCCATCCCAGCATTCACCACTTTGGTGCAATTAACATTGTCTATCTACTTTTCCATCATCCCCAAAGGACACTGATCAACCCTAGTAGATGCCATCCCCTATTCAGTTTTGTCACAGTCCCCCAGCATGAAACCTCACTAGTCTTTGCCAGCAAAAAGGCTTGTTTTGTTTTGTTTTGTTTTGTTTTGAATGAAAGGATGGCTTAAGTGGACAGGAGAACCCTGACAATATAAGCCTGCTCCTGAGGGGTCTGAGAGCAGCCAAACTTCAAACCCTATTCATCCATAGCTGGGAGGAAGCCTGACTCAGGGGATGCTGACATGTGGTCATCCAGTGGCCTCAGCATCACTGAGCTGATGTGTAAGACACGCATAGATTATCAAGAACACCTACAAGATCCTTCTACAAGAAGGTTCCCAGGTATGTTTGCAAAAGGAGTCTGGATGCAGGTGGCTAGGATACTCCTGGTGTAACATGCTGAAAACTAAAATAACAGACAAAAGGTGGGACATCTGCTGTGGAGAGTTTCTGGTGAGATGAAGCCGACAGGTGGGCGACAGTTCCTCCCCTGCAGCCAGGGTGTGCTGTGACTCCCATCTTACGTGACAGGTTGGATCTGCATACATGAGACAGGTGGAGGGGCCGTGGGAGAGGCATGTCAGCATCAAGCCATCAGGATCCAAACTTGCCCAAGCACTCCAAGGCCCTGCAAGTCCTCCTACAGCCCCTAGACGCCGTTCTGGGGTGTTTTTTTTAATCCGTGTGGTGCTGACAGTCACGTGCGGGCCAGAGTTCCACATCCTAAGGCCTCAGAATCAGGCTTTCCTTCTCAAATCTTAAGATGGCAAAGCTGATTCCTAAGCCAGAACCCTGAATGCAAGTGGGCAGGGTCCACACTCAAAGCCTCAGGAACTCTCCCTGTCCTGATCTTCCACCACACTTTACCCAGTGCCTACCCCTACCTGTCTGTCAGGCTAATGAGGCCCCTCCAGGTCACAGATCATACCTGACCTATCTCCATATCCCAGATCCTAGCATACAGCTAGCTGAGTGGCAACAGCAAGAACTTGTTAACTCGAGAGTGGCTGAGCCAGGGACAGGGAGATTTGCAACATGCATAGAGCTCTGAAGCAAGCTTAGAGGTGTGAGACAGCAGAGCCAACTGAGACCTGGCAGGAATCTGGCCACTTTTCATGGAGCTGGAAGGCCATTGGTAGACCCACTGTACCCCACAGCCCCCAGGCCTTCATTATAGCAAACCTAACCCCAGGGCAGGGCCTTGGGCTCCGTGCCTGTGAATGGGTAAGTGGGAATGGCTGTAGGTCCACAAACTGGTTGCCTAGACTGTGGCACACAACGGTTATGAACACCAAACAGATTCAGGGGAAATGATGGGGGACAGACCTGCAGCAGGTGTTCCTGGGAAACTGTCTCCTTCCCCCAAGCCTCCTACTCCCAGGATTGGCCCAAGAGCCTCCTCTTGGTTGAAGGTAATCTAACTGCTGTTGGCAACTGTTAAATTTTCAATGACACCATTTATTAAGCTCCTGTAGTGTGAATAAATAGATTAGATGGCCTGCGCACCTCATGGGCCCCTCGATCCTCATGGGAGGCAGGAGGCCTACTTCCCACCAGTTGAGAACTGTCCCTAGCCCTGACTAGAAGATCCAAGCCAGTATTCACACCCAGACCACCTGCTCTGGGAGCCATCATGGCCAATAAGCTCCCTGCCTCTTTCTCCACTTGAGTTCTGGCTCTGCACATGGTAAGATTTATTCTTAAAACGTTAGTGGGTCTCCATCACAGGTCTGAAACTATGCCAGGCAGAAGCTCCTCCTGTTTTGGGCTTTCTAATAAGCACCGACATGAGCAGGCTGGAAGGCTGCTTCTGAGCCTTCTGAGCCCTTCCACTCTCTGGAAGTCTCTGCCCTGCCCCCAGCTTGATTAACAGTTGCTTTTCCTGACTTGGAAACCAGGGAGTACCTTGGGTGAGGGTCTGGAGCACCCCACCCTCCTAGAACCTCCACTTGAGGTTCTGCTCAAGTCGGACAAGTACCCATCTGCCACCTCAGTGCTTGGAATTATTTTAAAGCTCAGGGAGGAAGTTCCTGAGATCCCCCAGGAATGAGGCGAGATAACTGAGCCAAGAGGTATCTGGGAGTCCCAGAGAAGAAAATCAAGCTCCTAGAGCAAGGGAAACTCAAAAATCTGGGCTCCAGAGGAGAGCAGGTGGCACCTACCTATGGGCCAGGTTGAGGCTGGAGCTCTAGGAGCAGCAGCAGAAAGAGGAAAGGAAAACACAGAAGAGGAAGGAGTCACCAAGGCTAGGGTCCAGTCGTGTGACTCCACCTCCCTTCTACCCTTTGGCTAGAGACAAAATGCACTAGTGGGAGAGCAAATGACCAGCTCCCCACATGGATCATAGCCACTGTGGCCACCAAGAAAGTGTGACTCAAAGCTGTGCACACAGAGGAAGCAGCCTAAGGACAAAACACAGGGTCTGGCAGACTGCTCCCAGTCAGGATGAGGACCTAGGCCCCAGCTGCTCAGAGTCACTGACCAACTAGAAGCCAGCAGCAATATGCTCTGGGACCCCAGTGAGGCTGTAAATGGGGCTGGGCTCCAGTGCTCTCCCCCCCGTTACCCCTCCCCATCTCTGCTGCCCTGCTCAGTGCCTGTCATCTGAACCCTGTCCCTCACCCAGGGGCTGTGTCCTTGCATCCCAAGAAAGCAGGTATCTTTGTGCACAGCACTAGTGATGCTATGGCTGGCCAGAGCCCCATGACATGGAGGAACTGGCCACACTCCCCCACTGTCACTCAGTGTCCTGACTTGTTCTCATTTCTAGCCCCTTCCTTCTCATTACAGAACCCTGTGTCCCAACCAGTGTTCCTGGCCAGTGTGAGACGTTCCAAGCCTCCTTGCAGTGAATGTACAGCAGCCACCCAGCGATGCTCTTCTCAACTCACAGGCCTGAAGTCCTGTCCCACCCTCAGGGCTCAGCCCATAACACTTCCTCCATAAAGCCCCTCAATCCCTGGAGCAGAGTGGCTCTCCAGCACTGACAGAGAGGCTACATGCACAGGGGTGACCCATGACTGGGCTTGGGTCCTACGTTGATGCCAGCTGCTTGTTAAAATCCCTACATCCTCTCGAAGCCTGTAAGCCACTGCCAGGCACAGTGAGCATCTCTGACCGCTTCACCCCAGCATCACCTGTACTCCTGGCCTGCAGCTGAAAAGCTGGGGTAAGGTACCCAGAAAACACAAACTGCTGGGCCCTTACAGGGATGGGGTAAGGGCTCCATCTTTGAAGAGGCAAAACTTCAAAACTCAAGAGAAAAGATTCAAATAAAAATGTTTCTTGGGTTGGAGCGATAGCTCTGCTAGCCAAGTGCTCGCTCTGAAAGCTTGATATCCCAAGTTCAGGTCCCCACATCCAGGCAAAAGCCAGGCCTGGTGTGCTTCTATAACCCAGTGTTGGTGAGGTGGAGCTAGGCAGAGCCCCGGGATCAGTGAGAGACACTGCCTTTTAAAGTACTGTGGTGGCACACACCTTTAATCCCAGCCTTCTGAGGGTCGAGGCCAGCCTGGTCTGCAATGTGAGTTCCAGCCAGCCAGGCGACATAGCAAGACCCTGTGGCAAGCCAAACAAAACCCAAACAACAATAACAATGTAGAGAGCAAGAGAGAAAAGCACTGGCATCAACTTCTGGGCTCTGAAGGTGCTTGCACACACACATACTCCACAAACACATGCAAAATTCCTTTAAAAGTATAAAACGTACTAGTCAATTTGCTTCATCACTTCCTAGTATATACACAGGTCCAGTGTCACAGGGTAGCCCATTAAAGTACTTAATTATGCTTTGCCAGTCACAAATAGTAAGGGTACCATTGCTAAGGTCAAAACTCCATTCAGTGCAAATGGGGTATACAGCCTTCAGGGGACTCATGGGTGAGTCATATAAACAGTAACGTTTTAGATGTCAAATGAAACGTTACAAGTTCTTTCACATACTACCAAGTGTGTGGCATGAATAAGCACATAAACAGATGAATGAGCGGTCTTCCCATGGGCTCCTGACATTAGTGTATGAGTCATTATCCCTGTTATATAGAGGCAGAATGGGGAACATTAGGGGCCAATTAACTCTAACAGAGATAAAGAGCTAACGCTAGGCAGAACCTCAGCTTCTTCCTGGTTCTCAGCATGGGGCATCGCCTGCCCTGTCCCATGGCCTTCGTCTGCCCATGAAGACCCGTGCATGCCCTGTGCTGGAGTGCCGTCCATACGTGGCTGGGATTCTCCCTTTCTGTTTGGTTGACACAGGGCCCAGTCCTGCATGACACAGCCAACCACAGCCCCTTCAAATCAGCCCCTTATTTGTTCATCTGTCCTTGGGCCTCTTCCGCTGATGGCGAGTCCCTGAGGGTGGCTGTGCCTCACGCAGAATGTCACAGGGTTAAATAGGCATTACGACACCACCGAGGTACTTGGATAAATCTGGGCAGATGGGCCAGTCCTCCCTGCCTTTCTCTGGCTCCTTTCTTGCCAAAGGACAGGGACTCACGCTCTGAGAAACAGCCCAAGACACCTGGCACAGCCCTGTCTTTACTCAGGAACCCTGCATACCAAGGTGATCACCTGCTTGAGGAAGCTCATACCCCAAGGGAGGGCAGGATCCTAACACCTACAAGGAGGCACACAGCACTGTAAGATCTGAAAAATTAATCCAGCCCAACTGCCATCCACTTCTATCCCCACTGGAAGGCAGGATGTGTACAGAGTTCCTTCCTGACCATGGCACCTCAGAGGCCCACATGGGCATAGTGCTTTACATACAGGACAACACAGTGGTCATTAAAGTCAAGATGCAGAGAAATCAGGGATAGGGAGGATAGGGAGAAAGAAAGGTTAAGAGGTCCAGGGAGCAATATTAATAATAATCAGGGCTGATCATCATCATCATCAGGGATTACCACCAGACCAGCCTGGGATCAGATACCAGGACCCCACCTAGTGCATTTCACTGCCACTCATGTTGTGTAGACATAGATGACCAAGTTTTAAATGTTGACCCACCCCCAAGTACTTAGTCTTGACCTCACAGGGAGCTGATCTCAGGAAGACTGGCCAGAATGAAGTCAGATGGAAGTCCAAGCTGGGAGTGTCTACAAAGAGAGGTGTATCAATCCCATTAGACCATGCTCCCACATGGCTAGACTGAGCCTGGGGGCTGTGGATTCCCAGGTTCTATTTGGTGGCTCTACAAGAACCATCTGTGAGACTCACAACTTATGCTGCAGTCTCTGGGTCAAACTGGCCAGGCTGAGGCTCACTTTTAGCAGCAGGCCAAATGACGGCTCAGAGCATGCCCTCTGCTGGGAGAGGCAGAGAGGAGAAAAGGACAGGAGTCCCATCTTTTGTCTAAATCCAAGTCGCTCTCCACATCTGGTCAGGCCTCAGGGCAGTACTGAGACTTCAATGCTCAAATGAAAAAAGACGACCCCTTTATCCCTTCTTCCAGAGCTCTATGGCAGTAACTCTGGGTTGTCTGGGCCAGCCATGATGTCAGGAAGATAAGGGGAGCGTTGCTCCCACTACCCCCAGCTCAGCAGCTGGCCAAGCTGCCTTCAGCCACTGCTAGGGAGAACTCTTGCTCTTCACTGAATCTGGGGGCTTAGCATCCCCCCCCAAACGGGGGTTCAGCTCAGACCACGTGTGTGGTAGGAGGTCATGCTTGGAAGAAACAAAACCTGCTTCTACATCAAGGAAACTCTCCCTAGCTCTCTGCCCAGCACGTGCGGCCATTCAGTTAGGGAGCTATCAAGTGGGGAACACTGTAGCGAGAAAAGACCACCCAGCATTAGGCTCCTCTAATTCTTTCACCCCCTGCAGCCCTCACTTCCTGTATCTAGTGTTGGAATCCTGATCCCACCTACAGGTCCCCACACTAGCTGGCCTGAGTGTCTCTCTAAACAGAAGTATGCTGTCCCGGTAATAGGAGAGAGGGGGTGACAAAAGTCCAGTGAAGTCCCGCGTTTGTCCATTCTGTCTGGAAAGTAGTCTGCTATGGAGAGTGAGGACTGGGTCCCAGGGTAGGGCTGTGGGGGCTGGAAAGTGCCACCCTGCCAGTGGGCATGTGGGGCAGAGGTCCGCTGGTAGAAATAAGTACTGTCAGCGGAACACAGACTCCCAGGAAAGCAGTTAGACAGGCTCCCCTGAAGCAGCTGACCCGGCCAGGGACGCTTCTGACCAGCAAAGAAAAACACCACACACAGCATCCAGCCACGAGTCCCCATCCGCACCTTAGGAAGACGCAAAGCGCGACACCGGGTAATTCTCCCCCAAAATACATACGTTTCAGTTTTGCCTCTGCCTGTGTTCAAGTTCAACCGATGGGAGAAAACCCTTTGCTGACCGGAAGCCTGGCTTGGGAACGGAACCAGAGATGGGGAGAAGCTTCTGGCGAATGTCTCCACCTAGGAGGGAGGCAGAACGCACCCCAAACCCTGCTCTCAGCCCGGTCGGTCGGGGACTTGGACTCGGTACCCCCGGGCTGGTGCAACTGCCTGCGCACCCCTGGCCAAGCACAGACATGGCGAGGCACTCCGCACACATCCGCCGCGGTCCTGGCGCGCCAAGCGCCGGCCCGGAGAAGGAGCCCCACCAGCGCGCCCTGCGCCCCAGCAGGTGCAACCCCGCGTGCTCCCAGCCGCGTCTACACAAACTTGTTTGCCCGCGGCGGTGTGGATGGACTCGCAGTTCGTGCCAGGCTCCTGGCTGGGAGACCCCGAAGACAGGACTCACCCCACGATCGCGGCCGGCCGGGGCACTCGCCTTCCGGGGCGCCGAGCCCGCAGCCCCGCAGTGCCCGGACCTCAGACGCCCGCACGGCCGCGGCGCCCGCAGCGAGCGCACCCGCGTTCCCGGACCCGCGCCGCACGGCTCCCTCGGCCGCGGACTTGCGCGCCGAGCAGCAGCGGGTCCGGCGGGCGCCGACCCGAGCCGCGGGCGCGGAGTGCAGCGGGCGGCGGGCGGCGGGCGCGGAGCGGCGAGCGGGCGCCCGGTCTGCACATGCTCACTCGCGCGGCCCGGGGACAGCGGCCAGCCTCCGCCGGGTCCTAGAGGCTCCCGCGCGCACGCTGCCAGGCTCCCGGGAAGGGTCGCGGCTTGGCTTCGTAGCGGGATGGGGGTGGGAATGGCCGTGATCTGTCCTGGCCTGCGTGGCAAAACACACACCGCGGGTCACACGCGCTGCTCGCCACCGCCACGCCAAGACGCCGACACCACTCCGGTGCACCCGCCCAGCCACCGCCAAGCACTGCAGCCGAGCTGGCTCTAGCGCACACCACGGATCACACCAGATGCACACAGGAATACACTGGGCATTGCCACTCACAGTACGCCGCCACACTCGGATGCAGACGCGGTGGCAGACGCGCAGTGGCTGATACAAACACACACTGAATCACCAGACACCCACACTCACACGCTCTGCGGGCTCTGCTCCACTCACTCAGAAAAGAACCAGGACACAGACAGGTGCACACACGTTCACAACCACGCAGTTTGTACCACTCTAATGTAAACACCCAGACTTATACTGGATTACTGTCCCGTACAGGGCTAGCTAGGCACATTCTCCTCACCCACCGTGTTACACATCCACTCAGAAAGAAGCGCTTGCTAGAAACACGCGCGCGCGCGCGCGCGCACACACACACACACACACACACACACACACACGATTTGAGGCAGAACCACAGAATGACAACCCTGATGGCAACGATACTCACCATTTCCCTACACACCCGGGGTTCTGCGGTTCTGTGAGCAGCTTATCACCCTCTCACACTGACACAGGATGGCAGACCTGCTTCTTGATAAATAGGGACATTGTCAGAGAGAGAGACAGAGACAGAGAGGGACACACACACAGGGAGAAAGAGATGGAGAGAGAGACAGAGAGAGAGAGAGAGAGAGAGAGAGAGAGAGCGCAGCCACACAGACTGGACCTAACCATGAGGGCTTACCACACTGAGAAGCCCCACTCCCGTCTCCAAGCTCCCAAGTCACGGCATCCACCCTGCTCTGGTAGGAACAGCAGTGGGCCCAGTTCTCACACAGGGCTGACAGCTGAGATGCTCCTGGAGGTTGAAGGCAGGGTAAGAGGAGGCAGCGGGAGCAGGTGGCCGTGCCTCTAACCGACTTCCTGAATGGAAACGTCATGCTTCCAACTACCGCCAGGGGCAGAGCAGCTCAGCCGCTGGAGGAGAGCCCTTTCAACAGGTGCAGGGCGGCAGAGGGGCTTAGAAGGGACTAGTGGAGAGCCGCTGGCTGAGCAGGGCACCCTGAGGATGAAGAACTTGCTGAAGTTTACACCCAAGAACCTTGGGTCTGGGGATGAAGGCTGAGCTCTCTGGGGCCCTGGGAATCTTGGGTAAGAGCACAGGGAGGGAGGAATTCTGTGCTATCTCAGCAGTCCAGGCTTGCAAAGAAAGAACCCTCTCCACTGCCTTTAACAATTGCTATCAACAGTAACTCGCCACTGTGCCCTCTTACAATGCTGTTTGTGTTTAAACCCTCTCCAGGACTGACTGGCTACATAGTTTATAGGGTCCAGTTCAAAAGGAAAATGTGGGCTCTGTGCTAAAAAAAAAAAAATATTATTTATTAGAATTTCAAGACACGAAGGTATAGTTTTAAAACAAAGTTCAGGGTCACTAGGAATTGCAGACTCTTGTGTCTCGCATAGGCTTTAGGCTCATGAAGTCACCCATGATCCTCTTATATCATTTGTCTTACTTAATAGTTAAGATAAACTGGGTGTGGTTGTAGCACTCTGGAGGAAGGCAGTATGGTCTACAAAGCAAGTCCAGGACAGACAAGGCTACACAGAGAAACCCTGTCTTTAAAAACCAAAACACAAACAGAAAACAAAAACCAAAACAACAACAAAAACCCAAACAACAAAAACCCACAACAACAAAGAAAAATAGTTAAGATAAACTACCTTCATATGCATCCACTTCGAAGATGATGTTCTTGATGCACAGAGGGAGATGATTGCCGAAGGGCGGCAGGGAAGACAGTCCTGGGGACCCCCAGACCAGCTCCTCAGGATTCCAGGCACTCCTCTGCAGCTGCTGCTTGGGGGGGGCACATCTATCAGCAGCTACAGGAGACATCAAGCTGATGGGTCTGTGTGAAGCATTATGAAGGATGGAGGGGATTCAGGGGAAGAACTTCCTGTCTGGCTGCACCTGCGATGCGCAGCACTCCAGGAATCAGCTCCTGGTCTCCACGTGTAGAGTAGGTAGGTGTGCCAGCCATCTCTGACAGGAGGCACTGAGAAAGGAGGTGCACAAGGAACCCATTGAGCACTTAGTTGAGAAGGATTTGGGAAAGGCAGTTTGGGTTTCAAGATGGACAGGAATATTTCCCTGCTGGGTCGACGCCCTTCTCTTCACCACTGTGCAGATAAGGGATCAAGAAGCCGCCTTAGAGAGGCCTGATAGCAAGGTTCCTTTCAAACCCTGTCAAGCTCCTCCCTGTGCCTTGATCTCCTTTGTGCATAGCTAAGATCCACTGGTATTTGTCTCCATATCATCTGTCCCCATATGGCGGAGACATCCTCATGTTTTAAGGACTTCTATGGCTGTCCCACCACTGAGTTGGTACAGAACCAGCTATTCCTGAGCAATGCTGTCAGCCCTGATTCCCTTGCAAGGCTGAGACTGAAAATTAAAATAGTCTCAGCTCACTCTACTCCTGTCCGTCTGTGTTTGCCTGTTTACTCCATCTGTTCTTCTTTGTGGACTTCAATCATTAGGTCCCAAGTATATGCATTGCCTCCTGGAAAAAATCCATCTCCTGAATTTTTCCTCTTTCCTCGCCTCCCTCTCCTTCCCTTTCCCTCTCTCCCCCTTCCCTGTCCTCCCCTCCTTTCTTCTTTCACGCTGTGCTTTTTATTTTAACTTACTGAGAAAGACGCCCATCCTGTGTTAGATTCCTGTCGAACACTGGACACTATTGAGCCAGTCCACTAAAGAAGCATCTGGCGTGGACAAGAACATGAACCGCAGATCTGAGCCAACATGTATGCGATCTAGCGTTGTAAGCACCGCATGCAGGGTGTCCCTGATGGCCAGGACTGCCGCGCACTGCTCAGTGTCCTCCAGACCCTCCACACTTGTAGTGTTTGTGCCTTATGATGGCACGTTGCCCGGGAGGCCTGTCCGGCTGGGAAGTCCAACTAGAGTGCCCACCCACTTTGATCACTACCTTCACTTGCTTCGGCATTTGCTGGCTCATGGCCCCTTTTTGAACCTTCACAGGCCCCACAGCTAGAATTGGAGCCCCCAGATAACCATGGGAAATTTCTCTCACGTAGAGCTATTCTATGAAAAATCCTTTGTACACACACATGCTCAATCTGTATCCATTATGATTTATTTATTTATCAACTCACTCATTCATTTGGGTTTGGGACAGTTTTACTTCATGTGCCAGACTAGCTTGTACCCACCAGCAATCCTCCTGCCTCAGCCTCCCAAATGCTAAGGCAGTGCTCCCGAGCTGTGGGTCATGACCCCTTTGAAGGTTGGTGGAACCTCCCTTTCACAGAGGTCGCACATCAGATACCTGCATTTATCAGATATTTGCATTACTGTTCAAAACAGTAGCAAAGTTGTAGTTATGAAGTAGCAATGAAATCATTTTTATAGTTGGGAGTCACCATATGAGAAGCTGAAGGGTCACAGCTTTAGGAATGTTTGGGATCATTATGCAAAGGTTACATGTGTGAACCAGTTTGATGGTTAACAGTATAAATTTGATAAGCTCTAGAATCACCCAGAAGACAGCTCTCTGGGCATCCCTGTGAAGAATTAACAAGATTAGCTTGAGGTGAGAAGACATACTGGATATGGGTGATACCGTTCTACCAGCCAAAATGGGCACAGAGAACGGAGCTAAGCGCTGTACTTCCTGTTCTCTGCTGCCTGAAGTAGACCCAATGTGTCCATCTGCCTCAGGTTTCTGCTACCGTGGCTTCTCCACCATGAGGAATTGTGCCTTCACACCGTGAGCCAAAATAAGCCCCTTCTTCCTTGAGTTGCTTCTGTTCCACATTTTGTCTTAGCGACAAGCCATTGCTTGTCTTGGATGTAAACATGTTTTGTTTTTTTTTTTATCCAGGTGTGGGATGTGGGACGGATTCAGATGGTCCACAGCAGCAGACTGTTTGCCTTATGCAGGCTCTGAGAGGGGCTCTTTCCCAGATGCAGATAGTTTAAATCCGAGGATTCCAGAGAGGGAATAAAGGCCAGAGCCCAGAGAGCAGGGGAGGCTTCGAGAAAGACAAAGGCTGCTTCTCCCTGCTGCTCCCAATTGCTCTTGATGCAGTTTGGCGAGAAGTTGGAGACATCGTGAAACAAAGACTGGACTTCCCCAAAGTACCGGATGACCCTAACCAGCAGGAAGTGGCTAAAGAGAACTGCAGCCCATCCCCACTAACCTCCTTTCTCTCCTACCCACTATTGGAGTGTTGGAAGGGATTGGGGTGGAGAAGAGAGGAATTAAAAAATATATAGTTACAAAGTACACAACAAGCCCCCATGCCTGTCTTAAGCATAATCATCTTCTCAGAGTCAGTGTGTCTAACATGCCGTTTTTCAGGAACCCTGGTAAGTCCCTAATGGATGCTGTATTTCATTTGAAGAACTCAAGAAACTGCTTATTCTTGTTCTAGTTGTAGATATCCCTGTTGGTCCCCAGCCACCTTGGGATCGGCTACAGACCACCATGGGGACCCTGGAGAAAAGGTGGTGGCTCTCTCTATAGTATCCATCTGTTGGGAAGGAGACTGTACCTATCAGCACGGAGCACCTGTGGCTTAGTGTTTCCTTCTCTATCCATGCAGCTCTTGCTCCACTGCCCTGGCCTTTAGGGTCCATAGCCTAGACAGCCCCTAAGCAGCCTCTGAAGGTTGCCTTTCAATCCTGTACATTTTCCAAGCATGTGACCTTCCAGGATTTGACATCTCCAAAGAGAAGCTGCAGTTTCCTTTTTCCCTCTCGGTCTTATGCACGGTGCTATGAATCCATCATTTCTTTGTCTCTCAGGAGACCTGAGGCTGGCATCAGCACTTTGCTGGGCGCTGAGTATTTATTCTCTTTTTTCTGTGAGGGCTGCAGTGACTTACATGTGCCTCTGTAAGACACCAGCTACACACAGATGGTAATTTCAGCCCCTGCTGAGGTGGGCCTGCAGAACACAGGGCTGTGGGCATGTGAACAGGGCAGCAAACCTGTGCCTGCCTGGGACCAGGTAGCCTCCCTGACTGTTGCTTTGGCTTTGAAGAGGCTGGACTACCAAGGTGCAGAGCAGAAACCCTAGAAAGTTACAGGAATCCAGAGGTGGCAAAACGGTACAATGTAAAAGACATGTTTTTGTTGCAAGACCCAAGAAAGATGTGATGCCTGATGCAAGCTCCTGCCTCTGAGTTCTGGTGTCTAGCTAAGGAAAGCACGTTACCTCTCTTGGAGATAAAGTTTTAATTTAATTTTGATTTAATTTCTTTCTACTAGCACAGTATCTAGTCTGCAGCATATAGATCTAGGAGCAATTTCAACTTTCAGTCTCACTATTAAAGAATACTTTTTTTCTGAGACCATGACTGTCTAGCTAGTGTTACTTCTGATGGGTGCTGGAAACTGAGAAACTTCTAGAAAGGATTAGAAATTCGATTGAGAATGCTAATGATTCACAGAAGATGTCAGAAGAGCAACATTAGCTAGAGTTTGGAAAGAGCCATTCCACACCTCATGGATGACTTGGAGTTCAGGACATCAGTAGCTGTAGCTGTGGTGGGGAAAGCCAGAGTTAGGCAACAAGAACTAACCCAGAGTTGGAGGCAGAATTATTCTGTCTCATGATGAGCAAAGCTGCTTCTCTGGATTTAATCTGTTCTGGTGAAGATGATGTGAACACTGCTGATATGACCAAGGGTCAAGAAAATCCTATCACCTTGGCTGACAGGCAGAGGTGGGGTTGGAGAAGATTCACTCTGATTTGGAAGGATGTTCAACCATGTGGAAAACACTATAGCATTGTGGTTCAGGCTGTGAAATGGGAGAATGTTTGATGTCCAGGTTGTGTTCTAGCAGAGTGCAGAACTAATAAACCATATCTCTGATGATTCTTCCAACTCCCAGTCCTGGCCTTGAGCCTAACAGCACGGCATGTGCTGGTGGGATCTTAGGTGGGGGTTGTGGCTGTCTGGTTCTATCTTCCATGGGTGTAAAAGACAGCAACTGGTGTGATTCAGAAGAATATAGAGCCACGAAAATCTCATCGTGCCAGCAGGAGCTAGAGTAGGTGTGAAGATCATGGTGTGAACTAGCAAGCAAGGTCTGGTACTGGAGGATGGTAGAAGCACCTCCATCCTGCTTCACTCTCTCTGCCTATCTGGTCTGCACCTATCAGACACTCACTCTTGGAGAAGCAGCTCAGCCTTGCCCCACTTTTATAAATTTCCCTGGAAGTCTGTCACCAAAGGTCTTGAACCTACAAATGATCTAAATTAAGCAACTGGCATATTTCTTCCATATAGCACCAGTAAAAAAGATCACTTTTCATTTTAGAATAAGTTAAAGCTCACAGTCAAGTTTAAGGAAAGTAGAGTTATTCTGTACCTCCATTCATCTTCCCCACGGCCAGCATCTTATATTTCTAGAATGCTTTTTGTCAGAACTAAGACCTTGGCTGACATTGGCACATGGCTAGTAGCTAAACTCCAAACTTAATTTGGATCTCACCAGTTTCCCCATTAACATCCCTTTTCTGTCCCGGGGTGCCATGCAGGGTTGCAGAGTACATTGAGTTGTCTCATCTGCCCAGTGTCCTCTGGGATGGTTTCTCGTGGTGCCTGGGCTTTTTCGATGACCTTGACAGTCTTAAGAGCACTGTCCAGGCAGAATATCCTTCAAGCTCATTTCAAATCAGTGGGTGTCTCAAAGCAGAGTGGTTGTTGAAGCTGCTGGCATCTATAGACACTGTCTCCAAGGACAGAAGGTCCGCTGTCCAGGATCCAGGAGAGGAGAGCTGTGCAATGTTTTGAAGAAAGTCAGGGAAAAAAATGCTTCTATCCAAGAGGTTCTAACAGAATCAGGGCTGGCACATGGCTGGAGGTTGAAATAACATTCTGGGGATATCAAGTTCTGAATGTGCCACTGGCAGATATCAGAAAATATAGCCGTAATACAAGGGCCACATCTTAATTCCCTGTGCCTCCTGTACCCCAGGAGTCTTCAGGGCACAGGCGTTCTTTCTCTGTCTCCTCTGCATCTTAGGTGATTCAAGCGTACCAGTGGGGCCTTTTGAGAGGAAGAGCTCTTCCTCTCAAGCTTCCTCTCAAGCTCTTCCCAGCTTCCATGTCTGGCTCTGGCCCTTTGCTCCCCATGGACAGATCCATCCATTTTCTCAGTGACAGGGGCTCTTTTGGCTGTTTATCCACTTGTATCTGCAGCCCTCCTCCCTCACATACTCCTTTTAGCCTCCTCCCTAAGACTTCCCCCCAGTGGACCAGTGAGGGATGTCCCCACTTAATCCTCTGCTCAGACATCTAGTCAGCTAAGACAGGAACTGCCCCATCTTCCCCCAGAGGCTAGCCACTCCTTCCTGATGCCAGTCCATGGAGGCTTCCCCATCCCTCCACACACTCTGTAGCCACAAGAGGCCCCAACATCCTCCACGCCCAACTTGTTCCCCTGTCTCATCCATAGGTTCCTCTTCTCTTTCTCATCCATAAGGATGATCCTGAAAGTTCTTCTCTATTTGCGCCTCTCCACTGTACCTACGCTCTCCTCTGCTTTGACTCTATCCTCATCCACAGCTGTCTACCCAGCATCTTTTGTAGAAGATCCACTAGCTTCTAATACCTCTTAGCTATAACCTCGAAGTAAGCCTCCCTTTCCTGTCCCGAAGCTTCTTCTATCCCCTGAATACCTTCCCTTGAGTCATGGCTCTACCATCCTCCAGTGACCTGAAATAAACTCCTGAGTGTTTATTCCCTTCTCTTTTGCCCATCATTTCCTCATCCACCCCACATGCCTAAATCCTGTTTGGACGGCTCTCACCTTCTCAGACCCTCTCTCCACGTTGCTGCCCATTCAACATGGATGGAGACTTGACAGTCGTCTGTCCCCTGTGGTGCTCTCGCTGTGTACAGAGCAAGCGCAGACTCTGGGACGCTCAAGGCTCCAGCCCGTCATCTTCAGCCTCCCTCCACCACAGTCCTGTGTTTGTTTCCATTGTTTTTCAGACAGCTCATGGTGCATGCTATCCATTTCTCACCCCCTAGCCCCTGTTCCTTCCGCCTGGAATCCCATTTCTGCACTGTCTTGATCTCTGAGACTTTCATCTTTCAGGGTCCTGGGACAAATTTCTACCTCTATCCTATATAGAAGCCCTCCAAGACTCCATACCTGCAATCAAAACTCTGCCTCTCCGTCAGGGTTCTTATAGTTTTATGCTCAGGCTAAGAACCAAGATGGAGAGACAACGGTATCAAAGGAGGAAAGGAGCGGGGGTGTATGTGTATGTGTTAACGTGTACTTGGTGTGTGTGTGTGCACATGTGTGTGTGTGTGTGTGACTGCATGTGCA
Source organism: Psammomys obesus (assembly GCF_907164565.1). Classification (NCBI taxonomy): domain Eukaryota; kingdom Metazoa; phylum Chordata; class Mammalia; order Rodentia; family Muridae; genus Psammomys; species Psammomys obesus. Next base: position 424,098 of record NW_026592325.1, on the reverse strand, counting down.
TGTATGCTCACATGTATGTGTGAGTGCATGTGTGTGCATATTGTGTTGAGTGCATGGCCATGCATGTGCTTGTGTGTTTTGTAGTTGGTGCTGGTGTTTACTGCCCAGAAAGTACTGATTTCTCCTCAGCCAAGAAGGTCGGAGGTGTGTTATTACCTAGGATAAATCTGTGGATTTCTGGGTCCTATGAGAGGAGTTTTGTGTCATTTTATTTAACTCTCTCCAAAGCTTTATGCAATACATGCTGGTTGAGTTCCTTTTGGAGAAGAGAAAATTGCAGCTCAAAGAAGAGTGGCTAAATGACTAAGCCAAGACCACACAACTAGAAAGTAGAAATGCTGGGGCCAGAGCTGGTGCATTGGATCCAAGGATCCCTTCCCTGTGTGCTCAGCCTCAGTTTCCGTGTTTATCCACCTACTTACTCTGTTTCTGCCCATACAGTACTATGTGTGAGGCAGATATGGGGTCCCTGAGCACCTGCTGGGGACAGTACGGATGGGTGGTGGGTGAGGGCTGGTGGGAGGCACAGGACTGGCCTGGGGACACAGAGGGAGCTGTGCAATTCAGAAGAGCCTTCTAGCCTTGCTTCCATTGACTTGGGCATCCCAGAAGAGAAATAAGTACATTTTAAAGGAAAAACAAATTTTGAAAACATTTAAAGCAAAAATTATCTGAAAAGCAAAATTATTACTTTTTTGCATTTTTTTTTGTATTTTCATTGTTTGTGTATGTAGGCGTATGTGTTACGCTGTGTGTGATGAGTGTGCATGGGTGTGTGTGAAGTGACAGTTATTTATAGGAGTTGTCTGTCATCACATGGGGCCGGGGAACTGAAGCCATGTCCTCAAGCTTGGAGGCAAGAGTCCTTACTGCTGAGCCACCTCCTTTGTCCATGAACAACATTTTAGAATGTTGAGAGGAAGGTGTGGTTCAGTTAGGTCAAAAGTGTGGAACAATTCTTGTGTTCTCAGGGGAAGGCAGGGGCATCCTGGAGACAGACTAGGAAATGCTAGGAGGTTAGGGTTCTCCCGGAGCCCAGAGCCTCAGCAAGCCTTTTGCTGGTGAACAGGTGTTATGATCTGGAAGGGAAGGATGGTGGGTTCTGACCACCATTTCTGGGTCTGCCTGACTGTTGCCATGACAACCAGTGGTGGGGCACATGGAGAAATATCTTTGGCTTTTATTTGAGGGTGATTCTCAAGTCTCAGGCTGAGTTGTGACCAATATCCAGGCACCTGCTCTTCCCTTTGAGGGTTAGGATTAGGAGCAGTTTCAACATCCCAGAGACAAAGCCCCAAGGTGTGGCGCAGGGCTCCACCTGGCCCCTCAGACTGAGGGAATGGTGGGGCTCGGGTGTGGGTCGGGCTCTCTGGTTAGCCTGCACCTGGCTCCATCCTCCCTGCAAGGAGCAGGAAAATGAGAAGTGACAGAAGGTGCCAGGAGTCATCGAGACTCTGTCACCTCGATTTGCAGGCAGACGGAACTGTTCCTAGTGAATACGGCACTTCAGTGACACCATGTCCCTGAAGGATCCGCAAGCAAGACCATGGCTCGGGTCTCTACCCCTACCTGTCCCTGCTCAGCTGTTTCCTGTGTCTCGGCCTCCCTCTGGACAGCCGCAGCCTTGCCTTCTATCTTCAGAACTCCTCCGTTAAACCCCATCAGAACCATCTTTTATTGTCCATAAAGACATCTGGCTTCTCTGTGGCAAACCCTAAGTATTCTTTACCAATCTTGAGGACCAGTCTCCTAGGAACAAATAACTCTTTGTTGTTTTTTTTTTTTTAAAGATAACCTTTACAGAGCTTGCTTATAATAACATCTAACAATTACGGGGTCAGACTCCCAGGAATAATGAATGACTCCATCTGTGTTAGCTGTCTTTGTTGTCTTTTATTTTCACTGACAGATTGAGAGTTTTCAGGCTGCAGCATCTATTCCAAACAGCACTGTGTTGCTTCTGAAACCATCTATATCCCGCCCTGCTTGTTACACGACAGACCTGGGAAGGAAATGTTCCAGAGGGAGCCGTTAGAGAAAAAGAATTCACAATAGCCCCTTCCTGGCACAGCCCAATTCACCCAGGGTTACTCAAGACATGACTCTCAGCCCCGCAATAAATTTGCTGAATCTTCAGACTGGATTGAGATTCCCAACTAATCAGATGTAGACACGAGTGTGCATACACACACAGGCACCCAGGCATCTGATCATATATGCCATGCATGTATACCCTGTATATGCATACAGTCTTGTGCACATGTGCAAACATAAACAATACATATATGCGTGTTGAAGCCACTTTGTGGTTGGACAGGGACACACAGGCTCAAGCACATGCCAAGTGCATGGTGTATTATGGTTCATGAGCACAGGGATCCCCGTGGCAATGCACACGTGTGTGCACGCGTGAACGCACATGTTCCCTGGCTCATGTATTCGTTTTCAGTCCTGACATCACTGTGTGTGGTGTGTAGAGATTTGCTACAGTGGCTTGGGTCCTCCAGTTTTTCCTTTTCCCCCTTCAGCTCAAGCCCTGGCCTCAGGCTGGAGGCAGTCACAGCACCAAGCTGAGACACTAGTAACACTGTGATCAAGGTGGAAGCCAGACTCATGCCGGCTCCGCCACTGCCGTGCCAAAGGACCTGGCCAGGCCTCTGCTCCCGTCTGAATCTCAGCCTCCCCTAGTGCACAGTGCGGTAGAACCAACAAGGACAGGTGTCGCAGCCTCTCAGTCCGTAAGGCCCCAGCGGGAGCAGGCTCTGTGCCTCCGGAGGGGGAAGCCACAGACCTCTCTAACTCCCTCACAGCCAGCACATCTCTGCCTCCCAACCCGGCTTATTTACGATGCTTTTAGCTCCAAGCAGACCCACTTCCAAACTCCTGCCCCTGACATAAATTACCTTAAAGGCCCGATTTGTATCACTGTGGTTGGATGGCGCCTAACCAGAAAGCACTCTGGCTTCTCAGCAGCTTCAATCCAGGTGGCACTATGGATTGTTTTTTTCACCCTAAATGAGCACTTCAGAAAGGGGGGTTGAAATCTTCAATAGGTTTCATTTTTAGGGAAAGCAATTTTGACTTATTAGGCACTATTGGCTTCAAAAATGTGCTTGCTAATGACTTCTATTTAAATATTTTCCTCCAGCTGAGACACTTTAAAAAATATATGGTTTTAATGGATTCAGCGTTCTCTAAATGAGGATTTTCCCACTGTGGCCTCTGAACTTTCTTGTCAGATCCTCTCCAGTGGTAAGGGAGTATCAAGCAGGCCACGTGAAAACTCTCTTTATTGGAGATCCCTGGAGGAGGGGTGATGGCCACGGCTCCCTCTTCCTAGTGATTACAGCAGTAATCATTTGCTCTCACTGGACATGGGACCCCCTAGCTTCCCACCCCTACATAATTAAATCTAAGACGGGGAGGCCTGCTTCCCAGCCCCCTGTACCTTAGATCCTTCTCCTTACAGTTCCTCTTTCGCTCCAGACAAGAAGATGTGGTATTGAAAAAGCTCCAAGCCCCTGCCTGTCTTTGTGAGGTGGGACCTGTGTGGACTCCTGGGGCCTGGCACCAAGAGACCCAGAACTGATTTCATGGTCTGCTGTTTCATCTTCAGACTCTCACTGGCTGGCGAATGAGGTCCCACAATCTCGTCTGCTCTGGGTTCTGTGTCCCACACGGCTGTGGTTGCCTGGCTTGCCTGGCAACTTGCCTGGCTCAGGTTCTCCATTCCCACCTCTCATTTTCCTCTATTTGCATATGCAAAACCCAGCCCTACCATTGTAGTTCACACATCAGACTTTGGGAAGGGTATAGTAGACAGGGGAGAAGGGCACACTGCCCAGGGCCTGACGGACACCAGAGGCCTTAAGCATGTTTTAAGCATGTTTTAAGCATGGACAACAACAACAAATCATCTGAAACTGCAGACATCCTGTCTGTACTTCCTACATGGTTGCATGAGGGACAGCAGGAGAGCACGTGGACAGCACGTGGACGTGTCTAGCACAGGAGGACTGGGTGACACTGTCTGGCACTGTTGCCATCCCTTCAGGACTGATTTCATGCCAACCCTTTATGAGGTCTTTTCCTGGCTGCCCTTCCTTTCCAGGTAGCTGGCGCCTGTCTGTGCTCCCCAGCCTCCTTTCTTGTCAGTACTACAATTAGACTGGTGTGTCACAACTGTCTGTCAGGAGAGCTTAAGATCACTTTCGTTTGCAAGTGCCAGGAGCTCACTCAGGCTTGAGCAAAGAGAGAGGCTCCTTGGAAGAAGGAGGGAGTCTCACAGAACATGGGTGAGAATGTTGTCTGGCCTCAGTGAGCTCTGAGATGAAAATCTGGAAGCCTCCAGAAGGGGAGGATGTCTTCCTCTTAGTTTTCATTTTATTTGAATTTGGGTTCTTGCACACAATCTTTTTCTTGTTTCCCTTCCTTCCTCTTTCTCCTATTGTTTGCTCCTGGGCCTCCAACCCTTCTCATCAGTTTCTTCTTCATGGCCTTCTGATTTGACTTCTGATTGTAGGCACTACAAAGCTGGACCATTCCTGATTCAGTGTCCTGCAAAGGCCTCAAGGCCCCTCAAGGCCCCTCTGGCCCCTCTGGCCCCTCAAGGCCCCTCTGGCCCCTCTGGCCCCTCAAGGCCCCTCTGGCCCCTCAAGGCCCCTCAAGGCCCCTCAAGGCCCTCAAGGCCCCTCTGGTCCCTCAAGGCCCTCAAGGCCCCTCTGGCCCCTCAAGGCCCCTCAAGGCCCCTCTGGCTATGTCTCATCAACCGCAGGCAGGTCAGTGTTACACTCTGGCCTGCCAATTCCTTTACACCTGCTGCTCACTAACCCAACCCACCTTCATTTACAGGACCCACAAACCTTCATCTTTGCCTCTTACAGTACCCGGTCCATGCCTAGACTACAAATTGGCTTTGAATATGGGAAAGCATGAACTGTGGAGAAGGGCTTGCCTTTTAACCTGGAACATAACTTGAGCTCCTAGCTATTGTGTTTCCTGTGGGAACCTAGTGAATGAGGCTGTGCCAGAATAAAAGCCTCTGAGGCAGCTAGGACACTAGGGGAATGCTGGAGGACTTTGCCTGGTTCCTCAGCCCCTTGAAAAAGACTCCTGCAGACCTTTGCTGCCCCCTTCCCCAATCTAATCGGGGCTCGTCTTCTTGAATATGCAGCATGCTGCTTCAGGATTTAAGCTGATTTCTGCAGGAGGGAACCTGCTCACTCAACAGAATCTGTACTCTCAGAAATTATTAAAGGAGCAGAATTAAATTCACTGGGGTCAGAGGTCCAGGAATGTGAGAAACGCAATACCAGCAGAACCACAGTTAATTGGCACCCTGGAACATGTTGGGGGACCAGAAATGCAGCTGCACTGTGTGCTCTGAGACCAAATCTGGTGACAGAGACCCTGCTCCCTCGGTGTGGCCCCTGAACTCATAGCTAGCTAGTGTTCAAGGCGTCTTCATTTAGGACAATCTGCTCCTCCTGGACTTCTCTGCAGAACAGGACAGGTGCAGGTGCAAAAAAGGAAAAAAAAAATAGCACACCTGGGTAGCATTCCTCAGGCTAATCCATCCAGATGTGGGATTTGAAGCATAGGACCATCGATGCTCCTGAGAAGCAGCTTCATACCCCTCTTCCTGAGTTCCGCCATTGACAGCATTGAGAATGGCTGAGAAGGCCTTCTCCCTTTCCTGGTTTCCACGTGAAAGGTTTTTCTAAAGCTTTCTCTGGTCCCTCTGTCTCTTTATCCTCTCAGGAGTGAGCTGAGTGATGCCGAGCTCAGTGCAATTGTGCAAGATATATAACGTCCGTCCTCATTCTTCTACTTGTATGAACACAAGGTTGCACGTGAGGGTGTTGTTTGCTGAGGTAGACTGCTTGGAGTCCCCCGTTTTTTTAGTAAAGCCCAAAAGCTACAAATATCTTCTAAAGTCAACGTGTCACCATTAACCTTCCTATCTTTAATGCAAGAACCATTAAAGAAAATCACAAAATTCCAAGGCACAACTGGTCTAATTCAGATGTTTAGGAACAAATGTCAGATGCCTTCCCAGCTGCTGTGGTTGAATAGTGAATGTCCTCAAAGACATTGTGTTTTTTGTAATGGCTTGTTATAGGCATCATCTTTAGCCAACACTGGGAAGCGACAAAGCTACAGGTCTAGCAGGCCTTCTGGTCATGTTGGAATGTGCCAATGGAGCTGAAGGCTCACTGTATCCTTCTCTCTGCTTCTTGACCACCGTGACATGAGCTGTTTGCTCCTCCATGTGTCCCCTCCATCATGTGTTGCCTTGCCACAAGCCAAAAGTCACAACACCTGTGAAACCTTGGAAACCATGAGCCAAGACGAACACTTTTTCGTTTTAAGTTACTAACCACAGCCAAGACGAACATTTTCTTTTTAAGTTACTAACCACAGGTATTTCATTACTGTGATAGAAGGTCGCCAAATATAGAGGAGTCACGACCATGTGCTCTTTTTATATCTTTTCATATCCAAATCTGGCTTTTTAAATTCCAGTTATGTTTTATTTCCCATAGTGCACTGAATGTTTGGAAACTGTGGGCAAATCCTTATTAAACTGTATCTCACCCCCCCCCTTTGGGTTATGAACAAATTTGGAAGTAAAATTAAAAAGTAAAAATAGAGGCCAAAATGTCGGGCTATGTAAGTTCTAGAGACCAGGTGAAAAACATGGCAGCATGCCTGTTAGACAACTGTGTTGCTAGCGCTAAACTCCAAACCTGGCAGCCCTCCCCACCATGGCAGACTGCACAGACTGCAGCAAGCTTTCCACAGGGAGGGAGGGCCATGCCTGAGTGACACTTGTAACTGGGTGACGTTGAAGAGAGCTATTGCTCTTTTGTTCAGTGTGTGTGTGTGCACGTGCCTGGGCATGCAGGCATGTGGGTGCACATGCATACATGTGTTCAGGAGCATGGAGGGAGGATAACAGCCGGCATTGATCTCTTCCTCCGTTGCTTGCTACCTTATTTTTTGAACTAGGTCTCTCAGGGGACATAGGGCTGGCTGGGCCACACTGGCTGCAGCTAGCACCAGGGATCCTCTTGTCTCTGTCCAACACTAAGACTACAGGTGGATGCTGCCATGCCCAGCCTTTCCTGCGGGTGCTGGGACCCACACTCAGTCCTGCTAGTGCAGCAGCATCTCACCGACTGAGCCGTCGCTCCACACTCAGCTTTTGTACTCTGTAGCAGAGGGGCAGAGAACACCCTGTCATTCAGAGACAGGCAGGCAGACAGACAGACAGAGACAGGGGTGAGAAGAGAGACCGACTCCCTAGGAGCCAGCACCCAGTCACGCTAACCAGGGCGTTGTTCTTTCCTCTCTCCTTCTTGTTCTCTTCACAGGAAGCAACAGTAACTACGGACTTTAATTTACTTTCTAAATAAGCTTCTGGTCTGTCTTCTCTGTAATGTACAACTGACCCTGGCACACACCATCTCGCTCTCCCAGGAAGCAGCAGCAATGACACCTCACTTGCTTGTTTTTCTTTCGAGTCCAGAGTCTACTCTTCCTCTAGCAGAATACTCCTAGAATGAAGTCCGGTCACTTCTTGGGATCTCTTGCTTTCTACAGCTCTGTCCCCATCTCCAGGCTCATCTCTGTCCTCACCTGTTCCTCATCATATGTTCCTGTTGCAGCGTTTCCTGCTCTGGAATTCCAGTGCATCCTGGCTCCCATTCTCTAGAGGCTTTAATATGTGTACTTTGTCCTGATAGTTTATTTTCTTTTACTTTTTCAGCTGGAAAATTTTAATAATCTTTCAAGGTTAAAAAAATGTAGGAAATCCTTACAGTGGTATGATTAGGGTCACAAGTGCCTCCCACTGGCTGGTTTTGGCCTCTCAGTCTTCAGTTGCTGACATGGTGTTGGGAGGTTGTGGCATCTTAGGATTGTGACCTAGATGACAGAAATGGTAATAAATTGGCCCCAGACACTGTGGATTGTTTGCTAAGTGAATGAAGTGAATATTCAGATGTGCAGGTAAAGGAGTGCAGGGATCTGCAGTGAGAGCTAGGGTGTCTGTGGTCCTGCTTGGCCATGTTTGCTCAGAGCTCCTCAGAGAGCATAGATTTCTGGAAATGTTGAAGGAACTGGATAAGGTGTGATGCTCTGTCTTCAAGTGTGTCCTAAACATCTGCCAGGCTGTCATGGGAAGGAAGAAACAGACATGTTCTGGGATCCCCAACTAGTCCATGTATTTAGTAAGGCAAATTTTGTCACAATTTAAAAATTAAAACCTCTATGCTCTGCACATCAGCCATATAGAATGCACTTGGTTAGTTTTTGATCATCCATTTAGTTGTGTCTCACACCTGCCTGTCAGGGGTACATCCTCCCGCAAAACACACACACACACACACACACACACACACACACACACACTCACAATTGATAGGAAAGAGTGTGTTGCTTTGCGGAGGGTCAGTTGTGAGAGGATGAGCCAGGACGAACACCTAGGACCAGCTCATCCCAGAGCCTACACTGTTGGGAGCTGGCCCCAGGGGATACAAGCTACCTGTTAAGGTGGTGAGTTTCCATTTCTGTATGCATTCAGTGAAAGGCTTGATCCACCATTTAGCTGAGAACAGAGAATAGAAAGCAGTCAGGAGACAGCCAGAAGGGCACAGTGAACCAGAGGCCCCCTGAGCCCTGGGCTGTGAGCTCACCCTCTTGCTATTCCTAGTATCATAAAGGTTAGTACAACAATGGTTTTGGCATAATGAGCTTCTTTTAAATAAGATCTACCTGCCCTTGGGTGCTCAGTGATTAAAGCATTTGCCATGGATCAGATCCCCAGAACCCATGCAAATGCCTGGTGTTCACGGTGGCTTATCTGTAATCCCAGCCTCAGATGGACGGCCCAGAGCAGCCTGTCTGTCTAGACTAACCATATTGGGGATCTCAGTGTTCAACCGAGAGACCCTCCTCAAAGAATATGGAAGTGAGGTAGAGAGAGATTCCTGGCATCAATCTCAGGTCTCCACATGTATGTGCTTTCATGTGTATAAGTAACCACATACATAATCTGCCTACATACAAAATATGAACGTGTACACATATGCAATGCACACACATACATTCACATACACAGAGGGGCCTACTTGTCCTCTAGGCTGTCCCCACATGTGGAGTCCTACTCTACCAAACATTCCAAAACTTTTAACAACCCCTTTAGAAAATGGTGCTTTGATTGATTAGTGATGTCTGTCAAGGGCACAGAATAGTAGCTGGTAGATTCTTGCCACCCATTTGTCACCCTTGTTTGCTCCAGAACATACATTTAAGTGCTAAAGAGGCATAATTGGATAATAGCTGTAAAGCTACATGCATGGAAGACAAGTCCAGAGAACATCCTCTAAGAGCCAGAAAACGGATTAATTTCAACATGGAGATTCACAGCCATCCAGATTCCAATTCCCTACATTACTCAGCTTGCTTCCTTGTGGGCCTGTCCTTTAATTAGGAGGCTCTGCAAACACTTCAAAGCTAAGCAGCTCCCAGCCCAGTGCCTGTCCCTGCCAGCTCCCAACCTCCCCCCAGCAGCACCCCAGAGAGCCAGACTGGATTTTGATCACACAAATCAGGATGTATGTTTCCCACTGTGAAATAAATAGCCATCCCCCAACCACATCTTTATCCCTGAAGCCAATTAGAGGCACAGCTGGCTTCCCAAGCAGAACTGGGAGGGAGGCACTCTGTCTCATCTCCACCTTGGTGCTAAAGGGAAGCTGTGGCCATGTATCTTAGTTGCCCTGGCCACCAGGAAACCAAGGAGCTTTTCTTGGACAAATGACCCACAGACGGCCGGCCGTGTGACATCCTTGCCAGTCCAGTGACACACATCCTCTTCCCGATGCCTCAGATTTGAGATGGTAGAGATAGGAGCCTGGTAGATTCTGATTTTAATGATAGTTCTACCGTGAATTTGCTGTGTTGGTCTGGGTGAGTGGCTGAACCCATCTGAACTCACTGTGTTTATTTCTGAAACAGGAATGATGTTATAAGCCGTCGTCAACATGGTTTCTTTTTCTTCATCCAGCCTGCCCTCCTGAACAAATCTCAATTCTACTTTCTGCTTCTGCCTTTCAAGCCTCATCAGCTCTCTTCCATATAAGGTTTCTGCCTGGTTACATAGGGCTCAATTTCTTGGACTGGGTGTGTTTGAAGCCAGAGAGGCCACTGTCTGGAGCTGCCGCAGTCTCTCCTTGTACAGGCACATTAAGTTACCCTTGGGACAGATTTCCCCCTTCTAGAGAAGAACTGAGAGAGAGATAGAGCTTGCTCTCCTCAGAGGAAGGACATTTAGCATACCAGAACTGGTTCCTGGGGGGAAAGGGGCCAGTTAGAGGCCTCTTTTTTTAATTAAATTTTTATTTTTTAATATTAATTACAGTTTATTCACTTTGTATCCCAGCTGTAGCCCCCTCCTTCTTTCCCTCCCAATCTCACCCTCTCTCCCTCATCTCCTCCCATGCATCTCTCCAAAAAGTCTACTGATGGGGGAGGTCCTCCTTCCCTTCCACCTGACCCTAGCTTATCAGGTCTCATCAGGACTGGCTGCATTGTCCTCCTCTGTGGCCTGGTAAGGCTGTAGAGGCCTCTTGAGAGGAAAAGATTCATGAACTAAACTTCCTCATACCTGTGGTTTGGGATCAGAGTCTGAGAGGTCTAAATGAGATCTGCTGCAAGCCAGGGAGGGCTCAACAGAGAGAAGGGGGGACTGAAGGCCCGAGCTTTCCTTCAGGAAGATGTGTTCTGAAGACACTCCTGCCACTGGAAGCTAAGCTTGTCCTTAGGAGCTGAGGAAGGCCGCAGCTGCTGAGAGCAGAACTGGTCCACACAGCTGCCATTAGCAGCCGCATGTGGCTATTTAAGGTTAAAATCAAATTAATTACAATGAAATAAGCTTGAAAATTTAGTTCTTCAGTCGCTACTGGCCACGTTTCAGGGGCTCAATTGCCACATGTGGTTAGTGGTTACAGGGGAGTGGAATGACAGCATGCCCACTGCAGTGGGACCTTTCTTCTCTCAAGGTCCGGTGACCCTGTGAGGGGGGGGCAGGGAGCTTGTATCATACCTTGTTAAATACTCAGCCCCATCTCTGGGCTTCCTCCTAGAACAGCAGTTCTCAACTTCCGAAATGCTTCGACTCTTTAATGCAGTTCCTCGTGTTGTGGTGACCCCTGACCATGAAACTACTTTGTTACCACCTCATAACTGTAAATTTGCTGCTATTACAAATTATAATGTGCATATATATGGTTTCTATGTGGTCTTAGGTGACCCCCAAAGGAGTCACAACCCACAGGTTGAGAACTGCCCTCCCAGACACTGCTAGTGGGTGGTGCTGGGGCTCGGTCCCCTCCCCCAGCTGAGCAGCCAAAGCCTCTCTAGACAGAGCCAGCTGTCTTTTCAGCCAGTGCAAAACCACCCCAGGTGAGCCCTGCTCTGAGCCTGGCTCCCCATGGACAAACCCACAGCTGGTCTGGACTGGTTTTCTTCAGGGCCCCAAGAGAGGAGCAACTGAGTACACAGAGACCCCATGCAAGGGACTGAGCCGACGTCTGTCCAGGCTTGTTCACAGGCAATGGAAACCAGTTCATCTGTGATGAGGTAAGAGCCCTTGCAATCTCTTCATTTCCCCCAGTACTCTCTCTGAGCCCTGGTGCCTGGGGACTGAAACTTCAGCACATGAGCCATGGGCTTAGGACACCAACTCCACTATTCAGTGTGAGCTCAGCTGCTTCATCTGCAGCAAGACATGCCGCCTCCTGAGGGAGGCTGTTGTTAAGGAAATGGATGCAGAAAGCATCTACCTGCCCAGAACCCCCAGGTGCAGCTGGCGGGGCTGCAGAATGACTCTCACTGGCATCTGGGCTTAGTTTGCCTGTTTCTTGAACTGAGTGCCCTCCCTGGAGTGCCAGGCTCTACCTGGAGTGGCCTGTCATTTGGGCAGTGACTCGAGCTGTCCCAGGATCATATGACCTGAGCCCCGGGGCATACCATGTTTCTCAGGCCATCTTGGTCCATTCAGCTCACCTTGGAAAAATACTTAATACCTCTTGCCAAATGAAAAACAGCCCCAGAGACTTTGGAGGTAACCATGGCAACCATCTTCTAAACTGGATTATTGTTACTTTATCAGAAAGTTCTCTTCTCCTTCTGCCTCCCAATGCCCCGAAGTTGGATGAATTTTTAAATGTGGTTTTATTGTATCTTGGAGCTAAATCTTTTCTATGTGCAGCAGAGACTGGGCCTCAAATCAGGATGAAAGCTGACAGGAGACTAAGATATTTTCAAGGCTAACCTTTCTTCTCCCACATCCCCTGCTGCCATCTGCCAGAGCATCTTGCCTTCTGTGCCAAAGGGCTGACATCACACTTTCCAGTGGTCACTCACCTGCTGAGAAGAACAGATGTGGACCACCTGCATTTATGGGAGGAAACTAAGTGTGTGTGTGTGGGGGGGCAGATATCAACTGCAAATATAAGCTGTTGGGCCATCCCCACCCTCTTCCTGTGGCTGGCCAGCTCCATGCCCCACGCTCCTTTAGGCTGCTGCACCTACTGGCCCAGGAGAAGCAGGGGACTGTGCTCCTGACACACAGACCTAACACACTGGCTCTGCAGCTGACAGCTCAGGACACTGAGCAGACATGAGTGCAAGAGCGGTTGAAGCCATTCCAGGCTGTTTTAGCAGTGGATGATTTTCAGGCTGCTGAGTATGACAGGGCTAACAATTCTAAGCTCAGAGCCCATGGACCGGCCTGTGCTCTACAAGTGCTCTGTGATTGAACGGAAGCACTGGCTCTACTCATTAATTCCTTGCCATGTCTTCTGCAAGTTTTAGATGACAGAATGATTATTGGAGTTCATTATAAGCTACAAAGTGCTCCTAAGTGCATGGGAGTGTCGTGAGGGTCGCACTGGTTGATAGTAAGAAGGCTACCAGCAGCTTGCCTGGCCTGCCAGCTAAATGGCCTACAAATGGCCCAGCTTATTTGTAGGTCAGCTCCTTCAGGTCAGCCCTGACACAAAACTGAAATAAACTCTTCCATCCTTAAGTTGATTCTGTCACAGAAATAAGAAAAGTATCTAACACAGAGCCCACTCATAAAATAACCTGTCCCTGGGAAAATTGTCAGGCCGGTGCTAACCTTAACCCCAACCCTAAGCTTAACCCCAATCCTAAGCCTTAGCTCTATCCTTAATCTTAACCCTAAGCCTTAACTCTAACTCCACCTAGTTCTAAACCCTAACCCTAACCTTATTCACCCCTAGGGCATCTACTGATGTAAGTCCTTGGCCAGCAGAACAGAGCAAAGTGGATACCTCCACTGAGACAGGGGCTCTGGCAGGTACTAGTGCAGTAGCTAGTGGGAGAGCGGTGTCACTCAGCCCCATTGGCTGCTCATGGTGAGTCAGTGGTTGAAGACAACTTCTAGCAACTGTGAGGATGGATACCCCCAGTTTAGACTCAGTGTCATCGCTGTTTAGGGAGTATCTCCTTCTCAGAAAAGGAAGAGATGGCTCCTGATCTTCCTGTATGAAGCTTGTATATTCATTCTGTGTTGGCCTCCCCTGGTAATTCCTCAGAGTCCATAGGTGGGCACTGTGAACCTCCTCTGTCTTTCTTTTTTTCTCCAGAAGACCCAACTCAGGCCTCAAGCCCAGGCTTTTAAGAGACTTGGAAGAAAGGATAGATGAAGAATGCTGGAACACATTGGGGACAAAAAGCTATGGAAGGGGTGTCAGGAAGACAGAAGAGACATCATTTAGACAGTCAGTGGCCAGGCAGAAGAAGGCCTGGACCTAAAGTCCAGAGGCCACTTCTTTTTAAGGGACATCTGCTGGCCCAAGAAGGTCAGGGTACTGTACCTGCACTATCGGTGTCTACACTGACCCTCAGTTGGCATCCAGTGAGCAGTATCTTCATCCACGGGTGACAGTATTTGGGGGACAACTCATTGGACTAGAGGGGTGGACTTTGTTCTGCTACCTTGCTTTTCTGATGGCCTAAACTTAGGTGGTCCATACCATAAGTACTGCCAAAAGGTCAGGCCTCCTGGAGCCCATAACAGGAATATTACGGCATCAACTTTGACCAAAGGAAGTAGTGAAGCTGTTTAAAAGTTGCCCTGGAAATCTAGAACATTCAGTATTTCTGTTTTTTTTCCCCACCATTTATGACCAATATTAGCAATGCTGTTCTTCAATCCCAAGGACAGCCCCTTGGGCCATCTGACTAACTCATGCATTAATTCTGACCATTTCACTTCAAGTGACTTTTACTTGCACAGTTGCTTAGCATCTTCCCTGGTCTCTAACCAAACTGGACCCTCAAGAAGCTGCCTAAAGAACACAGTGATGATCATAAAAATGATGATGATGAGGAGGAGGACAGTGACGATAAAAGCCACATTAGCATTAGGTGGGGTATTGATACACAACAATCCTACACCCAGCACTTCATGTATATGCTTCTCTTACTCCCTAAGATAACCCTAGGGCAAAGCTGTATTGTAAGCCCTGTTGTAGTTTGAATTCACCCCTAACTCATGTGTGGAAACTATTATTAACACAGCCGTGTAATGGTCCGTGTTCAGTTGCTGTGACAAAGTACATGAGACAATTAACTTCAACAAAAAGAAACATTTATTTGGTCTCATGGTTTCAGAAGTTTCAATTCATAGATATTTGGTTCTGCTGCTTAGAACATGGCACCACACACAGCCCTTCACGGCAAGAAGTGTGTGTAGCAAAAGGTCATCACCCCATAGAGGCTGGTTCTTAAAGAGAAAGAAGGGGCCAGATTCCCAGTAGCCCCATCAAGGCTACAGTAATATGACTTCCTTCCGTTACGCTGTGCTGGTTTCTTTTCTATAGCTGTGACAAAATACAGCTTCACACCCCCCCCCCAAACAAAACAACTTAGAAGAGAAAGGGTTTAGTCTAGATCACAATTCCAGGTTATAATTGTTTATAGAAGGGAAGGCAGAGTGTCAGGAACTTAAAACAGTCATCTCTCACTCAGGGTCAAGAGCAGGACAGAATGAATGCATTCGTGCTTGCTAGGGCTCAGCCCCCACTCTTGTCTATTTGGCAAAGGATTCCCTGCTTAGGGAAGGGGCCACCTACAGTGGGCTAGGCCTTCCCACATCAGTTAACATAATCAAGTCAGTCTCCCACAAACACTATCTAGACTGCCTCCCACTGAGACTCTTCCCAGATGATTCTAGGTTTGGTCAAGTTGACAGTTAAAATGAATCACCACAACCTCCTAAAGATGCCATCATGTCTTAGGCTGACAGCCAAGCTTTCAACATGTAGGACTATAGGGACACTGAGGATCCAAATTATGTTAGTGCTAATGTTGGGAGGTGGGACCTCTGGCCCTGTGCGACTCTGGCGTCACCAGTGGATTAGAGCTACTGTAAAAAGGGCTTGTGGCAGCTGGTTCACTCTTTTTGCCTTCTGCCATGTGAGTGTGCATAAGGCTGAGGCCAGATACCAGCACCTTGGTCTTGGCTTTTCCACCTTCAGAGAATACATTTCTGTTGTTTATGTTAAGCAGCCTCTGATACTATGTCAGTGTCAAATTTGTTTTGCCATGAGAGACAAATGTCTCAGAGGACTGAGAACTTGGTGAAGCAGGGCTGGTGAGGGGTGGGAGGCTGCAGGAGACAGCCCACCTGCCCACAGTGGAGCGCACTGTGGGAGTGGCCTGTGAGCAGAGCAGCTGGGAGGACAAGAGCGCGTCATGCAGGGAGCCTCGTGTGGGGGGCCCTGGTAGACACCTAAACTAACGGAGGCTGGTGGAGATGAACAGGATAGCCACTGTGGCTTGTCAGCAGCCCCGTACATGCCGGTGTGCTGTGCTTCAAACTGTGCCATTCTCACCTCAGCCAGTTACAGCAGCAGCTTCAGATGCTCTGGCCACGTTTTGGCGAACTCCTTGACGCTACTTTCTTAAACATCTCGTACCCAGGTCACCAGCAAACCCATTCAACCCTAGCTCCAAACTGCGACTGGAAAGTAGTCTTTCTCAATGCCCTTCTGCCCCAAGACTTGCTCCACCCATCACTTTGCCCTTAGAAAGCTGGAAGAGATTCTGAACTTGTCTTTGCCCTGCAGGGCATTTTCCACAGTGAAAAGAACAGAACAGAACAGAACGGAGAGGGGGATGACTCAGTGGGTAAAGGGAGTTGATGTACAGGCCTGGTGACCTGAGTTGATCCATGGGACACATGGAAAGGTGAAGGGAAGGAAATGATTCTGAAAAAATGGCCTTTGACCTCCACATGCCTGTGTACACACTTACATCCACATCCGTGCTCACACACATCATGCACACACATGACCATGTGGTGATAGTAACAGGGACTGGCTGTGCCATTCTCACAACCCAGGAACTGGGCAAACGGTTCAGCCGGTGAAGCTTGTGATGCAAAACGGAGGCCCTGGGTTTGGGTCTCTGGAACTCACACAAAAGCCAGGCTTGGTGGCCTTTATAACTCTAGCCCTGAGGGTGGGGAAGTGGAGACAGGCAAGCCCTGTACCTGGCTGACCAGCCAGTGTAGCCAATCAGTGAGTTCTGAGCTCAGTGAGAGATAATGGCTCAAATATTAAGGTGTAAAGCGACAGTGGAAGACAACCAAAGTCAACCCCTGGCCTCCATGTGCATAACACAGATACGCAGGCGCACGCACGCACGCACGCACGCACGCACGCACTCTGGTCACATCAGCCGCAGCCCTTCCTGGAACCCTGGCATGTTCGCTCCCCCAAGTCCCATTGCTGCACCTGTCCCTTGCCTGCTATCCCAACACCCCAACTTCTCCTTCACAGTCTCCACTCAAGCTTCCTCCTCCCCAGGGCCTCCTCTAGCTTCCTTCCCTCCCCACAGTATTCTCCATGCCCTTTCCTTCCAAGCCCAATAAATACCACTAGCTAACATTCTAGATGTTCAACTCTGAATTGCCCACAGGTTGAGAAGGGCTAGAACACGCTTGTGGAAAGGGAATCAGAGGACCCAGTGATTGCTCTTTGAAGAGCACTGACAACCAGGCAGGCGCTGTGGGACAGACATGCACACACACAGGCACTCACACATGTAAGTTACTTTATGTTCTAAAAACAGAAAATAAATGAAAAATAAGGTGGAGAGTGATACAAGACACCCTGATGTCAGCCTTTGCCCTACACACACCTACAGGGCACCCACACACATGCACATACATGAAGTCCTCAGATAAGTAAACATATAAGCAAAGTGTTTGGCAGAACACAGGGCATGCCTAGTCCTCAGCCAGTGGCAGCGGTCGTTTTCTGACTCATTTCTCTCAGCATCAGGTGCCTCCTCTGTAGAACGGGCCCAGTGATGGCAGTTTCCTGTCTCAACCCACCTGTGAGTCACCTGTGAGTCACCATGCTGGCTGCACTCCTGAGTCCTGGCCAAGCTCTTCTCCTTCCCTAGATCATGCTGCCCGAGGCTGGACATTTCTGGCCCAGCTCCTAGTCTCTCTTAAAGCCATTTCCCCTCAGACCTCTTCCTCAGAGCCCCCATCCCTGAGCTCAGCCTTCTGGGAACCAATCCTGTATGCCAGCTTTTTGGCTCCCTCACAGCTCCCTGCTGGTGTGCGGTACAGAGGGTTCTCATACTCAGAGTCTGTAGTTCCCTGTCGAGACTGTACTCATGTGGGAACCTTGATAGATGCTGGTTTAATTGGATTATAGTAGCAGAATCCGGGGAGAAGCTGTCTCCCCCTCAACTGTTCTTCCAATCAGAAGTCTAACTGCTTCTCTGTGATAGAAATTAATTGATTCGAGGGCCATTTTCCTAAAGAAAAGAAGCCAATTTAGGATTAAAAAAAATTGCATCTCTGTTATGTCTCATTTGGGGAAAACAGGGGACTCAAACCGGCAGAGTCTCAGCATGCAGGCGGAGATGGTACCGTTTCTCCTGGTAAATGGTGTACTTAGTGTCTTCAGATCACTTTAAAGTGCCCCCACAAGCTGAGGCTCCTTCAAACGCCATCCCACCACACTGGGGATTCAGGGAGGCAGACCCTGAGTCTGCTAATGCTGCTTCAAGTTCCGTAGCCTGTGCCATCCTCAGGTTGACAGTTGCCAGCCTCTGCTAAACTCTCCCAGCTTGTTCCCAACACTGTCTATCAAACTTCATGTGTCTCTATCCCGGCCATGATGTGGGTCACCGTGCCACCAAGTGATTTCTCCACACCTCCCTCTCCCGTCATCCTTCATGCCAACTGCCATAGAACTTTCTGGAGATGATATGTCTGGAGATGATCTTTACTGATAACTTTTTTTTTTCAACTTGGAAAAATGTTACTCACATGGCCTGGCTTTCCCTAGCTGCAGCTTGAAGTAGCCAGCCCTTGCCCAGGGCTGGGTTTTCAGGTTTGTCTTGGAAAACAGCAACACCTTTTCATCAGGGATTAGCTCTGGGGAGGCGGCTTTCAGGGAGCTTTACTTTCTTTCTTTTTTTTTTTTTTTCATTTAATTTTATCTTATTTTTAATTACACTTTATTTACTTTGTATTCCCCCTCTAGTTCCCTCCCTCCTCCCTTCCCAATCCCTCCCTTCCTTCCCCTTCTCCACACATGCCCCTCCCCAAGTCCACTGGTAGGGGAGGGTTTCTTTTTCTTCCTTTTGATCCTAGTCTGTTAGGTCTCATCAGGAGTGGCTGCATTGTCTTCCTCTGTGGCCTGGTAAGGCTGCTCCCCCCTCAGGGGGAGGTGATCAAAGAGCCCATGGCACTTCAGTGTCCAAGTGGGTTTCATAGTAATGGGAACAGGGAGCTTTTCTTAACTCTTTGCCCCCTTCCATGTCTTTGTAACCCTGGCAATAGACTCATTTCACAGCCAGACAGCCCGATGACCAAAGCTGCCTTTTCACATGAGAAGAGATTCCCAGAGTAGCATGCTACAGAGTAGCATGGTGGTTCTGTGATTGGAGAATCGGAAAAGAAGAAGGAGGATGGTCACAATTTTGGGAGCCTAGTGCCAGGTGAGGGGTGGGGACCTGCTTGGATTTTCAGGAAGTTTTCCTGGGAGGAAAGGCAGGGTGGACTCAGGCACCATGGGACACATAGCTGTCACAGAAACATGGGCTGCAACTATCAAAAGCTCTGAGTGCTGGTGAGAGGTATGAATGAGGCTGGAAGAAGAGCTGGGGGCCATCAGGGGTCATGGGCTGTGGTGCTGAGGATCAGGCTGATGGCATTCAACTGGGAGGTGGCTGTCATAGTCAGAAGGGGAAGGGGTGGGAGACTGAGCTGTGGCCGCTGGGAAAAGAGATGACCAGGAGAGGCTTGAGAGAGATCAGAATTCCAGGCAGGGGTGGGGGTGGGGATGGGGGCAGGGCTTGGAGCAGAGTATGCGGTGCTCAGAGTTCTCTGAGAGGGTCTCTCTGTATCTCTCCTGTCTCAGGCACAGTGTGCTCCATTATTTCTCCCAAATCCCCAGAGCAGCTTTCTGGCTGGGTTTGCATGCTTGCTTCGGCTCTCTCATCCAATCTCCAAGAGAAGCCATGGGAACTTGACAGAATAGGCCTGTTTACAGCAATCAGTGTGCAGGAACCCTGGGATCTTGTTAAAATGCAGACTCTGGAATGTGAGCCCAGGTGAGGTTGGGGAACCTGAATTCCAACAAGCCCCAAGGCAGGTCCCAGACCACTAGGCCTTGGACCAGACTTTGAGCACATTCTACACAAGGATTTAGCCACTCACTAATGGAGTCCAAGGTTACACAACCCCTGAGGTTGGCAGGAGTCCATTCACACCCACCTCTCCATTTTCATCCAATTTGCTTAATCCTTCACTCTCTTTTCTCCTTCTACACAGAACATTCTTTCTTCGTTTGTGAGCTGCTATATAATCTCCGGGGCCTCCTCATGTTGTTCTTGCTGTCTGTGGTCCCAATTCTCCTCTCTCCCCATGGAAATATTCTCATTCATTTCCACTTCCTAAAACATCCTCCATCCTTGCAGCATATGGTTCATCTATCTTCACATGTACTGTCTTCCCCCATCAGATTGTTGGAGGCACTCAGTACATTTTCCCTGAACAGGTCTGAGTTCAATATTCAGTCAGTACAACTCTCAGGCCAACAGCCAAGATCAGAGACTCCAAGTCCTACTCCAGAGCACTGCTCATCCATGATTACTCCATCTTATTCACAATAACTGAAACCAGCCTAGACATCTGCCGACAGATGATTAGATAAAGAAAACGTGGCACATATATGCAGAGGAATTTTATTAAAGTACAAATAAACATGAAGTTATAGCAGCAGGGAAATGGATTGAAATGGAGTCTGTTGTAAGTGCAGTAACCCAGGCTCAGAAATAAAATTCCGTATTTTCCTCCCGTACGTAGATCCTAGATTCTATTTTTATATGTATATACACCTGTGCTGGGTTGGGTGTGGAACTAGAAAGGGACATGAGGGTGGAAAAAAAACGAGGTACTGGGGGATTAAAAGAGGGCATAGAATGCATGTCACAGAAAGTGAATGGAAGTGTATTAGTCAGGGTTCTCCAGAGAAACAGAACTGATGGAATAGATATTAAAAGCAATTTACTGAATTGGTCTACATGATAAGGACTTGGCAGCTCAACAATGGCTGCCTCTATGCTATGGAAACTGAGAACCTGGGAGCTATTCTGTCCTCTAGACTGGGTGCCTCAGCAGTCCCAAGAGGCCAGAAGAGGTCTTTAGTTCAAGTTGGAAGACCCATGAAATTGGGTTCTGGCAGCAGCAGTGGCAGGGACAAAATAGCTACACTTTCCAACAAGAGGTGAAGGCCAACGGGTGGGGTGGAGGCAGGTGAAGGGAGTCGGGAAGGAAGTGCAATAAAAGCACAACGTTAGTAAACAGCAGAACAAAACCTGACAGGTATGTGAATTTTTAGGTCTATGTAAGCAGGGCCCCAGCCTGTCACATGCACACGTGAACATCCAAAAGCAAGTCAGAATGTGCCTCCAGAGCCCCTCATCAAGGTTGGCAGCCATGGCGTTGGGGCCGCCCCTTCCTCCCGCAGCATTTGCCCTTCTGGCCCTGGGACAGGCTCTGAACCAGGGACTCAGCTGGCACTGATCTTTTTCTGGCCTGGAAGGCCAAGTTAATATCGACATGTTGGCTCCTAGGGGCTTCACTCAGCACCCCCTGACCCTTGGTGCAGTGACTACCTCTATCACATTCTGCTTAGATCTGCCCAGGACTTCAGGCCTTGTTCTGCTCTCTGCCCCCTTGGGAAACTGGAATTTACAGCTGAAGCCCTGTTCTCATCATGCACAGAATCCTCTACTACCAACTACCTGAGCTCTGTGAAAATTCTGTCCCCTTGGCAACCTGAATGATGACCATATTCTCCAGAGTTGCCATCAAGGTGGCCAAGCTTGAGATGTCCCTTGTCCTTGTTATTTTTATGTGAACTTGACATAAGGTAGAGTAATTTGAGAAGACGGAATCTTTTTTTAATTAATTAATTTATTTCTTTATCTTTTTATCTCTATTTATTTATTTATTTATTTATTTATTTATTTATTTATTTAGACAATATCTGCATGTATGCTTGCCCACTAGCAGAGGGCACCAGATCTCACTATAGATGGTTGTGAGCCACCATGTGGCTGCTGGGAATTGAACTCAGGACCTCTGGAAGAGCAGCCAGTGCTCTTAACCTCTGAGCCATCTCTCCAGCCCCCAGGAAGAGGGAATCTTACTTGAGGATATGCTTCCATAAGATTGGGCTGCAGGCAAACCTGTGTGGGGGGGGCATTATCCTGATTAATGATTAGTATGAGAAGTCCCAGCTCACTGTGGGTGCTGCCACCCCTGGGCTGGTGGTCCTGGGTTCTGTAAATAAGCAGACTGAGCAAGCCACAAGGAGCAAGCTTCTCTATGGCTTCTTTATCAGCTCCTGTCTCCAGGTTTCAGCCTTGAGGTTTTGTCCTGACTTCTGTCAGTGATGGACTGCAACCTAAGACTTTAAGCTGAAACAATCTCCCCTTTTCCCCTCCTCAAGTTGCCTTTTTATCACGGTATTTAACCACAGCAATAGAAACCCTAACTAAACAGCCCTCTTCACAGAGCTGGACGCCTCCCTAGTTCCAACTGGCCACTTTCTTTTGTGTTATCATCTCCAGTTCACCGAGGCAGTTTTTTTTTGACAAGCAGTTCACGAGTCATTTCTACTGTGATAGCTGGTTTTAAATGTCATCATGCCACAACTTAGTGTCACCTGAGTGGAGAGCCTTAGTGCGGAAGGTTTTCCTACATCAGGTGGTCCTGTGGGAGCTTCATGGGGAATTGTCGTGATTTGCCTTAATTGATGAGAGGAGACCAATCCTAAATGTAGGCAACATCTTCTGGTTGTAGACCATATTTAAAAAAAAAGGTACAGAAGAAGGAAGACACGTTTGTTGTCTTGGCCTTCTCTCTCACCAGTGAGTTTGTTTGCCCTGTTGCTATTGCTGCTGCTGCTGCTACGATGATGATGATGATGATGATGATGATGATGATGATGATGATGATGATGCTTCCATCACTGATATCAGAACCAGCAGCTTCAGTCTTCCAACATGGACTGGGGACAAACTGCTGTCCAGGAACCCTCCAGCCTCTAGAGACAGATTGAAGTGCTGAGGCACCAGCCCTGTACACTGACCCCCAGCGTCTCCCCGGTGTGAGATATCTGTTGTTTGACTATTTTGACTGTATTGCATAAACTGATTTAATAAATCCCCTCCCTTCTTCCTCCTTCCCTTCATCACCCCTCTTCTGTGTATCAGCTCGGTTTCTCTAGAGAACCCTGATTAACAAACACACCTACCTGCTTACTTGAGGTCTGAGAGCTGTGCAGTGAAGACCCACCTTTTCGCATGTGGATGATATTCACTGAAAAAGTGTATATGCCAGCCTCCATCTTGACCTTCCTGCTAAGATCTTCCTTCCTTCCTTCCTTCCTTCCTTCCTTCCTTCCTTCCTTCCTTCCTTCCTTCCTTCCTCCTTGCCTGTGTGTGCACATGAGTGTTTGTGCAGGTGCATGTGTGAGTCATGTATATGGAGGCCACAGGTTGATACTGGGTGCCTTCTTCTATTTCTCTCCATCTCGCACTTTGAGTAAGAGTCCCTCCCTGAACCTGAAGCTCCCTAATTTCATTTGTCTTGCTGGCCAGCAGACTACAAGGACCCTCTTGTCTTTGCCTCCTCAGTGCTGAGATTACAGGTGAGTGCCATAGCACCTGGCTTTTATTTGAGTATTAGGGATGTGAACTCAGGTCCTCAAGGCTGCTTGGTAAACAGTTAGCTATCTGAGCCATGGCCCTAGCCTACCCCCAAGGATTCTAATGGAATTCTTGGAATGAAATACCAGCCAAACCATGGCATTTTGCCTTCACAAACTGCCTTAATTTGGAAACGGAGAGTTTATAAGTCTTGTCATTTGCTGAGGCCACATTCCTGATGCAGGTGACCTCTCTTGGGTCTGGGAAGGGCATGAGAACAGAGGGGCTGTTATCAGGAGGCTGATGAAGAGGTGATTGCTGCTAACCAGACTGGATTTGCCTTTTAAATTATTCATAAACACAGGCTTAAGTTGTTTATGTCCAGAGAGCCATCTAAGAACTAGATCAGTGGCTGCAGTTGGAAAAATGGCCTTGTTGGAAACACCAAAAACTGGATTCGACATCTGAATTATTCAAAGAATGAATTTTCTTTGTTTGGGAGATTTGAACTGAATTTTTATAATCTCATGATGGAAGGAAGCAAGGGAGGGAAGGAGGAAGGAAGGAGAGAAGGAAGAAAGGAGGGAAGGGAGGAAGGAAGAAAAAAAGGGGGCAGCCTGCATTTCAGTGTTTTTTTTAACCCTGTGCAATGCTGATCCAAGTTGTTGGCCCATTTATCCCAATGGCTTAGATCCTTGCCCTGATTCTGACTTTTTAGTCCTGGGCACAGGGTTGTCTGGAGTCCTCTTGGCCGCATGAGTAGAGGTGTTGCATGTGCTCCCCAGGGTGCCTTTGAGAATTATTGGTGGGAGAAAGTGGAGACTTCCCAGAGTAATGCAAATCTCACATTCAGGAGTTTTTAGTAAGGATATCAATCCCAATGGCATGGTAAAAGGGACAAAAAGATCAGTGGAGCAGTGTCTAAAACAGACACTTGTTTCAGAATGTCATCCAGTTTGGAGAGCAATATCCAGAATTCTGCATATGGAAGACAGGTAAGGTGTTCACAGAACCCACACTTGTGTTGAGACCTCTAGACTGGAGCATTAAGGGAGTAACAATTAAGAGGGAATAGATCAGAGTTTAAGCACTCAGAAACAGGCTCCAGTTACCACTTATTCATGGCCATATTGAATGACTTAGCACAAAAGCAGAAATAAACCAGATTTTTAAACAACTGAAGGCCAGGTTGAGGTTGCCACAATAATGAAAAAGGGGAAAAGTTGCATAACTGGATCACCAAATGTGAAAATGCATACAACAAAATTTAGTATCTGTTGATGATGAAAAACAAATAGAAAACCAAGCATTAAAAAAAGATTTCCTTGCTCTGACAGAATGGAGGAAGTATTATTCTTAGTGGAAGAATATTCCCCTTTCCCTGGAGCTGTGAAGAAAGCACTGAGCACAGTCCCATTCTGCATTGTAGCAAAGGTCCTGGCCTATCTAATAAGACCACCTCAAAATGTCTAGAGTCTGAAGGAAAACACTGAGATATTACTTTCACTAGTAAAGTAACCTCATAAATATAAACTCAAAAAACTATTGGGAAATGGTCAGAGTGAATGTTCAAACTTAGCCAGAACACTCAACATAAGGCCAATAAAGTCAGTTATTTTTATTTGGTAGCCGACAAACAGGGGAAAAAGTTCACATGTACCTTTTACAGTATCATAACCATCAAATATTTAGAAATAAATGTAATCAAAAGTTACTAGACAAAACATAAGCCGTTATAGAGGCAACTCAAAGAAGGCCTAAGCAAACGCAGGGCTATACCATGGTTATGGACCAGATGACACAACTTATAACGGTGTCAGTTCTTCCTAAATGAACTGTAGAAAATTCCAGAATGTAGAGACGCATGGCGCTACAGTTTACACAAAATGGAAAGGGTTGAGAACTCCCACGGCAGTCATTTCCAGACTGTATAAAGCTGTGGCGACGGTACGGTGTTGGTACACAGGTGAAAAGCTAACCTCCAAAGCAGCTACCCACAGTGTATGTATGTATATGTATGCACATGTGTTCATGCATGCGTGTGTATGTATGAGTGCGTATGTGTGCAGTTACATGTGTACAAGCACTTCACGACAAAGCACTGACCATGGTGGAGAAGAGGTCTCCTCATTAACTATGACAGCTCATGTCCACTCAGGGATGCTGATCTTTTTCTACCTGAACACACACATACACACACACACACACACACACACACACACACTACCTAATGCCCCCTGAGTTTCATCTTTAATTACCAAGGTCTAATGATAAAGTCTCTAGGACAATAAAGGAAACGAACTTTATGAACTTAAACTAAACTAGAAAGAAAGCAATGGGCCAGTTGGAGAATACTAAGTTCAGAACTCACCAGATGATCTGCTAAGAGAGTGACAATGATAAGACAGTGTGGGAAAGGCTGTCAGCACAGGCAGCTGACAAGGACTCGTACCGAATACGCTTAGCACATCTAGAAATAAGCAAGCAAAAAACATCACACAAAATGAGGCAAAACACTGAAACAGCATTTAAATGGCCAATATGGTACAACAATTATGCTCAAAATCCCTGGGAATAGGAGACACATGTAAAACCACAATGAGATCTGTGAGGCTGCCTAAAACAAAAACATTTTCACTGCTGAAAAAGATGTGGAAACTGCCATCTTTTTGTTGCTTGTGGGATTACATTTGATACATCCACTTTGGAAAATAACTTTACCTGACATTAGAAAGATATATGCTCTACTCCCAGGCACTCCACTCTAATGTATGATTAGCAGAAATACCCAGCTATGAAAGGCACCCATGAGGCTGCCATAGTAATGCTACAGTCATAGACCAAAATTGGAAAAGGCTCAAATGCTCCAACACCCATTGGAAGAGAGTGGGTTAATGAGTAAATGCTGAAGTGCAATGGAAACCAGGAAGCCAGACACAGGAAAGGGCATAGCATGCCTCAGCTATACTAAATTCAAGGTACACAAAGCTAACCTACAGCATGGTTAAGATGATGGTTACCATTGGGGAAGGCTGGCTGGGTGGGTTTGGGTCTGGCAATGCTATATAACTGTTGATTTCAACAGAGCTTACGTGAATGTGGTTGTTGCGAGAAACTGTATCAAACTGTCCATCCGAAATGTTTATATTTTTGTGAACATATTTTGAACTTTAATAAAGCAGTGCTTTGTTGTTTTTGAGGCAGGATCTCATATATCCCAGAACTGTGGAAACTGGTACTCTATGTAGCTGAAGCTGACATTGAACTTCTGATTCTCTTGACTCTACTTCTCTCAAAACAATAAACAGAGTCAGGGGTGATAGTTCAATGGGTAAAGGACTTGCCATGCTAATATGATGACCTGGGCTTGGACCTCACTCACATAAAAGCTGGACACGAGGTGTAGGCCTGTAATTCCATTGCTGGGGAGGGGAATAAGAACCAGAGGATCCTGAGGGTTCAATGATCAGCTAGTCTAGCTGAAACATCAAGTTTGAGAGTCAGTAAGAGATTTTATCTCAGAACAGAACGGTGGAGAAATGGAACTATGTTCTCTGAGGGATGATTGGCTGTTGGTGGATGTTGGGAGTAGGAGGCATTGTCTCCATCTGTCGATCCCTCATGCTTCTGTGAATAGCTCCACACCCATGTGGACGTCCCTGGTTAAGCTCAGTGGATCCCAAAACAAAACAGAGCACATGAGAGGGAGGGAGGGAGACATGGAGGGAGGCACGTGTGGACAGGGCTAGGAAGAAAATAAGGGAAGGCGTGGGGAGAGCAATGCGTTATATCATTATGAAACTGTCAAAGACTAAATTTAATTTAAAAACTAAAAAATCAAAATTATGAACAGAGTAATAGAGGAAGATCCTCAGAGTCCAGCTCTGGACTCCAAAAGTGTATGCGCAAAAAGTGGCCCCAGCACACACATCTGCTCACACATGTACACACAAAGAAACAGATGTAGTTAATTTTGGTCTTGGGGCCACATAAACAGGAATAGAGAAGGAAGAAAAATCCTTAAAGCACTATTCCATTGCGGGCACTTGTGAAGCTCAACCATCAACAAGTAGGAATCTGCCTGGACAGAGTAAAAAAGGAAAGTAGAGGAGGGAGGTTTTTCCTTCTCTCCTCTTTTCTCTTCTCTTCTCTTCTCTTCTCTTCTCTTCTCTTCTCTTCTCTT
>NW_026592325.1:381813-396622 GCF_907164565.1 Psammomys obesus | reverse complement strand
TTCTCTTCTCTTCTCTTCTCTTCTCTTCTCTTCTCTTCTCTTCTCTTCTCTTCTCTTCTCTTCTCTTCTCTTCTCTTCCCTTCCCTTCCCTTCCCTTCCCTTCCCTTCCCTTCTCTTCTCTCCTCCTCCTTTCCTGTCCTCTCCTCTCCTCTTCTACCTACTCCTCCCCCCTCCCCTCTATTCCAGTGAGAGACATCTCAGCTGGGCTGAGACTATGTCCAGGTGCCTTTTCCTATCCTGTTCTTTGGTGAGCTGGTGATGGGTTCATTTCCTTTGGAAATGGGCTTTATTCTTGTTTTCTGCGAGTGTTTCACTGCACTGTAGTCACAGCACAGCAACTTCTGAGGAGCAGGAAATCAACAGAGGACTTGAGTTTATTTGGGTCTGATCTTAGGGCCTTCCATTGTGAAATAATTTCTAGAATTGAAATCCAGAGAGCGAGGCAAACTCACAGGTACATACAGAATTTGTAATAACTATTCTGTGTTTTTCAACTCTGATATGCACTGTCTATGATTGTAAAGGCCGTGTCTTTCTATCCCCCCCCCACACACACACAGAAGCGCACAGGCACGCATGTAGTGCACATTCACGCCATGGGCACATACATTTCTGCCATGTTCTTGACCTCAGTTTCCCTTTGTGAACATGACAGAAAGAGATGAAATAGTTTCTCTGACTCTACCTTTCTCCGGCCCTAGATTATGGATATGGGATTCCTTAGGCCTCTTGTGAAAGCAATCGTGTAGGCTTTCGGTAAGCACAGGCAGGGTCTGTGGCTCTAGAGAGTCACTTGGTCCTCGGTATGGCTACGTGTTTCAGGTTCATCCTAAAGGCAACGTCAGGAGTTTCTCCTGTCTGTAGCAGGGATGACTGGCTGGAACTCAGAAACATCTGCCTTCTCATCCTCAGTGCAAACAGCCCCAGGGTAGTAACCTTCCTGCCCTTAGGGAGCTGGCTTTATCCACTCATCTACCCTTCCTTCCTTCCTTTCTCCTTCCCTCCCTCTCGTCCTCCCTCCCTCCTCCACATTGTTTGTCCACAGACTTTAGACTACACTGGAAGCACAAAGTCTTGAACAGAGCCCCACACTCTCAGGCACAAGCCCCCGTCTAACATTGACGTATAGCAGCAGACGACCAGCAGGTTCAATGCCTTTGGCGGTGTGACTGGCCAGGGAGTGCACAGCTCTGTTACAGAGTTTCCCCAAATGGGAACGTGGTGTGGGTCACTAGGAGCCGCCCCTGTGGTGTCCCTCACTCATGGTTGTCTAACTCAAGCAGTCTTCTCTGAAGCTTGGAGTGTTCCTCACCATGGCCTCTTCCTTGTTAATGAAAGCCTGAGTATGGAAAGCAAAGGTTTCTCCAGGACTGCTGGAGACGGCTCTGGGCCGAGCCAGGGACAGTCTGAGCAGCTGCAATCAGCCTTCATGTGGTTCTCATGAGCAGCTGTGTTAATGCCGCTCCTGGCTCAGTGCACCGCATTACCTGGCTTCCTTTCAGCACAGAGGCTGCTCAGCGAAGGGTATAATTTCCTGAGTCTAATGCACGACAAGGTTCACTTAAAGGATAAAATAAAATTACCTTGGGAGGCAGGCACTGGGAAGTCATAGATATGACTTGGCCCAGAGGGATGCCCAGAGCTGGGCAGACTGGAGGGAGCAGGAATCCTGACTGCTAATGAGAACCAGTTTCCCTGAGACCTGAAGGCTCAGGTCCACAGAGCCAAGGCTCATTCTGGCCAGTGCAAAGCTTTTCTTTGAGGCCACGGGTGTGACTGTCAATGGAACTGGCTCTTTCCTGATTGGAGTCCATGGAGTAATTCACCCCACGCTTTCCCCACTGGCCTGTCAGCCCACCTTTTGTTCCCTGAAGATTTCTTACAAAGGCTGGGTACCATGCAGTCCTGCTGCAGCCCTGCTAAGCGCTACCCGGCTTACTGCGCTGTGCAGAATAACCTGGGGCAGGGCTGAGAAGGGCCGGGACAGGCCCAAGTCATCAGGTAGATCACTGCCTTTGAACAGCTTTTTAAATTGGAGACAAGTGTATAAAACCAATGACAAGGAAGCCACCCTGACCATTTTACATTGTCCAAATCTGTAAAAGGAGAGGAGACAAGAGGGAGAGGAGGAGGAGCGGGCCTGAGCAGGAAAGCTCCCATCTGGAGGTGTTGGCATGCGGGATCCGGCTTCTCTTGGAACTACAACCCCAAGGCAGAGCATGCTCTAGCTACATCTGTGGAAAGGTGTAGCTCTTCTCTGCAGGAAACCCCGTGTGCTGCCTAGACTCCTCCCCCTCTTTCTCACCCTCTCTTTCTCACTCCCTTCATCACCCCCCCCCTTACTCAGTAGGTGGGCAAGCAAGCATGATGTTTGAGAAGATAGTGTGGGAACTAGATCTCCAGTCCTGGTCTCAAGAGAGGCTGAGCAGACCCTGACTTAGTCCATACATGGCTGTAGTCAGGACTGGATAATCCCAGGCTTTCCATTGCCTCAGTCTGGGGTCAGTGTTGGAGTTGCCTCTTGAAGTGTTCATCTGTGCCCTGGGTCAGAATCAGAGGGCTCCGTGTTGCAAGAAGGACACGTGTTGCAAGAGAGGCTGGGCCCAAGGGCTAACCCTTTCCTATTCTGTCTGGACTTGGAGAAATGGAAGTCCTCAACTTTTTCCAGCCTGGGAGTGGAGGATTCTTGGTGACTCTGAACTTACTCTGAAGATTGCAATGGAGGAAGACAATAGTCATTAGAGCTGCATATAGACCTCTCCACATAGTTTCCTGACTGGTTGATGCCATCACATGGGACCTTGCCTCAATCAGCTTACCTTATCTCTCTGCAAGAGGGGAATCTCGGGTAGGCTTAAGATCCATGGCTTCATTTTGACAGTTATCAAGCCTCTGACTATTAAAATGAGAGGGGACAGGATCTACATTAGAGATAGGCTACTTGGATGGAGTGGGATACAGGTCAGAAGATCTCAACTTGGCCACATAATTCTTGGACAAAATTGGCAAAACTGTGTCTCCTTCTGGATTTCTGCTTATGCATCTCCATTTACAAAACAGAGACAACCACTAAGGGCTTGGGTAAGAGGCCAGTGAACACAAGGCTACAGTAAGGTCTGTAGCCTGGCACAGGGCGCTTTCTCGCTCTCCTGCACGCTCACCAGGGTTCAGAGCCCACTCAGCACCGATGAAATAGGCTTGAGAGAGCCCATTTCTTACTTACACATGGGACTGGTCTCTTTGAGGAGACTGGAGTTTGGATGGAGACAGGGTTCAAGGAGGAAACACCAATTATTTGAATATTCACAGAGTGAGTTTTGTGGTGGGGGGTTAGCACTGAGCATAACAGCTGGACGTGCAGGTTGCAGGGAGATCTAATTTTAGAGTTGTTTTGACATTTTTCCAAGGTTTAGTCACTGGTGCCTGGGATAAGAAGAATCCTTAAATAGAGTGCTGCTTTCTAAAATGTGTGTCTGTCTAGCTACTTCTGAGGTACAGAGAAGGGTCTAGCTAGAAAGAGGCAGGAGCAGCCATGGCAAGCTGACACTTTCTTAGAGTATGGCCATCTACCTCAGGGACCTACTTCAAGCACTCCCGCGTATTTATACAAGAGAAACGAAAACATATGCCCACAAACATCAAGACTGTGCACAGCTTTCTCACCACAGTCAAATGAAGAAACCGCTTAGAAGTCCACCAGAAAAACATAAAGACCCTGCCAGAGCCAAGCAGCGAGTCTGAAAGCAGCAACACGGTGCACAGAATTGCTTTAGCCTAGATGAGTTGCCCCAAATCACATGCTGAACAAAGGAAGCAGCAATAGAAGGAAGGCCCCATGCAAGGGGATCTTGTTTAGATCAAATCCCAAATCAGGCAAGTTTGTCTGTGATAGAAATGAGAATAGGGGTTCCTGTGGTCACTGGGCGGTAGGGAAAGCTGACTGTGAAGGAAAGCTTCTAGAATGTTGACATTATCTTGCTTGGAAACATTGTATCTCTTCTTTTCTGTGACACTGGGTCAAGTAAAACAGAGTGAGCATTTGTCTCATGGTTCCAGTCCTGTCTTGGCTCATGTCATTCACATATCCTGGAACCTCTCTTCTCTGAAAGTCCAGTAGAATCCTCTACCCAGTAGGAAGTGTAATGGAGTTTTTGGTTTCTTTTAAAACTCAGTTATGTTATGTAAATATGTTCTTGTTTTAATCCCAAGTGTGGGATTTAGTTGGGCTTTAGTTTGCCCACAGCTTTAATTGTCTCATGCGTGGTCAGCTTTTGCCAGCTGGTAATGGCCTACCTTGTGCCTCGTGCAGCATGGAGAGGGGCATGGTCCAGGGCCCTGAGGATGTAAGTAGGAGAGCACATTAAAAGAGTGTGGCGTGGCCTGCGATGTTGGTGTGCAGTGTGTGGCCGTTTGGAGCGACCAGAGCTGGACGCTGTGGCAGTTTGGAGCAGACAGGCAGAGAGAATTGCTTAGGTGCACAGCGGCGTGGAGGAGACTGCCGGCTGCCTTTGCTGTTGCCGGGGATTGATATATCTGCCCCCAGCAAGGCCCATCAGTGCTAAACAGCCAGGAGAAGTAAGGCGGTCAGCAACCCCTTCTTCCCACTCATCTTCTCTCTCCTGCATAGGGTTGGGAGTTTTAAAAACAAACACTACAAGGAACCAGACACACATAGAGCCTTCCCCAAGTCTTCCCTGCTCTGCTCTTAGCAGTGGTTGCCCTGTCCTTTTGGCATGACCTCATGCAACTCTTCCCCCTCCTTTCTTTCTTTGGATCTTGATTACTCTTTGTGTTGTGTTTTGTGTTCATAGTTGGTTATAGCCATGAGCATTCCTTTGCTATATGGGTTCCAACCACCTGGTCCCTGGTAGATGCTCAATAAATACAGAGTACGATGACTAATTTTGATTGTCAACTTAACTGAATCTGGAATCAACTAAAACAAAAGCTTCTGGGATTTCCCGTTAATGATTGTCTTGGTTAGATTACTTGTAGTAGGAAGAGCCAACCTAAACATAGGCAGCATCTTCTCGTGACAATCTAGATAAAAGGAAGAGGAAAGAAGAAAAATTTGTGTTTCGTGTGCTTGACTTCTTGCTGGCAAGTTCATCTGTTCTGTTGCTGCCTCTGCCACATTACTTTGTTGATACTAGAACCAGCATCTATGGGCTTCTACCATGGACCGAAGACCAAGAGTTATCCAGGAATCCTGAAGGCTTTTCAGCTCCAGCCTGGGACAGCTGAGGCACCCAGCCTCTAGGACAGAGCAGCTATAGTATTCTTGCCCTGTGTAAGAATAGTGTGAGATATCCATTGTTGGACCGCTCAGATACTTTTTTAATATACAGTGTGTGTGTGTGTGTGTGTGTGTGTGTGTGTGTGAAAGTGTGTGTGTGAGAGAGAGAGTGTGTGTGAGAGAGAGTGTGTGTGTGAGAGAGTGTGGTGTGTGTGAGAGAGAGAAAGAGGAGAGAGAGTGTGTGAGAGTATGTGTGTGAGTGTGTGTGTGTGTGAGAGAGAGTGTGTATGAGAGAGAGTGTGTGGTGTGTGTGAGAGAGAGAAGAGAGAGAGAGCATGTGTGTTTAATTACAGTTCTGGAGATCAAAGCAGTATTTGAGCATGCTAGGCAAGCATTCTACCACTGAGCTAAACTCCCAGCTCGAGTCCTCTCTTCTACATTTGCTAGAACTGCATTGCACAGTGCTCTGGCTTCCTTCATTTTTCATCCATGTGGGATGCAAGCCATACTGATCTTTGCAGGAGCATCCTCAGGGCCTCCAGAGAAGACTAAGCTGCCAACATTTCGTAGAGTAATTAAATGACAAATTACCTGCAGGCTCTCAACTGGAAAACCTGTAGCAGCACAACCTTTCCATATTCATAGGACTTAATCAAATCTGAAAGCACAGAAAGCCCTTTTCAGCATTTGTCCTAAGGACCTTTACTAATAGGTGGGGAAACTGAGGCTCAAAGTGTCAGAACTGTGACTTATTCAAGGACACACTGGGCCTGTGCAGGGTAGAGGTTCTTGTCTGCCTTTCCTTTCTCCTATTTTCACAGACAGACTGTGTCTCTCGGGTGGGACAGAGTCAGAGACTTCTCCATCTTCTCTCCAAACCCTTCCTGCCCCAAGAAGAGGGAGCGTTTCCAGGTTGGGAGGTTAGTGCAGACACTGTCCAGCTTTCCAAGCAGACCTGAGCCTCCTCCCATGTGGTTGGATCAGGGCCAGGACTTCCTCGTACAAGACAGGGATCCCCAAGCTCTCCAGCCCTCACTGAGAGAGGAGAGCAGAAAGGAAAAAGAACTTTTAGGCTATTGTCAGGCCTCAGCCCAAGGCAAGCTCATCACTGTCTATTAGTGATGAAGTTGCTAGCATGTGTCGATCTTAGGGGGCTTCCTGTGCGTGTTCTCAGAGCTAGGCACAATGGGCACCTTTGTGATGGGGGAAAGCGTTATGATATAAACATTACAGATGTGGCACACAGAGGTTTACTGAGCCACGAGAGCAAAGAGAAAGAGACAGAGAGAGTGAGAGAGAGCCAGTGGGAGAGCACAGAAGAGGGAGAGGAGAATACAGAGTGGGGAGGGAGACAGACAAAGAATCAGAGGGACAGGCAGAGAGAAGAGGGCGAGAAAGAGATGGCAGGGTGGCAGTTATAGTCTGATTGAGCACCTAGCACAGACAATGACATGGGATGCAGGTGATGACATAAGACACCGTCAGGACCCTAACGGCCCCAGGTTTTGAGGACCATATGGGTAAGGAGGTTTCTTTAAACAAAGTTAGGACAGTGAGAGTCAGGGAGAAGGAGGCTTAGGGATAGTGTGGTCTGAAGGGGCTGCAGAGCATCCTGGGAGGAGTCCAGGACCACACAGAGCTGCTGGGAGAGGCCTGGGCTAGTAGGAAGCATTCAAGCAAGTCGGTGCGTGGGTGTGGGTGTGTGGGAAATACATATGTATGGGGGGAGGGCACAAGTTGATAGACAGACAGAGGGACAGAGGGAGAGACTGAGAGACAGAGTTTGAAGACTGGGATGGGAATTCTGGGTGGGAAACACAGGGTCCCTAAAGCTCAGTGGTGGGTAGAGGAAGAAGAGATAGGAAAGTGAAGTGTAAGGAGATGGGGACCAGCAGAGGTGGAGCCAGGACTGTGCAGTGTCTGGAGAACTAAGTGTAAAGCCCACAAGCCAACCGTCCCTGTCTAGTGGAAAATTGTTAGATATGCAAATTCTTTTACTTTACTCCATCCCACTGTTTCAGAGGTCCAGCTATCTCTGGCTGAATCAACACTAAAGTTTAAGACTCCATGGTGTCAGAGAGAACCTTCACACACATTTGTTAGATCTATTTCTGGCTACATTTTAGATGAGTTTTAATGCTACAATAAACATCATTTTTAAACTAATATTTCTAGTTGCTTATTGCCAGCATGTGTGAATGAACTGATTTAAACTGGTCTTTAATGCAGCAGCCAGATTCCCTTGTGAATTCTAATAACCACTTGGTAGATATGTTCCTTTGGATTTCCTGTGTGACTTCCAAATCAAATAGAAGGATGGCAGAGAGGAGGCCTTGGATTTGGAAATCAGCTGTCTTTGTAGACGTTGTGAGAGCCGGTCACTGGAAAACGGGCGTCCCAAGTTGGATGGCAAAGCCTTTTGCTGAGGTTCTGTGTTTTCAAGCGAGCTCTCTGCATTTCGTTTATATGAAGTATGGACTGGGTTACAGACAAGCCAGATTATCTTTCTTGTCCCACTAGGACTGCCATAGAAGCTGGCCTTGTTGATTGACTAAGCAGAACATATTTTCCAAGTAAGTGGATGCAGTTTCTCAGACTGGGCAAGATTTTATTCTGGCTACTGTGGCCAGCGATCCTGAGTTCCAGTGATATGAAACCTTCGCTCCTCAGGTCCAAACAAACCATCATAGTTGGTACTCCTTATCTCTGAGTCTCTGACTTGGATGATTCGTGACGTAGTCACAGAGATGGCATATATATGTGTGTGTTTATATTTATTTATACATCTATATGTAATGCTTTAAAATTAATTTATTCACTTTTCATCTGCTCATAGCCCCCTTCCTCCTCTCCTCTGGGTCCCACCTTTCCTCCTTCTTCCCCACTCCCCCTCTCCTGTTCCTCAGAGAAGGGCAGCTCCTCCACTACCAACCCAGCCCAGCTCACTAAGTCAAATCAGGGCTGAACACATCCTCTTCCTCTGATCAAATATCAGGTAACAGAGTCCATGCCAGAGACAGCCCCTGCTCTCCTTACTAGGGAAAACATGTGAGCCTGAGCCACCTATTGGCTACATCTCTGTAGGGGTCCTAGGTCCAGTCTAAGCATGGTTCTTGCTTGGTGCTTCAGTCTCCACAAGCTCCACTGGGCCCTGGATAGTTGGTTCTGTTGGTCTTCTTGTGGGGCTCCTGTCACCTCCAGGTCCTTTTATCCTTCCCCCCTCATTTCCACAAGACTCCTTATGCTTTGCCAGTGTTTGGCTGTGAGTCTCAGAGTCTGTGTAGATCCTCTGCTGGGTGGAGCCTCTCAGAGGACAGCTATGCTAAGCTCTTGTCTGCAAGCATAGCAGAATATTTTTAATAGTGTCGGGGTTGGCTCTCTCATGTTGGGTGGGTCAGGCATTGGTTGGACATTCCCTCAATCTCTGTTTCAACTTTATCTGGAAGCAACTAAGATGTCCCTTACCAGAAGAAGAGATGGCAGTTCTTGGCAATGTTTCCTCTTGACACACAAGGCAAATTTTTAGGTGTAGTTTCCATCTCAAGCCAAAACTTAATCACTTTCTATACAAGAAAATACAAGCAAGAGAAGCTATTCCAGGGATAACTTTGAAGAGTCTCTAATTTTCAGTTTAAAATGTGTAAGAGACTACACGGCATGGATATACCCCAATGTATTCAGTACTTCCCAGAAGGAACTTCAGATTTGAAACTGGTTCCTTGGGGAAAGAGGACGAGTGTGTGTGGAAAGATGATGGCTGGATGTTAGAGGTCACCAAAGGTATGGCTGACAGTAGGTTCTGATATACACCCAAGATACAGATCCAAGGCCACAGTGTCCAGACTCACGTTAGTTATCAATGACCTCCATCTTTCCTCCATCACTGTCTCTGTGGGATGCTGAGTCCTCAAGAAAGCAATACACTGTCAGGCCAGGTGCTTGAGGATCCAGATGTCCTAGTATCTGGTACAGTAGGGATCCTGCTATGCCTTATAATTCTAGGTAGGGAATTCAGGGCAATTTTATATGCAGTAGGGAGAAATGGGAACAGTTAATCTTGAGTCAGAAGATTTTTAAGCTGGGTGTGGTAACATATGCCTCCAATCCCAGCACCCAGGAGGCAGAAACAGGCAGGTATCTGTGAGTTCAAAGCCAACCTGGTCCAAATAACAAGTTCCACGTCAGTCAGAATTACATAGTGAGATTCCCTTAAACAAGTCTTATGCTTGGCTTTCAGCTTAATCTCTCTGAGTCTTATTTATACCAAATCTCCCACAACAAGCCTACAAAACCTCCCGGTTCACAGCCAACAGAGTCGTGATAGAGGCAAGGATTCCAAGTGCAGAACCATGGGATGAGAGATGGGCTGTTCACACATCATTCTTCACTATCATCCCACAGACACCTGTCAGCTACAAAAGACTTGAAGCCAAAGCCCTGTCTACTTAAAGTCTTGAGGGGCCCTGGCTCTCTAATCCTGGAAAGGTAAAGGCCCATTTTTGCTGTGATTGTGGGGTGAAGGCATTCAGTGCTGAGGTCTGCTTTGGACACAAAACCACACACTCTGGAGACATTCTTGGAGCAGCCTTCTATGGTCACACAGATTTTTGTAGTATGTCTGGTGGCATATTAAGAGAGCTGCTGCTGAGACAAATAAAGCCTCGGTCTCTTGGGTTGGGGAGAGAGTGAAATCCACTTGCCCTTGTGAAACGGTAGCTGATACCAGGTTCTATTTTCTGATACCGTTCTATTTTCTCTGCTCCCTCACCTTCTCTTTTCCCTCCTCTATCCCTTCAAACTCCCATGCTTTAGGTCAAAGGTCAAAGTCACAGAAAACACACCAAGTCAGTTAGAAGTCCTACACACTTGGTATATGAGGGAGAGAAAAGACATTTTTTTAAAAAATATTAGGTCATAATTTTGAGCTAAAGGTCTGGCAGATTTTATAGCTTTCAAAAGAAGCCACACTTTCTGGGTTCCAGGAAATAGCACTAATGGGACAGGTTTTAACTGCCTATAGACAAAATGATTTCTCCTTCCTGGCTTTGAATTTCTCACCTGTGTAAATGGAGACAGTGGTACCTCCGTCTTAAAAAGCTTTTGTAAAGGTGGGTGGGATGCTTTCTGGCTGTGGAAGATGGTGGGCCAGGTTGGTACAGAATCCTCCCTTATAAATACCCAGAAGAGCCAGAACAATGCAAATAATCGGTTTAAACATAAAACTCAACACCAAAAAGAAAATTCTTAGAACCAAGAGTAATTAGAATGTGAGCTGAGAAACATGGTGGTCATGGTCATACCCAGAACCAAAACTATGCCGTGGAAGCATGTTTTTGTGCCTGTTGATGCAAGAGTAAAGGTCTCGCTGTTGTTAGTCGGGAAGTTTCTGCGTAGACCAAGCTGGCTTCAGACTAAGCGACCCACCTGTGTGTGCCTCCCAAGTACAGGGATTAAAAAGACCCAACCATACCTGACTACAGCAATGTTTTAAAATAATTCCAACTTGGATGCAGCCCAAACATCCACCTTAGACAGAACAAAGAGAGATAAATTCAAATGATAAACCATTGCAGACAATGACAAGAAAGAAACAAGTTATATCAATAACGCAGATGAGATTTGCAAACCAAGTTAAGAAGACAGTGGAGCATTTGTGTGCTCTGAGTTTGTCCATAGATTCAAATAGAGATGAAGACAGAAACTCTCTGAAATTGGGCAGCTGATGTGTGACTTATGCATTTGTCACAACCCATGAAAATTTGTGTCATGAAGAGTGAACTTTAATAAATACAAGAATTTTTCTTTCTTCTTCTTTTTTTTTTAAACAAAACAAAACAAAGTAGGATGCCAGAACAGAATGTAATAAACGAATCTGTTAGAAAGGTATTATGTGATGAAACTGAAAAGTTGGGGGTGGTGAGAGCTGACCTGAGAGATGCTGGAAAATGATGTAGCACTAAAGACAAAATGATCTATACTCAAGGATCCTGTAAGGGAGCATTGAACATTGAACTGTACCCTAAGCTGGACCAGTACCAGAGGACTGGCCAGCACTGAACACTGCCCTTACCTGAGGACAGAACTTTAGTTGACCATTTTGTTTTTCTGTGGAACATAAGTTGGCTATTCTAAAGCTCTGTTACAAGCATCGTAGAGTTGAACAGATAAGTTAATAAGTGATGAGATTCTGGAAGCCAGATTTCTCCCCATCATAGAGTTACAAATGCACAGGGCAGCGAGGCTAGAATGAACGCGCTGACATTGGGCTCAGGCCAGACAGTATAATAGATACACAGATGAAGACAAAAATAATTACAAGTCTGGATGCGTGCATGGCTACACACAGTCACACATTTCTTAGCTGTGTCCATTGACAGTTGGCTGATTTGCCCAGCCGTGGGCTTATGTAAGTGCTCTGAATACTTTCAAGGCAGACTGGGCACTCTAAGGTATCAAGGTGAGGTATATTAATTGTATTCCATCCTTCATCGTTACCAGTGCATAGGGTTTATTGGGATGAGCCCTGTTATGAATGGAGGAGCATCTGTACGTGGCGTTCTGAGACAGATGAATTGAGAGATACACACCTGGCAATGTGGGGAGGGTTTAATAGGTGTGTCATGAGGGAAACTTCTAAGGAGTGAGCTGTTCTGAGTGATGAATATGTGATGATTTGTATCGATTGGCACTCATAACATCACAGCACAAGCAGTGAACCTTAAGGTACACAGGTTTTACAAGACCATTTAGGAAGTTGTGGGTCTCAGAATCTGGTGCTGAAGGTGTCTACTGACTGTATCACAAATGTGAGGAACGAGTGGGTGGCAACCAAAAGAACTTCGGAAATACACCTATGAGAAGGCAACAGAAGCTGTGTGCAAGCACTTTGTATTTG
The DNA here is from genome assembly GCF_907164565.1 of Psammomys obesus. NCBI lineage: Eukaryota > Metazoa > Chordata > Mammalia > Rodentia > Muridae > Psammomys > Psammomys obesus. Next base: position 384,491 of record NW_026592325.1, on the reverse strand, counting down.
ACAAAGTTGCTTTCTATAGGGTAGTGGAGCCTTAGCTGTGAAACTTTACCTTTACCTTGCCCCGTGGAGTCAAGAGTAGAGAGCAGATGGTAGGAGCCAGCTCTCCCACTCTAAGAATGAAGTATAAACAAGAGGAAGAAAGGATAAGCCACATTGTAACTAGTTGGCATTGTAGGCACAGTATGCATTTGTCTTTAGCTCATTCTAGACACAGAAACTTACATGTTTGGATACAGTTATAGGTATGAATAGGTTAGCATGCACAAAGATCCCTTTGTAATCACAGAAGGTGAGAAGCATCTACACTGGTCTTCATTTACCCCAGGGAATATATTCCGAAGACTGCCACACTATCTGTGTATGGGCTCACAGTCGTCACATACAAACTCACCATGCTCGAGACTTTATAAGTTACACCTTATAAGTACACCTCCTACTTGTGGATCATGATGTAAGCTCTTGACTGTTCCTGCCACCATGCCTTTGGACCACTATCATGAACTCTGACCCTCTGAAACCACATCAAAATTTACCACCTTTTTTAGATATTCCAGTAGAATTTGTAAGAAAGTTAAACTACAAGGGTGATTGCGCCAGAAAACTGAAAGTGGTCTAGTACTTTACCTACTCTATCTTCAGAGAAAAGGGAGCCGTGTGCTTTGCTGATTGAACGGGGTGGAGTAGATCCCTCGGAAGCAGAAAAAGTCTGGTTACAGGAAGAGCTGGCACTGTGGTTCCACTTCTTGGGCAGGAGAATCTGTTCTCTCACTACCTTCACGTGGGCATTTCCACGTGAGTCTTAATGAGGCAAAACTGTTCTTGTTAAGGGAGCAAATTATGACTCTAAAACCCATTGGAAAATTCATAGAAATTTACTTAAAACTGAATTGACAGCCTTAGAGAAAGGAGAAAGAATGTGGATGGAAGATTATGAAAAACTAAAAGGTTATTTGGGAAAAGTCAAAGGTTCCTGGAGAGAGATGGAACAAGAGCAATTAGATGGAGCTCAAGGAATCCCACTGCAGAGGGAGGAGGGACTGTAGGAGCAGAGGGGTCAAGGATAGCACGAGAAAACCCACAGAATCAATCAACCTGGGCTCACAGAGACTGAACCGGCAACCAGGGAGCTTGCATGAGGCTAAGCCCTCCGCATGTATGTTACAGTTGTGTAGCTTGGTCTTCCTGAGGACTTCTAACTGTGGGAGCAGGGGTTGTCTCTGACTCTTTTGCCTGTTTGGGGACCCTTTCCTCCTACTGGTCTGCCTCAAAGTGTGTATGTATGGGGAGGCTAGTCTTACCACAACTTGATATACATACCATGGTTGGTTGATATCCATGGAGGCCTACCTTTTTCTGAAGAGAACCAGAGTGGGCATGCATAGAGGAGGCAGGGGAGGGACTGGGAGGAGAAGAGGGAAAGGAAGCTGTGGTCAGGATTTAAAAAGAAAATAAATGTATTCACATAAAAAATTAAGGACAACTGGAACAGATCTCAGCTACCGACAAAACAACATTGTGGCAGATTTTGGAGGACTCACGGGTGCCTGAAGGACAACACAGCAACTGTTCTTTCACTCAGGGAAACGCAGGGAAATTACGAGCTGCTTATACTCCTGGAGAAAGGAGGAAGAATCCACGATGCCTAAAGAGGATATCCCGTCAGTGAACATATCCCATCAGTCAAAATGGAAATTTCTTCAGGTGATCAAAATCCTGGTCTAGCGGTGCTTAGACCATAAAAACATGATAATAAACAACCTATGATTAATGTAATAGGCTTTTAGGTAAAATGACACACTATAAAATATTGCCAACTAGAAGGATGCATACATGTAGAATTGTGTTTTACACCCCTCCACACACACACACACACGCACACACCAGAGCTAGGGACTGAACTCAGAACCTCACACCCCCTAGACTAGCACCACCGCTGAGCTCACCCCAGCCCTACAGTGCTGAGCTTTGTTGGGTTAGTTATTTGGGGAAGCCATATTTTAATGGTTTAACGGTTGTTCACTTTTTTGGTTTTATCACATTATTTATAACTTTAAAAAAAGGAATAGTTAATAAAAAACTATAGTGAAAAATGAACTTGTTCCTTCTCTTTTAGACACACAGTGGAAGGCTGGTTCTCACCTGAGGTGTGATGACGTGCGATGGAACAGGTTTTCATCACGCTGTTCAGAACATACACACAACTTAAAACTTATCAATTGTTTGCTTCTGGATTATCCAGTTAATATTTTCAGACTGGTTAATTGAAATCATGGAAACAGCACCTTGGACTGGGGAAACTATTACATAATCAAAACAACACGAGCAGGGCATCTGGGAGAAGTGATTGATGCTAGTGTCAACGCAGGGGCTGTGAGTGAGGAGCGTAAGAGTGCCAGAGGTGGAGAAGCATTCAGAACCGTACGAGGCTGGAGAGCCGTCTCGGTGATTAAGAGCATTTCCCGGCTCCCATGCTGGGCAGCTTCCACCACCTTTAACTCCAGCTCCAGGAACCCAACACACTCTTCTGGCTTCACATGCTCCTAAAACTGCATGTAAATAGACACATGGTCACACACACACGCACACACACGCACACACACGCACACGCACGCACACGCACACACACATATGCACACACACACGCACACACACGCACACGCACACACACACACACGCAC
>NW_026592325.1:381537-381803 GCF_907164565.1 Psammomys obesus | reverse complement strand
CACACACGCACACACACGCACACGCACACACACACACACGCACACACGCACACACGCACACGCACACACATACACACGCACACACACATACACACGCACGCACACACACACGCACACACACGCACACGCGCACACACATACACACACATACGCACACACATATACACACGCACACACATATACACACACATATGCACACACACACATATACACACACATATGCACACACACATATACACACACATATACACACACATATGCACACA
>NW_026592325.1:366338-381437 GCF_907164565.1 Psammomys obesus | reverse complement strand
ATATATATATATATATATATATACATAAAAGCCTTTAAAATTCTTTAATAAAACACACTAACGCTTGCATAACACACACACAGTGTGGAAGAGACAGAGAAGCCACCTATGTGGACTTAAAATGGCTGTGGCTAGAGCAATTGTAGCCACAAAAATAAAGTAATGCTGGGTTAAAACACCAATCTGAAATAAATGCCCATGGGTCCACCCTGGCATAACTAAATGGTTGAATAATAAGTGATAAGCAAGAAGCAAGTCTTTCCTGCAGAATAATTCCATATGATTTATGTAGGCGCTTTGCCCAAAGATGTGAGCTCTCATCCCCTGAGACTGAAACCCTGAGGCTTCAAGCCAATTAGTATAATTTTGAATGTGAAGGGTTAAAATAAGGTTTCTTTGCAGCAAAGAAACCTGACAGATGTCACCAGCTCAGCAGGACAGCAAAGCTGATACCAACAGCCACACTTAGAGGCCCTTGCTCTGCTGTTGGAAGAATGGCTCTTTCTACATTCTCTTCCCCCCTCTCCCCGATGAGCATCTTTAGGCAAATTATGAGACAAATATTAGATAAATTGAAATTGAAAAATATACTGCACAGTACTTGGGTTAGAGCTCTTCAAGAGTGTCAGGTTCCAAAACAAAGAAGAGCTAAGGAGCTGCCACAGCCCAGAGGAGCCAAAAGAGACCTGGTAACACAGTGTAGATGGAGTTTAGGTGCCATCTGACAATAGAAGGATATTTGGTACAAACTAATAAAATACAAATTAGGTGGGACAGAACGATGGCTTAGCAGCCAAGAGTGCCTGTTGACCCAGAGATCCAGGCTCAGCCCCTGGGACCAACGTGCCTACTCTAAACCATCTATTCCTCTAGTTCTGGGGATCCGATGCCCTCTTCCGACTTCCCCATGTTGCAGTGTATACATACAGGCAAATTAGTCGTGCACATAAAGACAAAAGAAGGAAGTCTAAAACAAATAAAACATGGATAAGGTGCGGGATTTGGAGGGATAAAGTGTCAGTATTGATCTGTGCATTGTAACAAATGTATTGAGACAATAAAGACAATAGTGATGTCAGGAATGGGGGATGGCAGCAAGCTAAGACTCAGTGAATTTCTACAAGTGTTCTATAAACAATAACAATAAAAAACTTCCACAGCAAAGATCTCACTCTAACATATACCAAAAGGCTGCTTCTGTGTGAACCAGAAAAGGAGAGGGTCATAATGAGAAAAATAAATGGCATCCCAAAGAGGCCTAGGCAAGAAACTGAGGAGGTCTGTGAAGGGATGCTGGGAATGAGCAGAAGCAAAGATGGGAGACAGAAGGGCAATGTGAGCAGAGCCTCAGTGATACACTTCCCTAGTGGGACTCAGAACTCACTTCCAAAAAGTAAGCCGGAAGATGACCAGGCAGCCCTACCCTCAATGCAAGCCCACAGCCCCCACAAATATCTGTACACAGGTACAGATTCTGGTGAGACAGTCACTCCCCTGGCACCTGGTGGAAGAATCTATTTCACAGTGCGGCTTGATGGCAGATGCCATGTCCCATCTTTGGAGACTCTGCTGTTAAAAACTGAGCTGTCTCAGAGACGTCCGCATCAGTCAGAAGCCTCAGTTTGGCTTGCTGAGGGTTTTGGCTGAAGGAAGAAGGAAGGGCAGAGGTGGAGAGCCTCTGGAAATGATGGGCAGAAAGTGCAGACAGCAAGGCTGGCACAGGAAGCAGACAGGTGCGTAAGGAGAGACAGCCCTGCCCTTGGTTGTGGCAAACAGTCCCCATCAACTGTGAGTCACCCTGGAGTCAGAGCTCTCAGCCTCAGGTAGCAGCTGGGATACAAAGTAAATAAATTGTAATAAATAAAAAAAAAATTAAATCCTGAGGAAAACTCAGAACATCACAATAGTAAAAGACAGCAAAGTAACTAACTCTGGTTGGGAAGGGCTGGACTCTCTTGGGGCAGCTGGCAGTTTTTGGCTTATGCTTACCTGAGTCATACATTCCAAAAACTTAGAAGCTACCCTTTAATGCTTCATAAGCTTTTCTATATGTTATACCTCACAAAATGTGTTCTGAAATTGATGAAAGTCATGAATACTCAGCTTAAGAATTCTGGAAGTGTTAAGGGTTCAGTAAACAAAGTAAATTATCTATCATCTATCTGTCTGTCTATTATCTATCTACCTACTTATCTATCTACATTTATTCTTCTCTCATACAATACATCCTAACCACAGCGTCTCCTTCCTTCACTCCTTCTAGCCCCTCCCCCACTCTGTCTCCCCCCATCCACTCCCTTGATTCCCTTCAGAAAAGGGCAGGCCTCTCAGAGACATCAAAAGAACATAGTATAACAACACGCAATAAGACTAGGCACAAACTCCCATAACAAGGCTGGACAAACCAACCCAGCAGGAGGAAAAAAGTTCCAAGAGCTGGCGAAAGGGTCAGAGACACGCCCACACCCACCGCACAACCCCAAGCTGCACAACCACAGCGTGCATGCAGCGGACCTAGCAGACCCATGCAGACTTTGTGATTGCCTTCAGTCTCTGTGAGCCCCTATGCTTAGCTGATCCTGTGGGCCCTGTTTTCCTGTTGAGTTTCCAAGGCCAGGAGTGAAAGTAAGTACAGGATGAATGGCCTGAACCCACGTGTGGAATCTGATGTGCTTTAGAATATGAATCTCTTTGAGTGTCAGGGCCCCGAGGATTGGGCACTTTCAGATTAAGGTTTCTCAGTAGAGTAAGGGTACACAGCTGGAAAGGTCACTGCAAACCCTCTAGCTCATGAGACAGTTCTGACTCAGCAGCGCCTGGCCCAAGCACCCTGGAGAAGGGACACTTGGCTCTGTGACAGAATGTTCACATTGTATTCTATCTGGGAATCGCATACACATAGGTCATGTCCTTTTCTGTAACTTTCTGAGTGAAATATTTTAAGCAACTTTTATTAATTTTGGTTTTTGACAAGTTTACACTCGTGTAAAACGGATCCTAATTGTTCTCACCCCAGTCCTCCTTTATTTCCTTTTCACCTCTACTTCCTCTGCAAGTTCCCACATCATGTTAAATGGAGTGCTCTTCATGAGCTTCTTTTTTTAATGTAAGAGAACCAAAGAGAGAATGTAGAGGCGTTTATTAGGGTAAGTCAGAAGAACAGTTACTTAAGAAAGGGAGGATTGACTAGGCTGCTCAGGTCTGGGGCTGTTTAGTTTGGTGTGTCCAGTAGACCACTGTTCCATAAATGTGCACGAAAATTACACACATCACACTTTAAGAGAAATGGACTTTCTTTGCTTTCCTAGTGAGTGTTAAACATTGATCAAGGAGTAGAAAGTAATGCTTTCAGCACAGGCCTGCAATGTCCTGTAAATATTGGGTAGGGCTTTTCTGCAGGACAAGCAAAGATTCATTGATACCCAAGTGAAAAGGGAGTCTGGCAGATGCGGTGCTAACCTCATGGCCCACAGGGTCCCACAAGAACTGGGGAGGGGTACCACCTGCAGGACCATCCCTTAGCTCTTCTCTCTGCCCATCCTCCCTTTTCTCTTCCCCAGATTCCCAGTTTCTCTGATTCCCAGAACACAGGACATACAGGGGATTTTGATGTTGAGTCAAATCTGTAAATGAGAGTGTAAGCTCCTGAAAACAAATGACAATAAGCAGACACCTCACCCAGGACTTAGCTCAGGTGTGCAGTGACATGGCCCATTGGCTTGGACATCGCCACGGACTCCTTAGCGATAAGCTACAGCTGGAGCAGGCTTACTATGGAGCCAGTGTCCATGTTCCTAAGACAGGGACATTTCAAGACTGAAAACACTTGCACATTAAAGTAGTCCCCTGCAAGGACATTCACACATCTCTCCAGCACATTCAGCCTGCTACTCTGGTAGGACATGTAGTCAGGATGCCCAAAATCAGAATAATGAGATATTTCAAGCACATTCGGAATTGCAGAAAGAGCCGGGAAGGTGCAGACTGAGACCATTAACATCAGTCTCTCTGCCACTGCCATTGTAAAGAAGGCCCCTCTCTATGGTATACTTTGGAATATCCTGTCTTGACTAGCCACAAGCCCTGCGGCCCATTGCCAGCATAATTGTGCCTCATAACTACTTTGAGAAGGTTAGATGAGACAAGGAAACCCAGCAGATTTCAGACAGGTCTCCTGACCTCTGCCGACTGCCCTGCTCTGTTCCTTGTGCTCTCTTCCTCGGGGAAGAGAGCACGAAGCTGCACCATAGAGTGATCAACACCCCAAGACAATATCCCGTGAGACAACAAAGAGCTGTTAACTGCTAGGTGTGTCCAACTTGGCTCATGCAGCCAAACACGAAATAAAAACTTATTTGAAATACTAAGGTGCATGCGTGCGTGCACACGCACACGTGTGTGTGTGTGGGGGGGGTTCTTTTGTAGCTTAATTTCACAGGTTTTTGACGTCATCTTTGTAGATAACAACACAATGTGTTGTTATCTACAATGTAAAATCTACAATGTGTCACAATGTAAAAATATGGACATCTCTCTCTAAAAATATAAAAAAGGCAGGTGCTCCCATAAGTCAGAGGAAGCCCCCAGCACTTACCCTCTTCCCCCACTTCCCTGAAACCCTGGGGATGAGGCCGTACCATCTTCTCTGCTTTTAAAGCAAGCTTATTGCAAGAAGGGAGAGAGGCCGAGTTCAACACTGGAAGGCTGGAGGTCATCATTACAGTGGTGTCTACTTCTGCTATTAACATAAGGAATCCTTGGTTTTCAAAGCCTTGGTAATGTCCCCCAGAGAATCTCATTAAACAGTGCTGGACACTTTGATCATTTTCAATAAAAGTGTTGACTTAAAGTATTCTTGTATTTCTCAGTTGTAGATGTCAACCTGAAGCATTAGGACAGATTGTTAGCTCCTGGCTCCTTGATTGTACATTCCTACACCCAACACCAGCGGACTGGTGAGTCTTCACTTCTGGTTGGTGCAAACTCTTCCTACTGCTCTCACCAACCTACATCCAAACCCTTCATCTAGGACTTTCTTCTCCTCTGGATAAGATTTTCCCTCTACTAGCACTGTTTCTCTCCCTCCCCCTCTTGCTCGTCTACGAAAATCCTAGCTAGGTAAACCATGTCTGCTATGGGAAATTGTGCCCTTGGTCTCTGGCCAACACTGACGAACTGTTGGAATGATTGTACCAATCTATTGAGTCAAACCTTGTTCTTGGGACACCTTGACAGGTCACTGACTGCTACCTGCCTATAGTCCATTCGTCTGTTCCTCCAGATTCTCTTCTGGGATATCTTCTGGAGAATTTCAGATTTCTATACTTAGTGTCCACTTTAAGGGCCTCTAAACTTGTCCTCAATCTCCTTAGATGATAGATCCAAAGCAAAACTTTTTAAATTACTGCCAGTGATTGGGTAAATGGAGGTTCCCATGTTCAAGTCTCTTTGATCCAAACCTTTCACCTCTGTTTGCTCTCCCAAAAGTTTTAAACATAAACCGAAAAGAATTCTCTCCATAATCCACTTAACTTTGTCTTCTGCCTGTATATATATATATAAACAACTTCCACACCCAGGTGTTTCCTATGTCCTCAACATCGCCAAAGCAGCTACCACAGGTGCTCAAGTCTGCCCTCACAGACTTCCATCAAGCTGGACCTGCACTTTCCCTCCCAGCTATGGGTGTTCTCACAGATCTTGGACAGCATCAAAACAGCCTGTTCTTCCTGAACTTGGCCAGCATTTCAGCCTTTTGACCTCTGTACAGTGCCCCCAGTGACATCAGGAAGTAACCAGAAGAGAATCTACCCCCGTTATTCACTTATTATTAACAAAAGGCTGGAATGGTGTGCTTCAGGCCCAGGACAAGTAGCTCCAGATTCTCCCATCATTCCTCAGTCCCTTTATCAAGGAAGAAAGATGAATCTACTCAATCCTATCCTCAGTATTCTTCCATATGACCAAACAGGATCCCAGATTCCCTGATGTATTATCCAGACAATATCTAGTCCTCATAAGCCTGCATCCATATCCTAATTGTGAGGAAGTAGTCCATCAGTATGCCCAATGCCACATAAGGGTACATTGAATACTCTCTCCACCGAGAGATAGCCTCCTGTTCCCTCCCATGAGACCTTGGAGGGCTCGTTGCTATCGGACTTTCAAGGGATGGTTATACAAAACAGCACAAGCTCCATGAGATTCTCTTGGGAAGCTATTTCTTGGAACTTAAGTTAGGCCAAGAAGGAGGGCACTCCTTCAGAGAACGCTAGGAGGGGTGGTTCACAGGGACAGAAGCTGAGACTCCGCTCTCCACTCTCAGACCCAGCTGAGATCCTGGCTGGTAGTTGGGGCCAACTTGCCAGCACGATGAGTAGGTGGGCCATGTTAGACATGGATCTCATCCTGGCAGAACCAACCTCGCCGATGCCACATGGAGCATGGGCTTTCTCACCCAACTCTATCTAAACGGCAGATTCATGAGAAAAACAAGCATTGCTTTAGGCCACAGAGCATGATTACTAGTTTGTCATGCAACAAATTGGAACATGTTCCAACCTCCGTTTTCTCTCCAGACTCGTACATTCAACTGTCTCCTGCACATGTTCACTCCAATGTCCCCTAATCACTTGGACCATTGTGATGAGCACGGCTTTTTTCTACTTCGGACATAGAAATTCCACAAAGAAGTGCCTTTGCCATGAGGAAAAAAAAAAAAAAAAAAAACCAGATAATCTATGAAATAGGTAATCTACAAAATGACGAGTTCTTCTAAACTCATCGATGTGGGACTCTGCTGCATAAGCTTGAAGTCTGTCATCTTGTCATCTCCGGATTGCCAATCACTTGTGCTCGGTCTATAATGATAGACTCCCTTTTCTCAGTGGGGTTCTGAAGTCTCCCCTAATCTGGGCAATTCTAGGTCTTGTAAGGAGGTTACACAGTGCTCAGGGCAGATTACAGGCCGGACCCTTTCCTGATAAGGAAACTGCTCTAGCAAGCAACTGGGAATTCCTAGAAACACCCCACCCTGCTAGGGATCTTCGTCCAGCAGTGACCTTCAGTTGTACTTGGAGATCGTGACACACACACACCCTTAGGATAATTAAGTGCTGTACTTTCCTTCTTGCGATAGGACCATATAAGTACCCCTGACTCCCTGACCCCAGCAAATCAAACACATTCACCCTCGAAATTCCTCCCTCTGCCCAGGTTTTATGTTGCCCTTATTTCACATGAGTAAAAGTTTGCAGATTCAACCTTTCTCACTTCAAGACCATCTAAGATTCGTCATTTATCTTCCATCAGGTTGAGTTTCATCAGGCCTGCTCTCCAGCCTGCTGGGGTTGAGCCTCACCAGGCCCGGGCCACACCTCTGCCATGTTCAGCACAGCAGCTTGACCGAGAGCTGTAACACTTTGGTATCTGCCGTAGGCTTTGGAATGCCCAAGCTTCCATTGCCGCAGGTGACCTCATGCTAAAAGCTAAACGGCAACACTCTGTGGAGAACTGCTTCCACACCCTGGCTTAGCACACTCACCCTAAGCTGCTCTAGTTCCACAGTTCTCTTTCTTGAAGCTGCGCTCCAGGGCCCCAGCACAGATACAGTGCCCCCTCTGAACGGAGAGCCACAATTGGAGTGCTGAGCAGCTGAGTGGACAGAGCCCTGGAGAGTAGCTGTTAGTCGCTGTGCCTCAAGGTGTTGGAACAACTTCAGAAGACAACTTAAAGCGGGAAGGATTCATTGGGTCATGGTTCAGAAGGGCAGGTGCATACCTGGCTCCACTGCTTTCATCTCCATCATGAGGCAGAACGCCACAGGAGAAGGGCATGGCAGGGAGGCTCCTTACCCTGTGGCAGCCAGGAGGCAGGGCTGGGGAAGAAGAGAGGAGGAGCTGGGTTCGCAGAAGTGAGACATGGTGCAAGTGTGAGAACTCAGCATACCTCAGGAGTGGCCTCAGACCTGTAACCACAGCTCCACGTCTCTGCAGAGGAGACAGACAATGAGAGACTGTCTCAAGGGACAAGGCAGAGAGTGACAGCAGGACATCCAATAGCTGGCCTCCATGTACACATGTCCACACCTTCCCTGCCTCACTCTGTATGTCTCACACACACAGGGGCTGCCAGTGACAAGACACCCTTCAAGGGCAATCACCAAGTGACCTACGCCAAGATTCTAGCACCCACCACCTACAGATATGACCATCACATTCTGACTCCAGGAACAGATGATCTGTAGAACCCTCATGGTCCAATCACCTCCTGATGACTAGTTCTGTTTTATTTTGTTGCAAAGTCCTTTGTAGGGTTCTGACTTTTGTACTCATGAGAAGTACAAGAAGTGAGAAAGGGGCCTGGAATGCTCAAGTCGGTGGCAGCACACCAACTCTGCTGCAGTTGTTCAGTGTTAGTGCTGCGTCACTGTGACAAAACGCCTGGGACTGTCAGTTTAACATGATGAGATTCCCACTTTGCTGATGGCTCCAAAGGTTTTCCTGCATGGTGGGTTGGCACTGTTGTTTTGGGGCCCATAGCAAAGCCTACAGCCCCCTCAAGGGTGTGTCCTAAGTGAATAAATCATCCTACTAGCGAATAAAGCACCTCCTGACATTTCCAATACCTTTCAATAGTGACATAGGCTGGAGACCAAGCCTTCACACATGGACCTTGGGAAACAATCAGGAGGTGCAGACACAAAACTCCAGAGCTAGCATCACAGTCATTTGATGGTAGCAAGATTGTATTTCACTCTTACGTCTGTTCCTGTTGTTGTCTGTCTCTTGTTGATATCTAGTTCATCTATTCTTTTTATTGTAGGTCAGACATTGTGTGCAGAAAAATAGAGGTTGGGGTCAATAAACTATTGTTGAGAGTGGGCACACTTCTGCTCCCACCAGAGTCTTGGTGTTTAACTAATCTAGTGAAGGGGTGATTCCGGTTAGGATGTCCTGTGGGTGTCCGTCCTTTCAGACGCTCCACTGGCCCTGACTCTGCAGAGGTGGCCTGTTGTCACCTCACGATCGGTGCTGGTCTGGCGTGCTGAGGCCCCTGCTCCTCTTTCCCACCCAGCCCCTGGCAGCTCCTGCACACCCACACCAGGAGCCATCGTCTCATGCCTCCAGCATCACACTGCTGCTATGTTCGGAGTGAGGCTTGCGAGGGTCCCGGGCTTTTCCTTGCCCACTTCGCCGTAGGCAGATTGTGTGTAGTTGGGCTTCTGGGATGGGTCTTCTTCCTCTCCCCTGCGGCAGCTGAACACTTCCTCAGAAACATGATAAGGCGCAGAAATTTGGATCTACATAAAGAAATGACGTCCCCTAAAAATGTAACACTCTATGTAACTATAAAAGACATTTTAAGTGGATTTTAAACTGCTTTAAAATACAATAGACTGTCTGAGATGTCTTTAAAAGTAATAACGTCTACGGGGTTTATGGCCTCTGTAGAAGTAAAGTACGAGTCAGAAAGAAGACACAGAGACGCCCTGTTCTCAGGTTCTTATACTCCACACCAAGTGGTAGAGGAGGATGTCAAGAAAGACTGCGGTAAGTTAAAGAGATGTAGCATAAGCTCGACAGCAGTTATTAAAAAGTGAAAAGAAACAGGGACTGCTTCTGACATGAACTCATTGGCCTGTTCTTTGATCACCTCCCCCTGAGGGAGGAGCAGCCTTACCAGGCCACAGAGGAAGACAATGCAGCCATTCCTGATGAGACCTAACAGACTAGGATCAGAAGGAAGAAAAAAGAAACCCTCCCCTACCAGTGGACTTGGGGAGGGGCATATGTGGAGAAGGATTGGGAGGGGAGGAGGGAGGGAACTAGAGGGGGGGATACAAAGTAAATAAAGTGTAATTAAAAATAAAGTAAAATTAAAAATATATAGAGAGAGACAAAAATAAATTTTAAAAAAGATAAAAAAGAAAAAAGTGAAAAGAGATATAACAAATAAACCAGCGGTAAAGATAAGATGGTAAAAATATCTAACTGATCCAAAAGAAGGCAGGAAAAGAGAGCAAACTAGAAAACCCTAGCAGATGTAAGCAAAGGAGAGCAGGGAGGACACTCCAACATCATGGCCCCACCTGTTGTGTGCTTGGGTGTCTCCTTCTGCTAGAGCCTCAGCTGCTGGGGCTGAGCCACTTGGCTCAAGTGTCAAGGCCATTGCTGGAGGGAAATGGATCTCTTGTCTTCATTCCTTATCTCACAACCACAGATCATTTTAAGCTCCAAGAGTCTTTACAAAAGGTTAGTGATCACATCAAAAGTTATCTGGAGATAAAACGGCTTAACAAGTGGGAACCAGTGTCCTCTCCTTCAGAGTCAACACCCAGAGCCTGTGTGCTTGAGTTCACTCTGAAATGGAATTGTGTATGTGTGAGAGAGGGAGAGAGAGAGAGAGAGAGAGAGTTAATAAATACAGAAATGTTATATTTTATAACAAAATCAAAACCCAACACTACACTATCTGCAAACTGCATCTTATTGTAAAGTCATCAATAGGTTAAAAAGGGAAGAACAGGAAAAATACAGAACTTGAAAAGCAATGAACAGAGAGCTGGAGTGGCTGTGTCAATAGCCAAATAAACCTCTGAACAAAGCATGTTACCAACACATACGTCATCAAACAGCACAGCAAGCCTTTGTGCCCACACACTTAACAAGAGAACCCCAACATGTGTAAAGCAAGAACTGACTGAAATGTAAGGAGGGTTGGGCAAATCCACAATTGTACGCATCCCATTCCTTTAGTAAACAGCATAAGGTGGATAGGGAGTCGGTGAGACCATTTAGAACCTGAATGACAGAATGATGAAGGGAAAAAACACCTCGTTTTGTGAGGCCATTATTACTCTGATACAGTTATAGGCACTACAAGAAAACAAAGCTATAGACAATGTCCATTGTGTACATGGAAGCAAAAATACAATATTTACAGAGTGGTACATTATGTTTTCAAAACATGTTTCTAATAGAGAGCATTCCAAGAGGGAGTAAAGAATTCTTAGAGCTCAATAAGAAAAATAGCACGACAAAAAGTAGATATAAAGTCTATTCTTTTATCAAAGAGGATATAAGTGGAAAGAAAGTACACAGAGATGCTAGACATATTTTGTCATCAGTTGCAGAGAAGAAGAGACACCATGACCAAGGAAACTTATAGAATAAAACATTTAATGGGGGAGCCCATGACCATCATGGCTGGTACCATGGCAGCAGGCAGGCAGGCCTGATGCTGGAGCAGTAACTGAGAACTTGCATTCTGATCCACAGGCATGAAGAACAGAGAGCGAACTAGGAATGGCATGGGCTTTTGAAACCTCAAACATGTTTTCTGAGAAGGCCATACCTCCAAATTCTTCCCAAGAAGTTCCACCAGCTGCGGACCAGGTATTTAAACAATGAACCTGTGGGGACCATCCTCATTCAAGCCATGGCACATTCCATATCTACTAAAACAGCCAGAATAAAAATCAAGTAAACAAAACCCAACAACAACGACAAAAACAAAAACTGACAGCAGTGCTTTGAATATGAGAAACAGCCAGAATGTTCACATGGTTGAGGTGGCAAAATGGTGCAGAGACGTGGGAAACAGCTGGGTAACTCTGAATATAAAGCATGCATTCACTGTGCCCTAGAAAGCCTCTTTGCAGGATAGTTAGCCAGGAAAGTGAACACGTCTCTGAGCAAAGAGGCACCCGCCAATGCCTACAGCTGCTTTGTTTGTACTAGGCCCACACTGGAAGCCACCAGGATGCCGTGCAGCAGGTGAAGAGATAAATACACTGCAAACCCACGATGTCCTGTCATCAAGGTCCCCTTCTCAATGCACAGCGCTCAGTTATCCAAGCTGGGCGGCCACCTGCAAGTCTCTTTCCGCCCATTACAGGTGTGAGGTCCCATGGATTCCACCATCTGGTTTCCTTCCTTTTCCCTTGCTCTTTCTCTGTTCTTACCACCTCACCTGACTTTATAAAGTGTCTGTCTCCAGGTGACTCACAATGGTTCCCAGAGTGGACTTCCCCTGAGCACATTCTGTCTTATTTAAAGTCCTTCCTTGGCGCTCAAGGCATACTTTAAAGCTTAGCTGGTAACAAAACCCTCTATAAAGTGGGGCATAAGGATTGGAAAGTCCACTTCCAGGCCATGTTCTTGCCACACACCCTGTGTTCCAGGAACAGCGACTGTCCTCCTCCTCCCTTATTGGATGCTCATCATTTAGCCGACGCACTCAGGCTATTCATCTCTACAGACGCTGAGACTACAGTCTTTCTGTTTTGAAGCAAGGGCCCAGCACTCATGCATTTTGGACAATGTTTACATGATGCATCCTTCACATGGGGATAGTAACTGCTCTGTAATAAGACAGCTATACAGGTCGGCTTGGCCTATTGTCCTTTCTACTTTTGTCTTTTGTTTCTCCTGGTTGGAGTAATTGTGTGATCTCCTTCAATATAAAGTTGGTAGGAGTCATAAATGAGTTAAGCACTATTGAAGCAATATGACTTCTGTTAAGTACTGTGCATTTCAGAAAACATCCAGTGAATGAAGGGGTTGAGGAGAGGTGGTTGAGAAAAGAGAGGGAAAAAGCTTGGAAATGGTAAGAGGAAGGGAGGGGGAGAGGGCAGGCAGGCTGTTACAGTGACCCATCACCTGTCTACACACCAGGAGAAAGCTGGACTCTGCCTTCCCAGTGAAGAGGAGCAGTCTGGGTGTCTAATGGAGTGCCAAGCACAGGATCTGAGCTGGCTTTCCTGAAGACCTTTGCCATATTTCAGGAAGCCATGCTTCTTCCACAGCTGAACCTATAGTGCCATTTGCTTCCAGGAACTCAAGAACTCTGGCATCGACTCGGAGTGTGTGAGTGACGTCCCTGTCCCTGTCCCTGTCTCCTTAGGATTCACCCTCCACAGACAAAGATTCAACACTGTTTTCCTCAGTGGCCATGATTAGCCCCAGTGTTTGTGGATGAAGGCCAAACCTCTTCCTATCCTGGGTCTTAAATGCCACCATGCCTTAGAAGCACCTAATGACCTAATGAATGGAGGTCAACTGCTGACCTCCATTCACAGAGTTCTGATTTGGCAGGTCTGTGGTAGAGCCTAATACTTGCATTTCTAACAGGCCCCTAAGTCATGCTCAGGCTGCTCGTGCTGAGACCGTAGCCTGGGAACCTGTCTCAGACTGGACATAGGCCTTCCCCGTCGTCCAAGCCTTAGCTCACACTCCCAGCAACAGCCAGGCTCCACACAGGAGCTCCACCGTGCTGCATGGCCATCAAGCCTCACTATTGGCTCCCTTCTCGGGAAGAGTCTGGGCTATTGAGCATCTGTTCTTTATACAGATGTTTTAGCATTTTAAGATGTGAGCAAAGCAGCTTCCCTGGAAGCCCAGTCAGTATAAATTCCAGGTACAACTGTGCGATGGATTTAAGAAACAGAAACGGCAGAATTTCCACCACTGTTAACGTTATGGAGCTGTTGGGAAGGCAGGAAAGTTAGCCCTGTCCAGTAGTAATGTAACATTGCCATGTGTGTCATCTAAAATACGTTCTTCTAGAGACAGAGAGTGGATGGGGGTGAAGAGAGGAGGGAGGGGAAACTGAGTCAGGATGCAAAAAATTATAATAATAAAATATATTCTTTATCATACTTGTATGCTTGGAAAAATGAGTCACTTAAATAATTTTAGGATAATCATAGATGTTATATCTTTTCAGATTCAAAAATTCACTTTGTATGTGCATGTGTGTGGATATGCACACATGAGCACAGCTGAGGCCAGAAGACAGCACTGGATGAGCCAGAGCTGGAGATACAGGCGGTTGTGAGCAGCCCGACATGAGAGCTGCCAGAGCAGTATGCACTCTTGACTGCTGAGCCGTTGCTCCACTCTCTGGAGAGGTTCTTTTGAAACTGTCATCCTTCTCAAATGATGGACACATCAGAGAATCTGTAAACACATTAATGATCTTAAAAAAAAACCCACCTCAGTTACATTAAAATATCTGGCCTCTCTTGAACTTTGGATTCATCTTTTTTCTGCATAATTTTGCAGCCATGCGTTAGTCATTTGGAAAACATCAGTCCACTGGGTTATGCAGATCTTTCGGGTGTTGACACATTTCATTATCCGATATTATGAATTTACATTTGTTAATATCACCACAAATCTCATCAAATAGGCCTTTAAATATTGAGCGCTCCTGGGCTCATTACAGCATTACAGCATCTCCAAGTCTCATTTTCATCTGAAAACTTGATTTTTAAAAATCACTGAAACCAACACTGGAGGTTGTTTCTCTCAAAATGAACACATTGTAAGAAGAGTCCAAAGACACCTAAGCTTGGCTAAGCACTGCATGGTAATCAGCCATCCCTTCACCCGGCAGCCTCCCGACCACATGATTGCCTTCTGCAAAACAGCCATCGCTGCCAAAGCTACCCTACCCTTCTAATTTCATCCGATGGAAAATTCAAACCGTGTACTTCCCCCTCTGTGTGTGTGCCTGTGTGTCTGTGTGTGTATATATATGTGTGTGTGTGTGTGTGTATGTGTGTGTGTGTATATGTGTGTATGTATCTGTGTGTGTCTGTGTGTGTGTCTGTGTGTGTATATGTGTCTGTGTGTGTCTGTGTGTGTGTATGTGTCTGTGTGTGTGTCTGTGTATGTGTCTCTGTGTGTATGTGTGTGTGTATATGTGTGTATGTGTGTGTGTATATGTGTGTCTGTGTGTGTATGTGTATGTGTGTCTGTGTGTGTATGTGTATGTGTGTCTGTGTGTGTATATGTGTGTCTGTGTGTGTATGTGTATGTGTGTCTGTGTGTGTATATGTGTCTCTGTGTGTCTGTGTGTATATGTGTCTGTGTGTGTATATATGTGTGTGTGTGTCTGTGTATGTGTGTGTGTATCTGTGTGTGTCTCTGTGTGTGTATCTGTGTGTGTGTATGTGTGTATGTCTGTGTGTGTCTCTGTGTGTGTATATGTGTATGTATGTATGTGTGTCTGTGTGTGTGTATGTGTGTGTATGTGTGTGTGTGTATGTGTATGTGTGTGTGTATATGTGTGTGCGTGTGTATATGTGTGTGC
>NW_026592325.1:343482-366238 GCF_907164565.1 Psammomys obesus | reverse complement strand
TGTGTGTGTCTGTGTGTGTATGTGTATGTGTGTCTGTGTGTGTATATGTGTCTCTGTGTGTCTGTGTGTATATGTGTCTGTGTGTGTATATATGTGTGTGTGTGTCTGTGTATGTGTGTGTGTATCTGTGTGTGTCTCTGTGTGTGTATCTGTGTGTGTGTATGTGTGTATGTCTGTGTGTGTCTCTGTGTGTGTATATGTGTATGTATGTATGTGTGTCTGTGTGTGTGTATGTGTGTGTATGTGTGTGTGTGTATGTGTATGTGTGTGTGTATGTGTGTCTGTGTGTGTGTATATGTGTCTGTGTGGGTGTTTGTCTGTGTATGTGTGTACTTGTCTGTGTATGAGTGTGTCTGCATGCTGTTGTGATCACACGTATGGACTCACGCTCATGCGGATGCTCGTCCCTGTGCTGGTGGAAGCCAGGGGTCAACCCTGGGTGTTGTTCCCCACCACCCACTTTGTTTGTTTATTTTATCTATTTGTTTGTTTCTTGAGACAAGATTTCTCACCGAGACTGGAAGATCAACAATAGGTTAGGTTGGCTGGCCAGCAAGTTCTGGTGACCTGCCTGTCTCTGCTGGGTCTGTGAGCATGCATCATCATGTCTGCTTTTCACATGTGTTCTGGGAGCAAACTCAGGTCAGATGCTGTGTAGTTAATACTTTACTGGCTGAACTATCTCCAGAGGCCTCCAAAAGATGTGTTCTTAAGAATCGACTGCTAATGCTATGGAAAATGTCCATTGCTTTATTTAGAATCTCCATGAGTGACCCTGGTGCTTTCTTCCGCTTGGCAGGGAGAAACAGATGGCTGCTGGTTCAATTTGCTGCCACTGTCCTCATTTTCAACTATGGTGTCAGCAGCATCCATGCAAATATCTCACAGTGGAGAAGGCAAATAGCATATCCTTACTTTTGTGGAAATCACTCTGGCCTAAGGGGTCCTCTGAAATGTCTTGGAGACTCCCAAGAGCCCTAGATCATTTGCTTTTCTTTTGAAATCTAAAAACAAGTCCATTTTCAGGAACTATCCTGTCTACCTGCAGTGTTCCTCCATCTTCCTCCACTGAGGAGAACTCAGCCCTCCTGTCAGTCTACACTGAGAGATGCTTTGATGGTTCATATTCCTTTCTTCTTGGGCAGGGGCTAGAGTTGCCTTCTTAGGAGCTGTGCAGGCTCCTGGCCTTCAGTGGGAAGCCTGCATGGAGAGCTCAGGCAAAGGCCTCAGGAGGGCTCAAACAGGTGCACAGCTACAGCTGCGTGTGCTTCTAGGCCTATAACCCGAGAGCAGAAAACAGATTAACATCTGAAAACAGACTCAGAACAGTGAAAGCATAAGAGGATAAGGATCAAAATTGCAAACAGGAAAGAGAGGCAA
This sequence comes from Psammomys obesus, assembly GCF_907164565.1. NCBI lineage: Eukaryota > Metazoa > Chordata > Mammalia > Rodentia > Muridae > Psammomys > Psammomys obesus. Next base: position 364,858 of record NW_026592325.1, on the reverse strand, counting down.
AGGTCAGAGGAAAATGGCAACAGCCAAGTGGGAAGAATTTTTTGACCAGAAGAGAAGCTGCTGAGTGTGGTCAGCAGAAACACAGTGTATGGAACCAGTCAATTCTTGAGAATGTGGATATGTACTTAATCTTTACAGAGAAACATGGACAAAGGGGCCAGGAGCTGAAGAACACCTAAGTTCTTGTTTGTTTGGTGTGTGTGTGTGTGTGTGTGTGTGTGTGTGTGTGTGTGTGTGTATGTGTGCAGGTGAATGTGCCTGTGCACACACATGCAGAAGCCAGAGAAGGGGATCAGGCATTTTTTCTTTTTTTCTTTCACTCTCCACCTTGCTCCCTTGAGGCAGGGTCTCTCGCTCAACCTGGAGGCTCAACCTGGAGCTTACCGTTTTTCAGCTCGGCTGGCTGGTAGCAAGCCCTAGCAAGCCTGTGTCTTCCTCACCCCTTACCCCAGCTCCCAGGCTACAGGCAGATATGGCCACGTTTGGATTTGTGGTTGGGTGCTGAGGATATGAAATCAGATGTCTGTGCCTGCACAGCAGGCATTCTTGTTCTCCAAGCCATCCTGCCTCTAAGCTCTTTGGTAAAAGTGTGTGGTGAGCCAGGAGTACAAGGTTTGATTGAGCACAGCTAAGAGCTGGCAACGAGTCACACCATTTCTCCACTGCCTCTAGACTGTCTTGTCAGTAGGTCCTTCTCTAGGGCAATGGCATTATAATGAGTAAGAACCACGGCCAAAGCTCTTCATGCATGTCTGTGGGAGACTGATGTAGGAGCCCTGCAGATCCGAGGCTACATCAGTGCTCAAGCCTCTTCTAGCTGATAGTGTAGCGATTTCTTAGAACACGTGACAACCCCTCTCATACTCTAAACCATACTAGAATACACAGTGTAAGGAGCATGCTTTGTAAGTGATTCCCACACTGTATTATTTGGGAAGTGAAGACACGGAAATGTGTACGTGTTCAGCAAGGCTTTCTTTTCTCAGGTGTGTTCTAGCCATGGATGCTAGATGCCCTCAGACACAGTGCTAACTGTGTATGGAGCTAATAATAGATGTTGTCAGCTTCACTCCATCTTCGGGGAAGATGCAGGAAGAATTGTGGAGAGAACAGAGCTGTGCAGCAGGTAAATGATGATGCTATGAAGGAAAGGAATGTGAGCTTCCTGGAAAGGTTCACTGAGCCTAAGGAGTTGAGACAGGGTTTCTGAGGAAACCTCTTGTGTCTGTCCTTAACTTTTGATGAAGCCATCATGTGCTAGATAGCATATTGCCCCAGACTTAGCTGGGTTGAATGTCATGTGGTCCTAGAGACTTAGTGTTTTGCCTGTTAGCTCATCAACAGATCACGCTTGGAAGGGAGACATGGCATTCAGCAGAAGCCAGCCTGCAATCCAGTCATTTTACTGAGAAATCGACCAGCTTGTCTCTGCTCCTGTCTCTTATGACTTAAATATGTTAACGAGGATGAAGCTGTTGAGTCTGTAATTGAGAAAAGGCTGTAAGCTTTCACATAGTTGTTTAAGACTAGTTGACAGATGGACATATGTGTCTGGTTTATGGGCGAATCCTTGTTGGCATAGTAACAAGAATCTTTGGGTCACCTCTAAATACATCTGTTTAGGACTAGGGTTAATGCTGGAGACTCAGTTCAGCACCCAGAGCTAGGAAGCCCCTTGAGCCTCGGCTGGTGATCAGAAAGGAAGAAGAAAAGCCCATCTGAAGCAGGGAGATAGCAATTTTGGCAGAGCTTAGAGACCTGTGAAGAGGGGGGGAGAGAAATTATGAGCTTATTAGGGGCGTGGTGGCCATGCTGGCCTTGGATGGTGTACTCAGTGGATTAAACAGCAGAAATTTATCCTTTCATGATTCAGAAGTCCTAAACACCAGCACGAAACATCGGCAAGGTTTGCGCTTTCTGGAAGACTCAGGGACTGTCCCTGTGTGCCGGGAGCTTCTCTTAGTTCCTGGTGTTGCCTGCAGTATTCAGAGTGCCTTGACTTGCAGGTCTCTGAGTCCAGCCCCACTTCTCTCATTATGCTGCATAGCTCTCTGTGAGGGCTATTTCTGATGATGGCATCTCATGTTGAATACATCCACAAAAACCTTAGCTCCAAATAAGGTCACATCGACAGACAGTGTAATGTTAAAACTCAAAATATATGTGTACATATTTGGCAAGGGAGGAGAGGGAAGAAGCAAGCCCCTACCACAGCAGCTGGAGCTTATCCAAGAGGCAGCTGCACAGGGAGATGGTCACAAATTCAAGCAGGCTTCTACCTCACGGGGGATGTTCAACCCCAGGGTTGTAGGTTATGGAGAGCAAGACTGGCAAGTCAAAAGCAAGGAAAGCCCAGACCTTAATGCACAGGGATGGCTAAGGGCGAGCTCTCGGGAACAAGGGGTCAGAGCACAGATGGGCTCAGCAGTGGGGCCGTTGCTGCCTTGAATCCCTTCCTTGGGGTAACTCAATCAAATTCCTCACTCATTTTGCATGTGGGGTGCAGCGGTCTTTACAGTGAGGGAAGAGCCGGAAGGAAAGGGGCAAGCAGAAGCAGATATGCAGGCAAAGCTGATAGCGCCCCCTAGGGGAAAAGCACCTGCTCCATAATGTACCCTGTGAGCTCAAGTCTGGCCTATGTGGTAAGTGCAGGCTCTGCCCATTCTCAACAGCTTGTCCTTTGTGGTCTTGACTTTCCTCGGAGATGACTCATTGGTCTGAGCTCGTTCCTCCTGCATAAGGAATGGGAGACACGGAGAAGCCTAGTTCAGCACCCTCTAAAGTCACCGGTGACAGTGATGGAAATAGCTGGGGGTCAACAGTAAAATTTAAGGGAGAAAATTATTCACACTCTTAAAAATTGGATAATAAGGTAACTTTCCTCCTCCCCGGTATGAGCTCATTTAATTGTAGAGATCTTAATAAATTCAGCCTGATTAACTCCAACCTTGTGGGGGAAGGTTATTCAGTGTTGTGGAATTAATTTCAACAGAAGCCAAAAGAATGAAAAAGTCAGAGTCAGAAGGAAACAAAAACCTTTCAGTATAGTACAGAGTATCAAGGAGATCTCTCTCTCTCTCTCTCTCTCTCTCTCTCTCTCTCTGTGTGTGTGTGTGTGTGTGTGTGTGTGTGTGTGTGTAAGGACCTGTCTGGGGAGCATCTATTGGTGGATGGTGTCAGGCCAGGACCTTCTCAAACCTGCTGGAACCCCAGGACCTGCCTCCAGACCTCTGACTAGCTTGCTCTATACACATCACCAAAATAAGCTGTGAACCCCCCAAGGTGTGCAAAATGATCCTGAACCCCTGTCCTGCCTCAACCCACCTATCCCCGACTCAACCCAGTGCTGCTTTACCTGTGACTCGATTCAGCAAGGTCCCTACTGCTACAGTGCTCTGGAGCCAGGCCAGCTTCTGCTTCTGCTCCTTCTCTTCCTCCTCCCCCTCCTCCTCCTTCTTCTTTTTGTATCTGGGTCCTTTACTTACTAGTTACTTGAACTTGTAATCCTCCCTGGGAGGATGAACTTGCAAGCAGAGCACTCATCCTTCCTATGGAGTAGGAAGGCTTGGGTTTGAATGTCTGCTTGGTGTGTGTGTGTGTGTGTGTGTGTGATGAAGGGTTGTCGTTCCCCAGCCCCTGTGTCCTCAATGCTGTCAATGGCTAACACACACCATCTGGATTTTCCCATGTCAGGCCTCTCCGGTCACGTTGCACCCTCAGACTGATGTGACCAATCTGAGCAATCAGGATTAGAAGCACATGCCCTAGATCCTGACTTTTAAAAGTGGGGTGGTGGGAGCTGAGGGTTGCTGACTCCTGAGGGCTGACAAAGTATACCACACCCAGGGCCAGTATGACTTCTAAAACAGAAGTTAGAGAAAGTAGAATACGAGAAATTAGAATATGCATTATGAACACAACCTCTGCTCCTCTGTCCAAGTTCGGGGCTTACTTATAAGGAAGCATCAGAGAGCAAGACTCTGACCAGGGACACAACAAGACAGAAGGACAAGCCGCCTCTCCCTTCCAGGCAGAGCATTAGTGCTGAGGGTGCTTCCCAGTGTAGAGGGCCTCAGATGCTGCAGAGGCCGGGGACCTGGTGAGTGTGCCAGAGGGTTGGCTAACAGTGCCATCTGGGTGGAGATGAAACAGGACAGCTGATCTCCAGCCCGCGTTCACCTGAGCTCCCCGGCTCCCTTCCCTGCTGAGCCCCACAGCCCTGACTTGTTCGCTTTCTGTGACTGAAAGGCCATCAGGTCTAACATCCACCCCTGCCCTGACTCAGCCTCCCTTCTCCTCCTGCTGGGTCAGGCTGGGTGCTCTGGTTGAGGAGAGGGGCAGTGCGAGAAGAGCTCTGGGTCCCCCCTTTTCAGGGGTTTGCCTCTGAGACCTCCTCTCCCCTTCTCTCGCAGACTCCAGATCCCTGTCCTTCAGTCCCAGTACCAAGGACACCTCTCTGTGACAGCAGCGCCCAAGATAAACATAAGCTCAGAGATGTAAACGGAATCAGCACGGCTGGGGAGGAAAAGATGCGGGGAGTGGGCGGAAGCCAAGGCTTGGAGCCCACACAACCCTGTGCGGCCCCACGGTGTACAATGCCCCATTTCCTGAATAGCCCCTCCAGCCCATCACTGTTTCTTCCACTAAGAAGAAACCTAGTGGCTACCTATAAAACTTCAGACTCGTCACCCATGGCTAGTGCACCATGCCCTGCGTGATAGTTGGTGATGTAAGCCCAACAGAATCTAAAACCACCTGGGAGGTGGACCTCTGGCATGCCTGTGGGGCTTATCTTGATTCCACTAATGAGGTAGGAGGGCCTTCCCACTGAGGGTGGCACCATTTCCCAGCTGGCATCCTGGACGGCATAAATGGGGGAAGAAGCCAGGCAGTAGAAGCATTCCTTGTTCTCTCCTCCCTGAGAGCAGTGTGGACAGCTGCTTCAAGCTCCTGCTGCCTGGACTCTGCTGCTATGACAGACTGCGAGCTAAAGCAAACCTTTTCTTCTGTAGGTTGCTTTTTTCAGGCTATTTTATTACAGCAAAAAGGAGACAACACTAAGACACTCTGTCAGTGACGCCAGGCCAGAGTGTGAGTGGGGATGGAAACTGAGCCCCACTGAGACCTTTACTCTCTAAGGCCTATAGGGGGCGCCGGCCTGTAACTTACACCCCAGTGCTCCTGGACCAAGCCCTCTCCCTTTGCCCAGCCCGCTTGCCTCAGTCTGCCCCACTCTGGCTGTCTGATTTGCGAACATCATGGCAGAGCAGCCTTTCTGAAGGAGCCAACAGGACTTTCTCACTACTGCACACCGTCCTTGCCCTCCAGGAGCCTCTTACTGCCCGCAGAGAAGCTCAGGACTGCCCTGCCTGGCTTATAAATTTTCCCACCCCTGCCGTAGTCCGGCCTCTCCTGGCATGCTCCTTTCCCACAAGGTTAAAGCAGATTTTTAAAATCATCACAGGTCAGCATTGTTGTTATTGTCTTAACCAGAGATTTTAACCTTTGGTAATGGTAGAATTAATTTATTGGGTTGTAATTAGCTCCTACTGGATCTATGAAATTGAGTGAAAATAGAAAATGTCAGAGTGACTTTTAGTCAATAAGGGTAGATACTGTCTGATGAAGCTATTGGAGAGAGAGAGAGAGAGAGAGAGAGAGAGAGAGAGTGTGTGTGTGTGTGTGTGTGTACCTGGGCTGTAACATAAAATACTTTTTTTTTTTACCAAAAAAAAAAAAAAAAAAAACCTCCAAACTTTGAAATCTACAACTGCAAGTGTCTCTGCTGCCCAGCCAGGCTGAGAATCATGGCTTTCATTTCATTTCAGGAGTATTGGACTGAAGTCACTGCTGAGGACAGGAAGGCCCACCGCTGTTCTCCTTCTCCCGGGGTTCTTTGTGAGAGCTACAATGGAGTGTGGGCTATGCCCTCATTGTGTCTCTCAGGCTTCACCACAAGGCCTTTGCCCGGGTTCTCAGCAACCTCTCCCACCTCTGAGCGCCCAGTTCCTGCCGCTAGAGTGGACAGCAGCGGACTAGATGCCTCCTGGCTGTGGGTGTCTCACTACGCTGTGGAGCCGCGGCCTTCAACACTTGGGTGACTCTCAGATGGTTGTGAGCGAAGCTGCCAGATCTCACTGTAGCAACTGAGAGACTCGTGTGGGATCTTCTCTTGGCAGGTGGCGAGGACCTGGCTTTCCTGCCCCCATAGTCTGTGGCTGAAGGGAAGTGTTGGGGAGCCAACCTGGTGTGCACCTCGCCTCTGATCCAGCGCTCAGCTGACTCCTGTAAACAAGGACATTCGTCTCTGTCAGCCCTAATGAACCGCATTTGTCAGACAGGAGCCAGGGAGCAGCTGTGCTGAAGGGAGACGAATCACTTAATCCACCGCTCCTGATGTGGCAGCCCCTGGCGCGGCGCAGATCATGGCGTTTAAGCGTGGAGGAGCCTGGAGGGTGCGCGTGACGGGAGAGCCAGCTGCCCTCAGCAGTTCCTGCCGGGAGGGACCGCGAGCTGGCAAACCCAGTGTGGGCACTGGCTGGTGCGCCTCTCCTTGTCCTGCACCTGCTTCTGGGCCGTGCATCCTGCAGACACCTAGACAGGAAGGGAGAGACAGGGCTGGCAGCCCCTTGTCCCAGCATGGCACAGGCTCAGGAAAAATGACTGCGATCAAAGTTATGCCTTGCAGGCCCACCAACCTGCTTCCTTTCAAGAGTGTTTAGGAAAGGCTCTCAAATGCAAAGGACAGAACCCATCTCGGGGAAGCGAGCCTCAGCAGCTGCACAACCATCATAACAAGGGCACAGCTGGGCTTCCCGAAGAAGCCTATCAGAGAACTCAAACAGGATGTGGATGCCTGGCCGCCTCCTTTTCCTGCGCCTACCTCTTCCTGCAGGACGCCTTCCCCCACCTGCAGAAATGGGGCCACTGGAAGCTCTTGAGTTTAAGATTTAACCATGGAAAAGTGGATAGAGATTTTCATGACATGAGGGGGGGGCAGCATGGAGAGGGGGGAAGGTAGAGGGGAAAGAAGGGTGTTCCCAGAAAAATACAGTTCTTGCAGCCTTTCAGACCAGTTTCTAAGATCCTATCTATGACATAAAAGGAGGCCATCTCAGGCAGTTTCCACAGGGAACTCATAGCTGGTGGAGGTCTCCTCTCAGGGGAAAATGTGGGTGTCAGCAAACAGGATAGCTCATGCCACTTTGATGGTCTTTTATCCTCACTCCCCCCCCCCCAAATGCATACTCAGTGCAGCTTCTCTTCCTCTGGAAATACTTGTCAGATCCAGAGAGAGTGACCCAGTTATTCTTCATACACTGGAGCAAGATCTGGGAGGATGGTGGGTTTTTAGGATGTTGCCTTGTGCCCATTCAATTTTTAGGACAGCATGTGACATCCAGGATGAATGCCATGCTCTCGTAAAGGTCAGCTTTGTCGGTTTTCACAGACCAGGATCCTAGCGGACTTTGCGCACTCACTGAGCAGCTCAGCCTCCAGGCCAGCTGGGCTCAAATGCACCCCACGCAGCAAGGGTCTTTTCTGAATGGTGGTACCAGCCCAGCTGGCAGAGGTCCTTACACCCATGACACAGATGCATTATAAAACATGAACGCATTTATAAAAATCAAATTTCAGAAGGTATGCCTACCCTTATTGTGTGAGCCATGGCTTAATGTCTTTTATTATTGTTTTTTTTTCTTTTCCATTCTGTTTTTTTTTATAACGTCATTTTTTCATGGATCACGGACAAAATTGCCCCTATATTTTGATAAGCATCCAGACGTCATATATTCTTCCCATATTATTATCATATTGAACTGTCCTCTTTATACCAAGAGCTCCCTGTACAGTGCCCCTTCTGAATGCCAGGATCTTGTCTGAGCTTTTTACATTTGTCTTATTTAACATTCTGGGTTTTTTTTTTTTTTTGTTACTATTTATAGTGAAATTGGGGCGGGGAGGCAGTGCCTGAGACCAGACAGTAACAAAATTCTGAATAAAATGAATACTAAAGCCCAATCTGTGACACTAGGAACCTGCAGGGCTCTAGGCATCCCTGAGTAGAACTCCATGCCAACAAAGGCTAAAAGTTGATCCTGTAAAACCTCTGCTGCTTCTCCTCCATCTCGCAAGTCTGGATTAACATAGCAACTGCTCAACTTGCAGAAGAGATGAATGTGGCATTTTGGGATGACTGGGGCTAGCTCAGAAGTCTTATATTATTTGCCTGGGTATCTCAGACTATCAATGTGGGTATCCTGAGCCACCAGGGAAGAAGACACTATTCTAAAGAGCTGGGTGCAGATCCTGTGGCCATCAAGAGGAGCCCAGCCTTCTAGCCAGGCCTAGGACCCAGACATATAAGCAAAGAGATCTTAGTCACACTAGACTGGATGGAAGGATTTGCCAGCCTAGTTGAGCCTTCCCCTAGCCCTAGCCCCTGACACCTCCTGTCATGAGATGCACTGAGGTAGCTGCCTACCTGTCGGAAGCCACTGCGTCTTGAGTGCTTTTCTCTATAGCTGGAGTCTCTGTGCATGGCTTCAAGAGCTACGGGCCACCTCTACCTAATTCAGAAAAAGTCTCAGGGGCTTCTGCCAATCCGAACGGCTACACGGGGGCAAAAACCATAAACTCTATGGTTCAGTTTCTCCTGATGGTAACTTGCTCCCTAGGGTATCAGTGTTCACGCAGGAAAACTGAAGAGGTAGGGCCTAGTGGAAAGAGATTTGGTTGGTGGAGGCACTGTCTTTGGAAGAGATTCATGCAGTTTACAATCCTTGGCTGTAAGGAAAGTGCGAAAAGCAAGTCTGGGGGTGAAACATTGTCCAGTGGTCAAGAGTCCATCATGCTCTTGCAGAGGCCTTGAGTTCAATTTTTAGCACCCATTTTGGGCAGCTCACAACTATCTCCAGCTCAAGGGGAAACACAGTGCCTCATCGAACACATGCCCTCACATGTAAATTAACTCCACATGGATCTACACATACATGTAATTAAAATTAATGATAAAGTAAATCTTAAAAATATTAAAAGGCAACTTTGGGCCCTGAATCTCTCATATTCCTTAGCTCGGTGTGCGCTCTTCTGTGCACCCCTGCCACTGCCGTCCTCACTGGCCTCTCACCAGAGCCAAACAAACGCTGGCGCCATTCTCGTAAGCTCTAGACTTGAGGGCTAAACAAAACTCTTTTATTTACAAAGTACCCTGCCTTGGCTGTGACAACACAAAACAAACCAGTAACAGCCAATCGTGACACATACCCATAGTTCCAGCTCTTAGCGACGCAGAGATAAGACGATCAGTTGAGCTCACAAGAGAAGACCACCTTTGTCAACATAGTAAAACCCCATCTCAAAATCAAAGGCAATCAGACCAAAGCCAGACTAGTATAGCTATCATTCGGATTCTATTGAGAACATATTAAAGCCAGCCCCTATCCCTCTCCTACTCCATTGCCTAGGCTTCATGAGTTAATAACTCATTGATACTCTATTCTGTGCACCAGAGGACACACAGAAGGCTTAGGGGATCTTGTCTAACCCCATCTCATTTATGCTAACTGTCCCACCAGCCACTGGCTTCCTATAACTCTTTCAGTGGCTGCAAATCAGATGGAGACCACCAACTAAGAGGGTGAATGATCCAGGCAAGGAAACGAGCACCGATAATAGAAAAAACATTGTCTTATATGTCTATCCGAGTCTCAAGATGCCCAACTGCTGAAAGAGAGAGAGAGAGAGAGAGAGAGAGAGAGAGAGAGAGAGCTACAAATAGAGCACACATTTTAAAAGGAAGTTTTATAGCACAGGGGCTCAGTACTACACAGGGAAGGAAAGTAACACCCATGAACAGCACACAGGGTCAGCACCGCACAGGGATGCTGGTGAACAGGACACGGGCTCAGCACCACAAAGAGACACCTGTGAACAGCACATGGGCTCAGCACCCCACAGGGATGCTGGTGAACAGGCTCAGCACCATGCAGAGACACCTGTGAACAGCACAGGGATGACAGTGAACAGCACACAGGCTCAGCAGCACACAGAGATGACAGCGAATAACACACAGGCTCAGCCCCGCACCGGGGAGACAAGAGGCCCATGAACTCCTCCCCAGGAGATTGTGCTGTAGGGCGATGTGGAAGGACAGAAGATGCTAGCGGGGGAGGAGGTGTGTGAACTGTTTGTTAATATTTACCCACATTAATAAGATGTTGAGCAACAGACTCCCCATAAAAGCCACAGTTAAAATTAGTAAGCAGTTCGCCCTGTTCTAACAATATGGAATAATTAATTTCCACACTTGGGTTTTTTTCTCCTATAAACAGTAATTAAAGAGAAATATTATATAGCTGCACCTGTTTTTCACTTTCAGCTTTCCACAGTGAGTAAACCCCATCTTTTATGGATGAGAGGAGACACGCGCCGGGAAACCTGTAGGAAGAACAGCCTTCCCTTGAGACGTGCAAGAAATCTCAAAGTATTAAGCCATATGGAAGCAGCGCTGAGAGCGGGCGGGATGTTCTCACTGTGTGCATGAAAGCTCATGCCCCTCTAGCCTTCAGCTCCTCAGAGGGCTTCAGGGATGTTGTGGGGGGAGGGGGTTCTCCTAGCAGCATGGAGACCCCTTGTGAGCCGTTACCCAGGGACATGCCAGCTTCCTCACTATCTTTGTCCCTCTGACGTCTCCAAATGAGAGTGTCAGATGTGGCCAGAGACAGCTGCAGCTCAGAGGTTCTCGATGCCCCTCTGGCAGATGTCAGCTAACCCCAGTCTCTTCGACCTCCTCAGATGAAGGGCTCCGGCCACATGGTCAAGGGAAAGCCAGAACCAGAAGAGGCAAAGAGCTAATATTTGCACAGCGCTGTACAGTTGACTCATAACGGCTTCCCACAATCACTATGCAAAGTTATTCTGCTTTCTAGCTAAATCCCAGCAGGCACCAGGCCACATCTGCCTCATGGAAAATTCTGATGCCTGCCGAGGTACCCAATGGCTCTCTGCAATCCAGGCACTTGGGAGAAGCAGACGCCCTGGAGGGAGTGCCAGCTTTCTGTTCTGATTCAACCTGGCCTTTCTGTTAACTAAAACCCTGCCTGTTGGCCTGTTCAGTCCTTGAACTCTACTCTGTTTTATTTCTGGGCAAAGGAACCTACACCAAAATAACATGGGTGACCTTTGGTTTTGCTCTCGGGCAGGAGCAAAGCTGTAATTGGAGGCCACAGGCCCTGAGCAAGGGCTTGGAGCACAGTTCAGAGGCATAGACATGGGCCTTGTTTCTTCAGCTTTAACAGGGCTGTGGCGTAAACACACGTTGTCCTCACTGACTGTGCATCGCCCATCATGATCCCAGAGCAGGAGACTGTCTTGTTCAATGTCAATTTCCCTGCAGTACTTTAAGGATTTAATACCTGGGGATCTGATTTATAGGTAGGCTTACCCCAACAGGAGACTGCTACCACGGATGAGAACCAGAGGGACCTTCCCTCCCAGCCTAGAGCAATCTCCCTCTGTATAATACCTATCAATGTCCACTCTCTGCACCTGCCTCCTGGGTTAGGAGGTGGGGGAATCCCCCAGTGGTGCCTCAAATTCTTACTGTTTCTTTTCTTCTTCTTGGTCTTTCTCTGCATAGCCCTAGGCTGCCCTGAAGTTCACTCTGTGGCTAAGATGGCCTCTACTCAGAGCTCTGCCTGCCTCTGCCTCCTGAGCGCTGGGATTAAAGGTGTGCGCTACCACCTTGACCCAAACTCTTCCCCATATCTTCTCCCTGTTGCTATCTATCTGTGTTGTCCAATTCTTGGAATTCTGTTCCAAGAAACAAAAGACACAAGATATCAAGTCCACTGCAGGGCTTATGACTCCCACAATTGGGTAAAGGTTGTAGGAGAGAAGTTCCAGGTCCCTAGAGTCCTGAGATATCAGGTAAAATTACTTGCTTGAATGTTTTCTTCTTCCTCTCAAGCCTGTCATCTTACTGTTATCTCCCATCTGGGAAGCCACAGTTGTCACATGACCTCATATTGGTTCTGCTCCATTCTTTCCTCCCTGTGATGCTCAGTCCTGGTTGGCAGAATCATGACCTCTGTCTTGGTTTGCTTTGTTAAAATAAAATACCTAAACATCCTGGGAACATTTTGAAGAAGAGAGGTTTACTGGCCTCACAGTTTCAGAGGTGACGGTATCCCAGAGCACAACACCAGCATGTGCTCAGTGTCAGGTGAGAAGGCCAGGGCCACAGGACACCAACTGCACACAGAAAAGAGGCAAGAGCAGCAGGTACAGCAAGGTTCCAAGCTTGATTTCCATATCTCTTGTTGGCAGTGTCCAGTCCAGGCTCACGAGAGCAGCAACTTAGAGCAACACTGATCCCGCATAACCAAGGGCCGCTCAACATTGCCTCCACGTCTCGGGCCCTTAGTACCAGCGATAGCCTTAGCAGGGACAAACTACCGGCACCATCCGAATCTCCAGAACATGTACACAAGCTGTTATGGTGCAAAGGGAATTAGGGATGCTCACCGACCAGCCTGGAAACAGTGGGGTGGTTCTGAGTTCTCTGGGTGGACCTTAGCGGTGGGAGAGGTGGTCAGAAGAGGAAAGGTATTTGAGAAAGACTCGATCTTAGTGCTGACTGGGAAGAAGGAGGAAGAACATGCTGTGAGGAGTAGAAGCATTTCTAGGAGCCAAAACAAACAGACAAAACCAAGGAAACAGACTCTCTTCCAGAAGCCCTAGAGGAGCACATTTCTACCAACCTGTTGACTACAGGCTAAGGAGGCCTTGGCCTGCACAAGTGAACTTCAGGGTGAGCTGACAGCACCAGCAGGATGATCACCCACTCCTCTGACTGGTCCTGTCCCACGCACACCTTCACGACCACAGTGACTCCCACTTTTCTTTTCTATGTCACTGTCTAGATTACAGCCATGTCCTCACTCATCCCTCCTCTTGTCTAAGGAGGGAAACCCATGGTCATGGATGCATAGTGCCTGTTCAGTCCTGTGAGTCCAACACCACAGCTGTAGCACATGCATTCCAGGACCTGGAGAATGCATGTCTGTGGGACTCACTGAAGCAAGTTGAAATGATTAAGTCCATGGGTCTTCCTTATAGCTTTCTTCTTCCACCCACGCTGGCTATCTAATCTCATTACCAGAGGAAGGCAATGACTATGGACCTTGTTTGAGTCATACAAAGTGTGTGACACTTAAATGTGTCCCCAAATGATGGTACTGTTTGGGGTGAGGGTGTGGGGGAAGGTTATGGAGCCTTTAAAAGGTTTAGAACTTTGCCTTTAGGGTTGGGAGTTGAGGGTTTTTAGGCTGAACCTACTTCTTACTTGCTTCCCGAACCCCACTTTTTGTGTGTAGACAAAATGTGATCTCGCTGCTCCCTGACTGTCAGGCTGGCTTCATGTTCCTGATGCCTTGTCTTCCTGCCATGGTGGACTCTATCCTTCTTGGGCTGTAATCTAAAATAAAACCCTTTCTTCTACAAGTTGCTTCTGGTCATGGCATTTTAACAACAGAAAAGTCAGAAATATGGACACCAAGGACAGCTATGGTGCCCACCAGACATTTCTTCCTGTCTTTCCAGCAGAACCAGAGGTCTACATGCCCAGTGCTTAGAATATGAAAAGGTCTCCAGAAGAAGAATCTGGCTATGGCTGCTACTGTTCCAGAGCATGTCACTGTTCTTTGGGACTGTGACTCAGTTGAGAGAGTCTGCTTGCAAATCCAGCTCAGCAAGCTCATTCTCTTCCTGTGGAGCCCGTGGGTGACTTGAGTCTATGTGCTGTCTGTGGCAGCTATTCTAAGTGTGAGGGATGCGTATAACTTAAACTCCAGATGGGTCTGGGGCTTTCCTGATTGTATTCCAAGGAAGCAGGGGAAGTCAGAAGACAGTAAAGCAGGATGGATGGATTCTGCATAATACTGGGTAGACAGACACCTTAGGTAACCAGAGCAGGAAGAGGTACGGGTAATGTTTCAGTGGTGACTGGAGTCCACAACCAAGGAGATAAGTGTGGCTAGAAAAATCCAAGGCACTTACGAGACTTTGGAAAGTGATGCAAAGAATGGAATATGAGTCCTTGGGGATCACTGTGAGAGTACAGGCTCCTGCAAAGCATTTGTTCTGAGAACAGAGCCTTCTACCTTGTGTATATTCCGCTGGTGGACTGTGTGTTACTTCAATCTGCTGAGTGAAATGACCTGGCATCACATCACAGTCTTCACAGTACTGATCAACACACCTGACTACTCAGCCTCTAGTTGTGAATCTGAATTTTACTGCTTTGTCCACCTCTGATTGCATAAGAAACATTTTGGATTTTCCTCCCCTCATTGTAAGTACTCAGGGAAAACATTTTGGAAAAATATATTCTAAAACCCAAAACGGTCATCTTTTAATCCAGCCATAGTTTTTTCTAGGGATCTCACCTCCAAGGGCCATCAGCATACAGACTGAGATTTTACACAAAGCTGGTCCTCCCTGCTCAACTCAGCAGAAGACAAGGACCGAGACCTCCTATGTGCAGTCTGCTGTGGCTTGAAAGCTGCTTCACTTTTCTAACAAGTAAAAAACTGGGATTGCTGGGTGCAGTGGTGCACACCTTTAATCTCAGCACCTGGGGAGGCAGAGGCCAGCAGATCTCTGTGAGTTTGAGGCCAGCCTGGTCTACAAAGCGAGTCCAGCATAGCCAAGGCTACACAGAGAAACCCTGTCTCGAAAACAAACAAAAATCTGGGACAAGCTGAATAGCCCCTTTTAACCCACAAAAAAGAGTGAGGTCACAGGCCTTATGGACCTTGGACTGGAGGGGCCAGCAGGAGAATACAGAGAGTAACAACTTAGTAGACCAGGACCCATGGGGCAAAGCAGAAACAAGTGAGAGTAGGGAGACGTCGACTGTCACGAGCTTGCTGGAGGCTCACTTAGGGGAAAGAGAGAGCAAAGTTCTCAGTCTAAGGCAGCGGTTCTCACCCTTCCTAAGGCTGCCGCCCTTTAATACTCTTCCTCATACTGTGGTGATCCCCAACCATAAAATCAATTTGTTGCTACTTCCTAACTGTAATTTTAATGCTGTTATGAATCCCAATGTAAAAGTCTGATGTGCAGGATATCTGGTGTGTGGCCCCAAGGGTTGCAGCCTGCAGGTTAGGAGCGGCTGGCCTACGCCCCGGGGTCACTGAGCGTCTGAGACGCACTTACGAGCGTCGGGTGAGCTCAACGCCAACACAAAATATAAAGGTCTCCTCCGAACACTTATGTTTATCTCCAACATCACATTCGGATGCCAACAAGAAACACATAGAGGATATTCTGAAAAGAAAAACAAGAGCACAACTTAGAGCAAACAGGAAGCATTAAACCAAATTCAGATGTGGGGGAAGTTTTGGAATAAATTGGCCAGTGATTCTACAAGTGACTATGGTTAGTATGTATGGAGGATAGCGGATACCATAGACCCTGTTCAAGAACAGATGGAAAAGGCCAGTTGGACAAAAAAGGCCTTCACTAGAGAACAAACTCTAACAGAAATGAAGACTCTCATGGTGGTCTTCTCGGTAGAACAGACAGTGCTGGGAACAAAGTTTTAATGTGAAGATATCACAATAGAAACTTCTATCCCTGAAAGAGCAAAGAAAAACAATAGAAGCAATGATAAAGATGAAGAAGAAAAAACTGTGGACAACCACGGAAGATATGATGTAAGTGTAACTGGGATTCGAGAGAGGAAGGAAAAAGTAGAAACAGTGACACTGGGAATTTTTTTCAGATTAATCCCCCAAACACATACCCCCCCGCCCCAAAGCCCAGAGCACACCAAGCAGAAGGAACAGCATACAGAGCAGGCACCTTGTTTTCGAGCTATGGAAAATCAAATACAAAGAAAACCCAGCAAGAAGCTAGAAAACCAAAACACCTTATTAAAAAGGATGACATCTGACTTCTTCTTAGAAACTGTACTTGAAAGAAGAGAGTGAAAAGTATTTAAAGTGTTGAGTGGAAATGAAATCCACCAACATAGAATTCTGTGCCGAGAAATCATACTCCACAAGGAACAGGAAATAAACACTTTCTCAAATGAACAAAAGTGACAAATATGCAAAGCTCAAATTCACATTAAGAAAGAGAGTTGGGGAAAGAATAAGTAACTATAAAATAAAAAATTATTTTTATTTATAACTTATCTAGTAGACAACAGTTATCTCAAAATAGAGAAAACAATATATACATATATAGTACAATATATAGATATATATGACTGCTTAAACAAAAATACATGGCAATGTGTGACATTAGGAATAAGCAGGAGAAACTTGGCTTGTTTCATTTTTTAAGGGCCAACACTACCACAACGTGGGGTAGCGCTATTTAAAAGTGCGCAGCTTAGGTGTACACGCAGGCTGCGTATTTTGAGAAGCCATAAGATAGTGTTTTAAAAAGTATAAGTGACATGGTAAGAGAAAAGAACAAATAGAATTGTATAAAATGCAGAGATTGTAAGAGGCAGAAAAAGGGGTGGAAACATTTTAAAATGTAACAACTGAGCCAGCAAACAGAAGCCAGTCACAGGTAAGATGGATACTAACCCAGTTTTGCCCATAACCATTTTGAATGTTAATGTCTGAAAATCGGTTTATCAGAGCGGATGAAAAGTCTCTACCTGTAGTCCGTAAGAGTTCTGCTTTGCTTACAGCCTTAGAGGAAACTGACTCTCCTACCCCCAGCAGCTAACAGTCGCCAACATTTCCTGGGTAAGGGGTAGAGCTTCCTGTCCAGCTCCTCCCGCTGTGCTGGGGTTGGGTCAGGCTTAAGTGTGTGTGGACTGTGCGCATGTTGTCACAGCTGTGAATGTATTCGCAGCTTCCTCAGTGGGTCTGAAAACATCTTCCCTGTGCTCAGCCGCCAGCTCTGGCTCTTACACTCATTCTGCCTCCTCTTCCACAGTGATCCCAGGGCCTGGTAGTTGAGCATACATAGCCAAGAATATCTGGGCATCACAAATTGGTCTTGATGGGAACTTTGTTTTTAAAGGACATAAAAGTGACTAAGTAGGAAGGGGAGGACTGTGGGAAGAGTGGAGAGAGGGTAAATATGATCAAAACACATTGTACAAAATTCTCAATTAAGAAAAATATTTTAGAAAGGTCTACTTTTAAATAGACCTTTTAAAGACATATAAATTAAAAATAAATGGAGAGAGATAGACCATTCCAGAGGAAATCAACAAAGAGTAAAATCAGCATGTAAATGCCAGGCAGGACTGATTTGAAAAAAAAAAAATTAAAAAAGCATTGGAGTTAAAGAAGGATCTACTTAGGGGTAAAGGAGTGAATTCGCCCCCAAAATTCAACAATCCTGTGGTTTTGTGTAACAACAGAAAATAAAAATACACGCAGCAAAATCTAATAGAATTGTAAGTATTAATAAATATTAAGTATTAATAAACTGTAAGTATTAAGCAATAATCGTATTAATGCTGGAATCTCCAGTGCCCTCTATCAGAAATGACATGTCTACAGGACAGAAAATCAGTAAGAACACAGCTGAACTCAACAGCACCATCAATCTACTGGATGAATGAGGCATTTTTAGATAGGCTTATCCAATAGAAGCAGAGGCCATGTTTCTGGCAGGCTAATTTGGGAGCAAGATGTTCACCAAGGCTGACCATGTTCTGGCCATGCTTACACCGCCTAGCCCCTCACAGAACAGAAGACACTGGATTTCTGATTGCATAGCACTGTGGAAGGAACTAGGAAGCAATGTAAGAAGGATGCTGGAACTCCCATCCCCACCCCTACCCCAGGTCCTGGCAATCAAGCAATAATATTGGTCCAAGGAAAGCACTCAAGAAAACTTTAAAATATTTTAAACTAAATGAATGCATAGCTTATTGAAGTTGTGAAATAAAAAGTAGCAATGCTTAGAGGAAAATGCATATTATTGCATGAATGCATATTTACATTTTCATCATAGGAAAATAGAAAAAGGGATACCAATATAAATTTAAAGTGTGATACAAGAAGAACTAATGAAGCTAGTACAGAGATCAATGAAATTAGAAACAGAAAATCAATAGAAGAAATCAATAAAACCCAAAAACCTTTTATTTAATAAAATCAGTAAGTCTTTTTTTCTAGGCTAAAGGGAAAAAAAGAGTGAAGATACAGTAGTCGCTATCGTAATGAAAGAGGGGAACTCTCTATCTCGTGAGAGTTCCATATGTGATGCAGGGGTACTATGAGAGGTTCTGTGCCTGCAATATGACTGCTTCAGTGAAAGGAAGTCACCACCAAAAGCCGCAGTCTGCCCAGACTCACACCGAAAGGGATGATCTGAAAAGATCTGTGCTTGTTACAGAAATCGACTCAGTAAATAATACAGGAAGCATCAGCTGCAAGCTTGTTCAGCAGTGGCTCTTCCAGACATTAAAGGAGGGACAAATCAATCCTCTGCAGACTCTTCGAGAAGATACAAGCAGAGGCTGCCCCCCCCCAGTTTACTCAGTGGGGCCCCCACTAACCCCACACAGAAACCATTTAAAGTTATGAGAGGACAAAGCTACAAACCAGTACTGATGCAAAACTCAATAATATTAGCAAACCAACATCAGCAAGTCAATCTAGGACAGACAGATGGCTCCTGGATTAAAGGTGCTTATCTAGAAAGCCTGATGGCATGAGTGTGACCATTGAAACTCATGGGAAGAACCAAGTCCTGAAAGATTTTTATCGACATCCACATATGCACTGTGGCTCATGTATGTGACCCAATAATAATAAGTGAAATAAAATCTAAATAAAATAAATAGATAAAAAAAATGTTTGGGGCCGGGAAGATGGCTCAGAGGTAAAGTGCTTGCTGTGTGACCACGAAAGTCTGAGTTTGGGTCTCTCTACGGCACACGGAAAAGCCAAGCATGACAATGCATGCCTATAACCTTTCGATGGGAAGCCAGAGACAGGTAATTCCGGAAAGTGCCTGGTTAGGCAGTTTATCTGAAATGGTTAACTGCAAGTTCAGTGAAGAAATACTGCGTCAAAATAAAAGAGGAAAGTGATAGAAGAGGACGCCAGGATCAACCTCTAGCCTCCACATGCACTCACATTATATCAATGTGCTTAAAGGGTACCTGACCAACTCTATGCCAATCCAAAATTCTAAAACAAAACAAAAGGTCCTCTGCAAGCTGGAACTGGATAGGAGTCCTTTTAACTCAATAAAACTCTATAGAAGTATGTGGATTACTTCACTCTTACTGCAGAGAAACTCAGCACTTTGCCGCTAAGACCCCCAGCAAGCCAGGCTGGCCTCTTTGCTGCTCTTCTGCTTAAACTGAAGAGCAAACTAATGAATCAAAATGAAAGAAATGGAGAGCATGCAGATGGTGAATGGAAACATGACTTTGTCTTTGTTTGCAGAGACTTTCGTTCATCTATTTAGAAATTCTAAAAATATGTTTAAAACGTTTTGGAAATACTTTTATAGCAGGGCTATAAGGTTAAGGGTTAGTACCTAAAAACCAATTAATTTTCTATTCATGGGAAATGAACAGGTACATTTAAAATAGAAAACACAACAATGCTCTTTATATAAAAATACTCAAAACACTTAAATATAAAAATAGTAAAATAATGCAAGGTCTACATGAAGAAAACTATAAAACTCTAGGAAGAGAAATCAAAGAACCAAATGGGAAGATAGACCCTGTCCATGAATAGAAAACTTAGTGTTGTGATATGAGTCTTCTCAACATGTTGTATAGATTCAACCATCTCAACCAAATTCACAGCAATTTACCTTGTGTAAACCAATCAAACAAGCCTAAATTAATATAAGAAGACCAATGACTTAGGATTTCCAAGAGGATACTGAAAAAAGAACAAAAGTTGGAAATGTAACTGACTCTGAGACGTTACAGTATTTGTGAAAGAGTAAACCAGTAGATCAGTGGAAAGAAATATAGATGTCAGAAATAGGACCATATAAGCCTAATGAAATGATGTCTTCTAGTTGATTTTCGGTTGCTGTGACAAAAACATGATGAAAAGCAAACTAAGGAGAAAATGATTTATTTCCGCATACTGGTTACAGTCTATCATGAAGGAACGGTTGTGCGTTATTAATATTTATTATTGATTTATCTTTTAGTTAAACAGCAGTTATTCCTAAGCCAGCTGTATACCCAAATCACCACACAGAGACCAGGATGTATTTAGTTAACCTAGAGCACAATGTTGGGCAATGAATACTGCATCCTATATGTCCAAGCCGGCATAGTTTCCTACCATTCAGATTTTACCCATAATACTTGATTTTAGTTATATCTTAGGTCTGGTTCATTTCTCCTCGTGGTTTGAAGTCCTATCCTGCTGATCTCTGCTCTCCTACTCTTCCCGCTCACTTTCTTCTCCTCCCTTCCAGACCAGGATGTCCCACCTTATTTTCTCCTTTGCTCAGCATTGGCTGGTTGTTTTATTGACAATACAGAGAACAAATGGTGGCATGTTTACACAAACTTGAGACAGGTGATGTTGAGAATAAACGTCACAGTGCAATGTCCTGATTGAAACCAGAGAGTGGGGTAGAGAAATCAGCATTTGAATGAACAAGGTAAATTGTATACATTCCAAAAGAACATTATATCAACAAGGGACCACCATGACATTTCAGTGCAGGAACTCAAGGCAGGAACCTGAAGGCAGAACCTGAAGACAACAACGGAGAATGCAGCTTTCTAGCTTACCATCTAGCTTTCCTATGTAGCCTCAGTTCCCTATCTGGGGATGGAACTGCCTATGAGTTGGGCCTTCCTGCATCAATTAGCAATTAAGAAAAAAAGAGTCTCAGGGAGTCAGAAACAGGCAGATCTCTGTGAATTATAGGCCAGCATGGTCGACAAAGAAGTTCCAGAACAACCATGGTTGTTATATAGAAAAACATTTTCTTGCAAAAAGCACAAAACAAAACAAACAGCAATAGCAAAAAAACAAAGAACCAAACCAAAGCAAACTAAACAAGTCTCATAGACATTTCCTTAGAACATCCTGTTGGAGAGAATTCCTCAGTTGAGGTTACCTCTTCCCACATGACTCTAGCTTATGACAAATTGACTTTAAAAACTAACCAGCATTTCATTCTTTTGCAAGGGGCAAAAGCAATCCAGTGGGGCCCTGGGACCTTGCCATCCAGAGATGGTCTTTTCAACAGATGCACTGTAACAGCAAGAAATGTGCAAACCAAAAACAAAAAGAATGACAGGAAGGAAGGAAGGAAGGAAGGAAGGAAGGAAGGAAGGAAGGAAGGAAAGAAAGAAAGAAAGAAAGAAAGAAAGAAAGAAAGAAAGAAAGAAAGA
>NW_026592325.1:320651-343472 GCF_907164565.1 Psammomys obesus | reverse complement strand
AGAAAGAAAGAAAGAAAGAAAGAAAGAAAGAAAGAAAGAAAGAAAGATTAAAATGATTTAGGTGGCTTTCAGTTTAGTGATGACATGTTAAGACACATCAGAGAAGGTCACACACACGCACACATGCACACACACGCACACACACACACACACATACAAGAATTTGATAAGTAGGATTTGACAAAAATTTTCATTCCTGATCTGTAAACTAAATTTCAAGAAAATACAAGAATCTCAAACACTGATCATATCAAACGATGGCAAGGTCCCAGGGCCCCAGCTTGTTTTAGTCCCTGCTGGTAGGAACCTAGCATGGTTGGAACTCAGCTTAGAAAATTGGACACACTCTTCCTGGAGGACCCAGCCAGCTATCATTTTTTGATACTTACTCAAAAGAACTGAAAATGTATGTTTACATTTTAAAAATTGATCATGAGTGTTTTTAGAATTTTTACTCAAAATTGCCCAAAGTTGGAAGTAACCAAGATGTCCATCAGCTGATGAATGGATAAGTAAGCTGTGGTATATCTAAGTAATGAAATATTATTCAGCAATGCAAGAAATAAGCTATCAAGTAATGAAAAGTCATGGGGAAAACAAATCTGTATCTCTAATTAGAATAAACTGGTATGGAAACATCAGTATTTATTGTATGATTTCAGCTATATACATTCTGTAAAAAGCAATACTATGTTTAATTTGGTTGAAAGTCTATTTCATTAGATACTAGGATGGCTACTCTAGCTTTCTTCTTGAGTTTTCTTGGAAAACCCTTTTCCAGCTTTTTACTCTAAGGTAATGTCTATCTTTTTTTCTTGAGTTGTATTTCTTGTAGGCAGCAGAATGTTGGGTCCAGTTCATGCATCCATTCTGTTGGCCTGTGTCTTTTTATTAGAAAGATACTAATGACCAATGATTGTTAGTTCCTTTTTATCCTGATGTTGGTGGTGGCAGTGTGTTTGTGTGCTTGTCTTCTTTTGTTTGTTTCTGTAGTGAAGTTATTTATATCCTGTTTTCTTGGGTGTAGTTAACCTCTTTGGGTTGGAGTTTTCCTTCTAGTATCTTCTGTTGTGCTGGGTTTGTGCAAAAATATTGTTTAAATTTGATTTTTTTTCATACATATTTTCTCTTCTCCATTTATTGTAATTGAAAGCTTTGCTGAGTATCATAGCCTGGGTCTCTTAGGGTCTGCAAGACATCTGTGCAGGCCCTTCTGGCTTTCACAGAATGTTGAGAAGTCAGGTATGATTCTGATAGGTCTGCCTTTATAAGTTACTTAGTCTTTTTCCCTTGCAGCTTTTAATATTTTTTCTTTGTTCTGTACATTTAGTATTTTGATTATTATGTGGTAGGAGGAATTTCTTTTGTGGTCTAATCTATTTGGTGTTCTGTAAGTCTCTTGTGTGTTTAAAGGCATCTCTTTCTTTAGGTTCAGAAAAATCTCCCCTAAAATTTTGTTAAAAATATTTTCTGGTCTTTGGAGCCAGAAATCTTCTCTTTCTTCTATTCCTATTATTCTTAATTTTCTTCTTCTCATGGTGTTCCAGATTTTTTGGATGTTTTGTGACAGGAATTTTTTTATTTAATATTTTCTTTTACAGATGTATTGATTTCTCCAATTGTATTTTCTATGCCTGAGATTATCTCCTCCACCTTTTGTATTCTATTGGTGATGCATACCTCTGTAGTTCCTGTTCTGTTACCTAAGTTTTCCATCTCCAGAATTTTCTTGGTTTGTGTTTTCTTTATTGAATCAATTTTCATTTTAAGATCTTGACCTTTTTATTAATTTCCTTCAGCTGTTTGATTGTGTTTTCTTTAAGTGATTTATTCATTTCCTTTCTACAGGCCTCTATTTGTTGGACTGTATTTTCCTGCATTTCTTTGAGGGATTTGTTTATTTCCTCTTTAAAGCCCTCTAGCATTTCCATAAGCATGGATTTACGGTCATGTTCCTGTGTTTCGGCTGCATTAGGATATCCAGTGTCTGTTAGGGTTTTAATGGAGCCACATTGCCCTGGCTTTTGTTGATTGCAGTCTTATGTTCGCCTTTAGCCATCTAGTTGTCCATGGCATTGGCTGATTGCTCCTGGCACCTGCTGGGTTTCACAGGTCTGGGCAAGCTGACTCCATTGCCAGTCATTCTGGGATGCTTGACCCCATGTAGGCAGCACTCCCATCCCTCAGGTAGAAGCTCAAGCCCAGTATATGGCCAGGGTTGGCACAATCAGAGCAGTCATATCCTTACAGAGGCTCTTAGGAAAACGCTTCCATTCTCCTTGTGAGTAGGCACTGTGTGGGTGAGGGGATAGCCCACTCAGCTGCTGTGGCCAAGAGAGAGGCTAGCTTGGGAACAAAAGAGACGAAGAACTTGGCTTTAAATACCATGCACTTGTGGGGTGTACTCAAAATCCCGTTCCTTCTCAAATTTGCTGTGAACCTAAAACTGCCCTAAAAAAGGTGTCTTTCTTTAAACAAAAGAAAAACAACTGACAAATTACTTGAATATTCAACAAAAGGAAAGTAATTATGCAAAGAAAACCCAACAGCAAAACATTACGCAACCATGGAATGAACTACAAAGATACTATTTTTGAAGGAAAAATGGCTCTGACAGAAAATTATACATTTGAAATGAGCGAAGATGAGCAGATAGCAATAAAGAGCACCTGAGTGAGGGAATTCAGACAATTGCTGCTTTTCTTGGTTATACTTTTCTCCACTGTCTACGATGCTTACATACTACTTTTAATGAGAAGAAAAGATTTGCTGCCTTCTGCAGGCCCTTGAGGAGTTGATTTCCTGAACTCTGCACTCCTCATTAACCAGGCTGAGCTTTATGAAGCTGGTCCAACACGCTGCCTCCCAGCCCTGGCCTCGCACAGCCCGGCAGGGAAGTTGTCTGGCTGAGACTCCAGATCCAATAAAAGCATTACAGCCGTGCCTCCTCCTTGGAGCTTTTGCTACAGATTCTTAGCACAGCAGATGCACAAGCTTCCCAAGTCTTTGACTCCTCTGCGATGCCGGAATTGCTTTTAATGGGAATTCTGGATACACTGGAACCATCCAGACTGTTCCTAACCAACACACTCTCGGTGCCATAGACTGCGCTCCCAAACTCCAGATCCTCACAAGTCTTTGTAAAAGATGAACATAGACCCAGAGTGGTTTTAAGAAATATCATAGCTAGGATGGAAATCTAATGCAACTTGACTCCAACAATAAAGAAAAATTTCAGAGGTGGCAGGCTT
Organism: Psammomys obesus; assembly: GCF_907164565.1. Lineage (NCBI taxonomy): Eukaryota > Metazoa > Chordata > Mammalia > Rodentia > Muridae > Psammomys > Psammomys obesus. The sequence continues at coordinate 340,221 of NW_026592325.1, read as the reverse complement.
CGGGAACAATGTGATCCAATTATTCTGGATGGCTCAGGGCCCTGGCTTTGTTTTCTCGGCCATGTTCTTGGCACTCTTTTGTCTTCAGGGTAGCTTCTATCTGAGCCACAGCAATGGAGTGAGCTGTTCTCTCATCCATACAGTGCCCACTCAGAAGACATGATGTCCCTCTCAAGAGCTCCAAAAGAAACTTTTGTCTGACTGTGAGCTGTGACCTGAGGGATGAAGGAATGGGCAAATCTACTCTGGTCAAGTGCCCCAGAAGGCTGGTAGAATAGTCACTTTCCCTGGAGCCATGTGAGTCCCCAGACAAAAATCACCATCTCCAGTTAGAAGAAACTGGAACCTGAGGAGGTTCCACAAATGTTCATCATGTCATGCTGCTCGGTGAAATTGCTTTTGGCAAATGTATCCAAAGAGTTGTTTTTGCAAGCATTAACAACAGAATTTTTACTCAGGAAATGCTTATCATCAACTTACAGATCTAGTTACACAGAACATTTTAATATTCATAATTGAATTTTTATATAAAAACATTTCTTATTTCATTGTTTCTGGCACTTCAAGGAAATGAATATCTCAAGAATATTGATTCAAAATACCTCAATGGCCCAAGAAAATAAAGATTAGGAAACTAATTATAGCTTTTCCTTTTGAAAAGAAAAGATGAGTTTAATAAACAAGCCAATGAAAATCGATGTGTTAAGAAGAACTCCCTCCATGAGGCCTTATCAGCATTTTCTAAGTCTCCCCTGTGCCCCAAATGTCCTTCCTCCTCCTGATCTGCTGAGAGTCACCACTCAGCTCAGTAGCCCCCTCCCATGCCTCCTCTTGGAACATCCCCATGTGCTGGTATGCCCCTGAAGACTCTCCTGTGTGGCTCACCGTGCCTGGCTCTCCCACCTTCTAAAGATCGTTCACCTGACATTTGCATTGTAAGTGTTACCACCCTGTCTGCTACACTGTAGAACACAGTCATGTCATAAGGAAGGATGAGAATCAGGAGAAAGTCATGTGGAAATAGCCAAGGATTTTTTTTTTAATTTTGTTTCATTTTATTTTTATTATTAGTTACATTTTATTAACTCTGTATCCCAGCTATATCCCACTCTCTCATTCCCTCCCAACCCCACCCTCCCTCCCTCATCTCCTCCCTGCCCCTTTCCAAGTCCACTGATTCGGGAGGACCTCCTCCCCTTTCATCTGACCCTGTTTTATCAGGTATCTTTGGGACTGGCTTCAAAGTCTTCCTTTGTGGCCTAGCAGGACTACTCCTCCCTTGGGGTGTGGGGAGGTCAAAGAGCCCACCATTGAGTTCCTGTCAGAAATAGTCCCTGTTCCCCTTACTAAGGGAAACCAATTGGTTACTGAGCTTCCACAGGCTACATCTGAGCAGGGGTTCTAGGTTATATCCATACATGGTCCTTGGTTGGAGAAACAGTCTCAGAAAAGACCCCTGTGCCAAGGGATTTTTCAAACCCAATTTCCAGAAAATCCTACCATGTCAAATGGCTTCTAATGAAAAGCATTCTGCAGAAATTTGATAATAAGAGTTGTGATCCAAGTGGGAGTTGACTGGAGAGAAAAGAGGAAGGAAGAGAACTAGGGCAGAAAGTAGAACAAAGCAAGGAGACGCAGAATCCCATCAAGAATCCCTGGGGTTTAGAGATGGGATTGGGGTTTCCCTACTTACAGAAACCCTGAACAACTGCTTCCTCATATCTTGAATGCTCATGCAATGGGATGGACACCCAAGAAGTAATTAGACACCTGAGAAGTGGGTTGTCTTTTTGTCTTTTGATTATGAAGGGTTGTGGAGAATTTCAATCTCTCTCTTTTTCTCTCTTCCCTCTCTCTTCTTCCCTTCCTCCTTCCATTCTTTTTTTTTTCTTCCTGCCCTTCATCATCCTTTCCTTCCTTCCTCCACAACTAGGCTAGGGAGAGGCACCCTCCTTAGTTATCCTGGTTCTCCCACCTCTTCTGATTATGTGATCCATGGTCACTCTGTGTTGCTGTCTGTCAACCCAGTGTACCAGCAAGCATTTGCGCATTTATGTCCAGGCTCAGCCATGCTCACTCACTTATATGCTTTCCGTACCTACTTTTGTTCCAGAAAGGCAGAACCTGGTCATTGCAACAGGCAACATGTGATCCATAAACTCATTGCAGAAGTTACTGACCCACTTCAGCCTTTAAACTTGGCACTCTTCAGAGAGAGAGAGAGAGGAGAGAGAGAGTTGATTACCCCAGTGGCCTTTCTTCCCTCACTGGCATCTCCAGGGATAACTGTGGCTTCCAAGATTCATCTTTTATACTGTGTGTCTACGAACTAAGCACCAGTTTAAGAGATTCTTACCTTGACATTGACTCACCTTGAACTCCGATGCTGACGGGACTCACCATCCTGGTTCCATGAATCACTCCTCTAACAAAACACAACACTGTCCTTCAGATAGATACCCTTTCCCCCAAAGTAAGTTTTTAGCACTGCTAGCTGATCTGACCCAACTCTTACAACTCTTGGACCCCCCTCCATACTCTGACCACAAAAAGAAGCCACCAGCTTTGGAAAACTGAAAAACGCTGACATCATGGCTCCTGTTTCTGAGTGCTTTCACTTCTTACAGAATAAGACAAAAAGCTGAAGCTGCTATTCAGACCAGAAAATTCTCTTTTATAGTTCAAACAAGGAGAGGTGGCATAACGTGAGCTCTCAGAAGCTAATCAACCCTGCTGCTCAGCCCTGCCATTTGGACTCAGGGGATGGAAGACTAGTTTGAAAGGCATCCTAGAGAGCAGGTGGCCTGGCAGTGGGTTTGAAACAATTTTCAAAGAGGGTAGAATCTGGCCAGCGTAGAGTCAGAATGGTGTCCTCAGACCTGAGCTGGCTGTGCTGCCTCAAAGGCAGTCTTGGGGTCACAGAGGAGCCTGGCAGTAGCACCTCCTATAAGACAGACTGGGCTGTGACCCCCATTTTAACCATGCAAACTTGGAAAAAGCATCTCTCCTCTTTGAGACACAGGAGCCTCTCTTAAACAAATGATGTCCCACTGTGAGCACATTGGGCTGGTATATAGAACAACAGCCCCTGGCTCTGGTGGTTCAACTAAGATAATTTTCATCTTTGCAGTGTTGCAAAAGGAAGGTGTGTCATTGGAAGCTGTGTTTTAGTTTGAATTTTGGATCTTTCTAGCCTAGCAATATGGAGTCTAAATATTTCTCAAGATGCTGACCAGCAGTAGTGAGCCACAGCTCCCAGCTTGCCACAGTCACCAAGACAAACAACAGACATGTCCAGGTGCACTGTGTCACTAAGCTAGGATTCTCATAGGTCAAGGGAATCAAGTGCACTTGAAACTCATGAATCCAGCTCTAATTTACAATGTGGTTATGGGGACTTTGACCAATCATAGATGAACTAGTTAGTTTTTGTTGATTTGACACAAAGTAGAATCACCTGGGAAGAAGAAACCACAATTATGAAATTACCTCTAACAGTCTGGCCTGTAATGATTGAGATGAGAGGGCCCAGGCTACTGTGAGCAGTGCTACCCTGGGCAAGTCTTCCTAGGTTGTATAAGAAAGCAGGCTGAGAAAGCCAGAGACAGAGAGCCAGTAAGCAGAACTCCTCCATGGTCTCTGCATCAGTTCCTGCCTTCAGGTTCCTGCCCTGAATTCCTTCTATGACTTCCCTCAGTGATGGACTGTAATTGGGATGTGTAAGTGAAGTGAATCCTTTCTTCCTCTTTACTGCTCTAGTTGTTGGTGCCTAAACATGAGGTGGCCTAAAATCTCATGCAATGACCAACTTTATTCAGAACATCAACAATTTATACTTTAAGAGAGGTCAGTGGAGTAAGGTTCAATCACAAGGATAAGCCACAAATAGCAAATCATGTTTTTCCATAGAGGCCTATGAGTACCAACAGCCAAAGTAAACTGGAGGAGCAGGAGGAGCACAAAAACACATTCCAGGAACAATTCTGTGTTTTGAAGAAACTGAGGACACAAGATTCTTGTCTGGTTTTCTCACATGCTCTCAGAAATCTCTTCACATAGGCTCATTCATGGACCATATTCTGACACTCCCCATCTTATCACAGCCACAGAAAGCAAACTGGGACAGCGGGTGATCTGAGGTGTGTTTTTACATTAGTCAATACTTGTCATTCTACACACCACCTGTCCATCTATTAGCATAGCTGTCCTTGGTTTGGGTTAGGGGCCTTTGTCAGTATTATTAGGTTCTAATTCCATCTTCACCACTTACTAGCCAGCCATCTTAGTCTGTTCATGTCTCCAGTCCTTGTCTGTGCGGTGGGGGATGTGCTAACGCTCCTTACTGGGGCCGTTAGGGAATAGATGGAATAGTATGCAGGGCACCTGCTGGCACCCGATCAGTACACCATGCAACTGGCTCTGTTTTCCTGCTGTTACGGTGTTGTGAGTTGAGGTCTGTGATAATGCTGGGTAGATGCATAGCAGATGGCTCTCATGAGTTATAAAACAAAGGTTCTAAGAAGACATGAAGTTGACTTTTCCATTTTCAGAAGATCCCAGTTCCCATGAGAAAAACGTTTGCCTTTGAAACGATGTAAAGGCACATCTCAGACTACTCGACAAGAGAATGGATAAATACATTCAAGCTTTACACACAAGCTTTCCCAGCCATGTCAGTGAGAGTGAAGGCCAAGGAACTAGAGCAAGATGCAGAGGATGACGGATAAGCATAGACACTGAAGAGACCCCATAGTTCACACCTGTCTGTGACCATCATTGCAGCCCCAGCCCCATTCGGTCTCTTCAGCTATGGTAAACGTCATCCTGCCTCACTGGACTCTATAGAAAAAGTCAAAGGAAAAACATTTGGTTTTGACTTCTCTATACACTGACGAACAATCTTAGGGCTTCTAGGGAGCCCAGTGCCCAAAGGCAGCAGCAATGCTCAACCTCAGCTTTCCTCTGACTGCCAGCCTGAGTGTCTGGATGTTCCCCCAGGGACCCCGGCTTCTTCCTGAGCCTCTAGAGCAGACACAGACACAGTGCATGTTTACAATTGCGTTCCCAGTTCAGTGATGCAGGGATAAAGAGTTAGAGCTGTTTGACTTGGGTTTATCTGCTCTTCACACCCAAGATGTGGCTCAGCTGTGGGTAGATTTTTATGGAGGAAGATTCTGTGCTGGTCATATAACCAAGATTTCCTGGTTATAAGTACTAGACCGCCAAAGGATGTTCTACTCTGAGCCCCTAAGATAGAGAAGGAAGTGAGAAGAGGACATATTTCACTGATTACTGTAAGCACTAGACTGAGGGCCAGAAAGACATAGCTCTCAGTCCCACTTTTGTGATTTGGGGCAGGTTTTGCTCTCTAACCTATTTGTATCAGTTATCTGCTGGCTTTTTAAATTCTAAAACTTAAAGGCTTAAATCAGTGTATTACTCAGCTTTCTGTGACTGTAAAACATACCTGAGATAATGTTATTAAAACTGAAGGTTTACCTTAGCTACAGTTTTTGAAGTCCCAGCCCATAGCTGTTTCAGCCATGCTTTGGGTCTGTGGCAAGACAGTGTATCATTCTGAGGAGTAAACAAGCAAAAGAAAAGGATAGGAACAGAAAGAGGCAGAAGTCCCATAATCATCTTTGATATCATTCCTCTGGTGACACACGACTCACACAAGATTCCAAATTCTTAAAGGAGCCACCACACCTTTACTACGTAGACCTCGGTGGGAGTTGACAGTCCAGATTCAAATGATAGTAAAGAAACCCTTCGCTAATGAATTTGTGAGTCAGGCTCAGCAGGTGCGGCTGACCTTTGTCCCATCTGGGAGAGATGGTAACTGTTCTTGCAAAACAGCAAATGCACTCAGCTGCCAAGTTGAGGGCAGTGTTCAGGTGAACTGGGAGCCTCTTTAAGAACTGCTTTGTCTTCTTCTGTTATGTATAAGTTCTAGGCATGAGCTTCTCAATACAATAAAGACAGCATGCAGGCATTTGTAACCTGTCCTTAGAAGTCTATGTCATCATTCCTGTGGTGGTTGGTATAGTCACAAACAACCACTAATTCCAAAACAAGAAAACAGAAACGTTCATTGTCAGAGTGGTATTGGTAAGGGTTAGATGAGATTGTGAAATGGAAGAGATTTAGGTCCTATCTTCAGAGAGCATCACCTACAATCTTATCTGACCCCTAGTACTTCAAATGTGATAGCAGTCTTTTAATTTTCAAGGAAAGCAGGTAGTCCTAGAAATAGAAGTTTATGACAATGAGGGTGGCAGATAAACACCGAACCTGCAAACTCATCTGCAGTTATTTTCTGAAACATGGTAACAGAGAAGAGTTTTATGCTGTTGCCCTGTACTAAAATCCTAGCATGTTAGAAACACTAATGAGCCTCAGATGACAGGGACAAGCTACGTAGAGAACAGAGTTACAGTCTATGCACGGTAGAATGGATGAGCTGGATTTAGAGAGAAGGCAGTCCCAGGGTAGGAGGACTTGAGGCAGGAAGAAACTGGCATGTGCACGGAGCCGAAGGATGTGTCCTGCAGGCTTCCTCTGCCGCGTCCCTCTTCCCTCAGGAACATATGCTTTACTCTCTCATGCCTTTGTGTGTAAAAGGGTGCTACTGGAGGGATGGGGGCATTCTTCAAAAGGACCTGAATTTAGCCTTTAGGTCATGTGGAGTAGACAGAAGAGGATATGAACAGAATGGAGGAATGGGCAGAGACAGAGATTGTAGTAGAAGCAGGAATCTTGACCACAGGGAAGTAACCCACTCCACACTGATGCAACGGAATTCACAATTGAGGACTTGAGTTCATTCAACCCAGAGAGCAAGGAGCCTTCAGTCATGTGTCCCTCAAGTATTCCTGGTAACAGTGGGTACCCAGTCTCAGGAGTAAGCCTGGAATATGGGGCTGCTACTCTTAGAGAGATAACCTCCATTAAACCCCCTCAAAGATAGCATTTGATTCTATCTCCTAGCCTTCAGTTACCCAATCAGTGGGGAACAAGACTGATCTACCTTTAGGAAGCCTAGATCCCACCTGTCTAATTCTAGTGTCGGTACTCTGAACTACACAGCGATTCTGGTTCAGGAGCAGCGTGTTGAGGAGCCCAGGCTGGCAGACTCAGCATATTCTTGAACTGCGATAACCAGCAGGGCCTTCTGCCAAGAGACAAAGTTGGAGGCCTCTCCTCCTAGGATACTTGCAAGGCTCATGGAGAATCGTAACAGATGGAAGCAGAACCATTAATGTGGGGAAAGACTCTAGCAGGCAGGCTCTGGCGAAGATATGAAGCCTGTCTGTGTAAAGCTCCCAGCAGAATATCCCATTTAAAAGCTTCTAATTACACTTCTATATAATTAGGAGGAAATTCACACTCTTTGCCATGATCTGTGGACCCCGTCCTGATCCAGCTGCTGCCTACTTTTGAGTCACTGATTACCTCCCTTCTCTTCCCACTCCTCAGACACAACAACTGTGTTCCCACCCAGTGTCTTCCCAGGCTTTGATCTCTTTGTCAAGACTTTTCCTCACTCAGCTCTCTGAAGTATCAATACATCAAAGGAGTATGGAAGATGGGATCGCTATGCAACTTTGGGATAACTGAATTTTAAACTGTTTCAGTGGTGGTCATCTCTACTTGCCCCTAAACAGAAACTAGATGCCCTTTGTTTTCCTGCATGTCCTTGGGCGATGGGAAGCTCTGTGACCACTTTCAGTCAAAAGTTGTGAATCTGTTCACAAAATATTAACTAGCAGTGTAAAAAGGGAAGACTCCTCTGCTTTCCATGTAGACTTGTACCTGAAGCCTCTGTCTGTGAGGGAAGACACAGCTGGTGCCTCCCTCTCTCTGCTCAGTTCCTCTCTCATTTCTTGGCTCCTACTTCACTTCCCTCAAAGGTAGACTCGAGGCAGCCAGGTGGCTTGCCTCCCTCTAAGCATGTGATGAAACACAGTGTCATGGCAGGACACATGTGGAACAAATTTGCTTACCTCATGGCAGCCAAGAGCAAGGGCCAGGAATACTACATAGTTCCTGAGAGCATGCCCCCATTGATCTACTCCCTTCCACTAAGTCCCACTGCCTCAGTTTCCCTCACTTTCAGATTGCCTGTCAAACTACGAATCCATCAAAAGGTTAATCCACTATTGAGATCAAACTCTTTAAAACTGGGTCGTTTCTCAGAAGCCTTACTTCTGAACATTGCTGCACTGAGGGCCAAGCCTTCAATATGTGAGCTTTTGTGGGTTCGTTTCAGATTCATCCATAACGTAGAGGCTGAAAAATCAGAGGCCACCCACATTTGGGAGAGTTGGCCCTACCCCTCACCTGGGCAGCATGGGAGAGCTGGCTCTGGTGATGCTGGTTCCAGAGAGCTGACCCCAATGGAGTGGGTGCAGGAGATCTGGCCCTGCCGCTCATCTGGACAAAGCAGGAAGGCTGGGGAGAGGGGCTTCAGAGAAACCTTTACCCAGGCACAGATCTGGGGCTCTGAGTTGGCCCACCCCAACATCCACCCATGTATGAACTGCTGAAGTACATCATGGGGCTGGTCTTGCAGATCCAAAGTTGCAGGATTTCCAGGACACAGCAACAACAGGATGTCTGAGAGGAGTCCTGTGAGGATCCAGTGTTGATGCTGCAGCAGGCGCCTGAGGCCTCAAACCGGACCAATGACTCACTGCAATGGACATTTGCAATAAAGATGTTTGGGCAAAAGGGTAGACTGTGGGACACACTGACACACCACAACTTCCATGGCGAGATTTTTTTTTTTTGCTTTGTTTTGTTTTTCTTTTGGGGTGGGAGGTTGTAAGGGCAGAGGGTGGATATGAAGAAACAGGGAGATGACTGGGATTGGAGTGCATGATGTAAAACTCACAAAGAATCAACGAAAAGTTTAAAACAACAACAAAAGCAAACAAAAACCCAGAGGCCTTCTCTCTTGAAGAACCACATTGCCAGGACTCCTGCTGACTACATATGCTTGGAGAGGACACGAGAAGAGCCAACTCCAGTTGTTATTTAGATCAAGTATTCTCAAACGAGGTCCTAGCTATGCCACCCGGACTCTTGACAGACATAAAGTAGAATAATAAACATGGTGTTTTGTGATGCAAACTGTGTGCCGCCTCATTACTTAGCAACAGAAAACCAGGACACTTGAGTGGTTACAACACCCACCTCACCCTGCCCTGGCCTTTCTTGAGCTTGTCGTCAAATCATGAGTGATTAAAATTCAGCAACCTTATATCCAAGCTTTGCCATAAAGTCTCCAGACTTCAACTATCCCTTCTATAAGGGACCCCTATTACTTTTTATCCCAGGTGCTATGATTTTTCATACTCTCAAAGGTTATGCCCGCTCAGAAAATGTTATCAGAAGACTGAGTGAGCCATTGATGGCAAGCCACTGAACTGAAAGGGCATGTGGAGATGCCCTCTCAGCGGCCTTTCCCTGGGGTTCTAGCCACCACAAAGTATTTCTCCAAGCTTCTAGAGGTCACTGCTTCCTTCAGCTACCTGAGCTACCTCAACATCTTTTCCCGTGGTCCTTTAGTTTCTCCATAAGCACACCCCCACTTCCTGTGTTTGAAATACGTGTTATGGCTTCTGTTCTCCTGGCTGTCTCTCTCCTCCTCTCCAGTCAGCCTGAATGTTTGACCATAACAGAAGTCTCCCGATTGATTATTGATAGTGACAGATTGTAGCGGAGACTGGAATCTAGGTTAGCACTCCACAGTACGGCACCCTGGGATCACACCAAGAGAAAACAAATCAAGGCTTGTGGAGTAGATGAAGCAGTGCAGGCAGTGTGTGCTCTGACCCTCTTCCCTTGGACCTACAATGGATTAACCATTGCCTGGCTGCAGGAGTTTAAATTACCTATCCATCAGAAGAACATTCAGACATTAGGCTCTTGTCCAAACTCCTCTCACACCTCAGCCTGCAATTTCCTCTGAACAAAGTGATTGCACCACCCTTTCACAGGGGAAGATTAGTCTTCTCAGCCAGGCGACAGGAGCCAAATGGGAGGTGAAATGCTCTGCCTGCTCTCCACCATCTGTGAACATAACCCCAAGCCACCTTCAGATTTGTGCTGTCCCCGCTCGGCTTGCTCAGAGCAGGGCTGTCGCTGCCTTGATTGCTTTTCTTGAGGTGTGTGTACATTCTGAATGCACCCCACATTCCCACTTGCTTCTCTGCATCTTTTGAGGAAGCATCTAACGTTTGTGCAACTGTCAGCTGAGCACTGGTCCAGGACGGACTGTAGTGATGACAGGTGACGGGAATCGGCACCAGGCAGTGACGGCACACACATGATCCTTTGTTGCTTATTGCTTTGTGGGTTTCTGCCCATATGTTGTTCTTAGTCTGGGATGTCATGAATCCTGGCCCAGTGGGGTTGAGCTGAATTCAACAAGACCATTCCTTTATTAAAATACGACCTGACAAATTCAGCCTGCCTGCTTTTCTTTGGGAGCTCAGAAGTAACATAAGTTTGATAATAAAATAGGGCCTAACATCCAACCCAAACAGTTCCCCTCACTTAGAAGACGGAGGCAATGAAGGACAGTGCCCCAGCCCTGCAGGGATGTCTTCATCACCCTCCTTTGTGTGTTTTCTGATAAAGGTGGACCTCACTATCCATTGCGAATGACTTCTCCTCAAATCACTTATACCACTGACATGACAAGAGCCAAGAGAGTCAGGAAATGCAGGCCTTTCTGATGTCTGCACCTCAGAGAAATTAGGAAAGTGTCTTCCTCCCAGTGACTTAAAGACATGGCTGTGCAGTGTGTTAATGAAAACCCCATTGATGTTTGGCATTTATCAAGTGTCAAAAATTAGATTTAGCTGTCCTGTGATTTTAATTAGTGTTAAACTAGTTAAGCCAGCAGGTAGCCGCCTAGATTCAAGCAGCCACCTTCATCTGCATAAGCTTTTGCTGGCTGCTGCTCAGGGGAAGGCATGGGTGAGAGGAAAAGCTTCAGGAGAAGGTGGTGTTTGAACTGGACTTTGAAAGCGTTTGATAATTGTTCAAAGAGGAGACGCTCCTTCCGGGAAGAATGAGCTGCACGCACAAAGGGGTAGACCTTAAATCACAGGACACCCTCCCAGAACAGCAAAGAGTCCAGTTTGTCTAGACAACAGAGGAGAAGCAGGCGGGGCTCAAAGTCATGCTCAAAGCCATCTTGGTAGCAACGAGGAGCTGCTGAAATGGGCAAAATGTGACTTGGTTCCATGTGGGCTTTAGAGAGAGCTCAGAGAGCAGTGCGTGGAATGGAAGGGCGGAGTAGGAAGCAACAGGGCCTGTTCCAGGGGCCTCTTACAAGCCTGTGCCCTTAGTGGACCAGTGCATGCCAGAGCGCTGATGCTTCCATGAAGCAGTCAGATCCCACAGGGCAGTGGAAGGCCAGGTTTTTATGGTTGCTAGATGATGCGTGTGAAAGCAGGGTTCAGGCTTCTGTGAACTTTGGTGAAATCCAAGGCCTTTGTGTCTGAACTAGAGCAGCAGAGGCTAAGAAGAAAGAGTGCTGGTACCCAGGGCCAGTCTGCCCAGAGCTTTGCCAAACCCCGGAGAGAAGCAAGACACTGTGGTGGGGATAGGAGTGAGAGGAACTGGGAAAGGGGAAGGGGAGGGCCACACACCTCTGAGTCACTGCCCAGCTTCTCTGAGAAGAACGCAAGCTCTAGAATCGGAAAATTTGTGTTTTAGTTTCCAAATAAGACTGGAAATTCTTTCTTCAAAGGGTGGCCTAAACCGCCTCCCCCTTGCACACAGGCTAGACGTCGTGGCTTTCTTCTAATGACTGTAGCGTGCAAGAACTGGTGTGTGTCGCCTTCACAACTGGATCATGAAGGTCGGCCTGTGAGCTTAGAGGGTAAGACAGGAAAATGGCGGCTTCAAGACTTGCTTGGCCTACAGAATGAGTTCAAGGACAGCTTGGGCAACTTAATAAGATCCTGACTCAAAACAAAAAGTAAAAAGGGGGCTGGGCACATAGTTCAGGCAGGGTTCTTGCTCACAAATGCAAGGCCCTGGGTTTTATCCCCAATGGCCCCCAAACAAGGGGGCCACTCTAGATCATGAGGCAACACACCCCTTCTGTGTCCTTTCTCAGAACTCTCACTGAGGAGAACCAGCCTCCATGCCTAAGGAAACCCAAGCAACCCTGGCTCAAGGAACTGAGGCCTACAACTGACAGACAAGTGAAGGAAGCATCTTGTAAACTGTCCACCCTCGTACAAGGAGCCTTAGCTGTTTTAATTGTAACTTTATGAGGTACCTTGAGCTACAACTCAGCTAAGTTACTCCTGAATTCTCAACCCACAGAAGCATGGGCTGAGAGTAACCCATCACGTTAACATGTTTGTTACTAAGCTTGGCATAATACATACTTACTTACATCCTGGTTTCAGATGCAGACTCTGTTATATATAAATATATGGATGCATTATATAAATAATTTTAAACCTCTGTTTACTGAATTGTAAAGTACACTGAGACTAGTGGCCCAGGGTTGATGTCAGAATTGAGTAAGATGAACAGTTATGAGGCATACATCTGATCTGCCACCTATTGCTGGTCACCAACACACCTGCCCAGCTGTGGCTACATTGGTAAACTTACCAAGTGCAGTTCACCCCCAACACCTAGTCTGACCTGCAAGGTCTGAGGGTAGCCTTAGAAGTGTGGGCTGGAAGTTACAAGTATCACAGTTCCCAGTGTCCGCAGGTAGACAGGTGACTGGAGTCTGGGAAAATGTACAAGGACCTAAATGTTGACCTCTGCTTGACCACCATGGTGGAAGGAGAGAGAACGACCTCTCTGTATAGGTGTGTGACAGGAGTGACCTTGGAGGTTTGGACAGGTCTTCTCAGTTTCCTTCTCGTTAATGTCTTTGCTATGGCAGTGGCCATCTCACAGGCTGCTGGGAGGAGCATCTATATGGAGTTTTATCTAGTGGCTTTAGCTTCTTGTGGCCTCTTCGGCACATGTGTCTATGAACACTGATAGAATTTGAGTACAGAAACATTTTGACCTCAAATCCCCCAAATCGATGAGAAGCACTAATATTACTTAAATTGGAAAAATACAATCCAGTGTGCAAAAGAATAAGCTTGGCAGGTTTGAATTGTTCTTCACTGAGAAACAGTTCAATGACAACTCTCAACTTTGTCAAGTTTGCTTTGAAATCTAGGAACATAGTATGATCCAAAGCATATTTACATAACATACAAAGATTCTAAAACTTCCATTGCAGGTATGGATTTGTGTGTGAGTGTATGTGTGTTTCTTTCTAAAAGCCAAATTTGGTAACTCTCTGAATGTCCATGAGAAAGGAGAAGAGCCGCCAGTTGTCGATACTGTAAGATACTGAGAAATATTTCTGTAATGAGCTGGATATAATATAGACCGGCATTTTCCTAGGGAAAAGGTAAATCAAGGAACACAAGTACACACACACACACACACACACACACACACACACACTACAAACCTGTTTATGGAAAACTCAAAGACTACCAAATGTTTTCAAAATATATATTTATATATATACAATTACATAGAAAGCACTAAATATTACAGAGATTCCGATAGCTACAACTAGAGAGGAGAGCAATAGCCACACAAAGGAAACTTTATTATATATCTTCATTGTTTGAATTTTTGCCATGAGGATCAATAAATATATTAGTTATGCAATTAAAGTAAATTTACATAAATTCATACGATTTTAAATAAGTACATTAGGGCTAGATTGACTCGACTCTAGCTGTTTTCTTTCTTTCTCTCCAGTGACTTGATATTCCTCACCATCCAAGGAGCCCCCAGGCTCACTCTTCTAAAAGCAAGCGAAGGCATGCCGATGGCAGTTGAACTTGCCAACCAGCAGTGCCTCTGCCTCTGACCATGTATGTTATCTTCTGAGTGGCTCAGTCCCTTTCTGACGTGGTCTTCATCTCCAGGATTTCCTCCTCCTGCATCTGTATCTCTCTGGGATGGTGCCTGAGCATCTGGAGGCTTCCCCACCTTTGTGGCTGAGAACAGAAGGTTGTGTCTGGCCCTGGCTCTGCCCTGGGCTCCATCTTCAAATGCATCATGTTGACACCTCTTTGGGACTCAGGTGTCTAGTCATACCCACCTTCGTCTTCAGAACTTCTGCTCCCCACATGGTGTGCAAAAGCTAGAGTGGAGATCAGGGGGAAGGCATGGGACCAGGGACTTTATCAATTAGAACTCCTCCCAAGCCAAGAGCTCCATCCTGCTGCCTAAGTCCATGGTGGCTGTCCAGGGGCCAAAGCTGGGCTGCTTATTGAGAGTGAGAGCTCCTTCCTTACCTTAGCAGGAGGTCACCCACATCCGTCCTCATTTTCAGATAACTATGGACCTTCCTTTGCTCTTAACAGGTGAAATCCGGCCGACTGGAGGCTTTGTGCATCTGGCTTCTCCATCCCTCTCCTCTGTTCTTTGTCTAGGATGGGAAAGGCAGACTTCAACCCCCTCTCCTCTCATGCCTAGCTCCTGCTTTCTGTGTGTCCAGCAGTGTTGGCTCACACTTCACCTGCCTCAAGGGTTTTCTTGAGGAAACTGACTAGTGCCACTTCTTAGCCTGAGGAACCTAAGAAGACTGTCTCTTGCAAAAAAGAAGAAATAGACTATGCCCACCCCCCAAATCACTGGAAAACCCCTCTTACCTCAACCCATCCCCACATTGCCCTCATTTTCTTCCCACTCCTGGTCCTATTCAGAAGTTAAAGTTTTCCCAAGTGAATCTCTATCTTTCTCCTGTGCTTGATGTTCAGCAGCATACTTTAGGCACAGGCTGCTTCTAAACTTTGAAGACCAATGGGATCCCTTATTTGGCTTTGACCATGGCTAGGTGGTGAGGGAACTTTAGATGACAGCCTCCAGCAGCAGGAAAACAACAAAGTATAAAAACCCGGACAGGCTTAACACTGAGGACCAAGAACAGGACCTGGATAGCCTCTGGGCTCTTTCTTGTCTACACTCCTGCCCCCCACCCAAATGCCTAAGCAACAGGCTGACAAGGGGGGGGCTTTGTTTATTTGGGGTGTGACAAGGCCCTGACCTGGCATAGCAAGTGGGCAGCTGGGGCCCTGCCTTTGGCTCACAAGTGTGAGCTCTCCCTCTGTAACAGAAGCTCTTTTAGTCAAAGATAATTTAATCTCTTCCTGAAGTGACAGATGGCGGGGGCAGCTTCTTTCGCTTTCTGCAGACCCACACAGGGAACACTAAGCCTCTAGCACAGAAGGAATTTGTCAAATGCAACAGTTGGGGTCCAATTCCTCAGCAACCAAACGGGGAGTAGGAAAAGTGACCTGGAATTTTGAAAAACATATATATTTTTTTCCCCAAAATATATAGCTTTTGGGAAATAGATTTTATTTTTTCTTTTTATTATTATTGTTATGATCGTCATCTTTATTTTATTTTTTACAACTTATCACTTTATGTCCTCCCTCAACTCCTCCTGGTTCCACCCTCCCTCCCTCTTCCCCCCATACCCTTCCCCTAGTCCACTGAAAGGGGGAGTTCTCCTCCCCTGCCATTTTCTCCTAGCTTATCAAGACTCATCAGGACTACCTGGATCTTCTTCCCTCCATGGCCTGGGAAGGCCATTGCCACGGGGAAGTGATCAGAGAGAAGGCAACCAAGTTCATGACAGAAGCTGCCCCTGCTCCCCTAACTCGAGAACCCATATGGAGACTGAGATGCCTATGAGCTACATCTGAGCAGAGGGTCTAGGTCCTCTCTGTGCATGGTCCTTGATTGGTGCATCAGTCTCTACAGGACCCCATGGGCTCAGATCTTTTAGCTTTATTGGTCTCCTTATAGAGCTCCTGTGCTAAGCATGGTTGGGCCTGGTTAGTTCTTGGGGGAAATGGATTTTTAAGGGTCCTATAGCTTCCCATAGCATGTGATAGAAAAGCCAGAATAAGACAATTTTAATAATTATGTCCATATAGCTGAACATCAGGCATATGCTTATCCAGATTCACCATAGTTCTCTTTCTCTCTCTCTCTCTCCCTCTTCCTGTCCCTCTCCCCCCATCCCTTCTTTCTCTGTCTCCTTCTTTATCTGGTTTGTCCTCTCAGTTGACCTCTTTCTCACTGAGTTTTTTCCTCACACCTTACAAATGGTCATCAGAAGACAGAAGAACCCTAATATCTAGGCTCAAAGACAGTGGAGACAGGAGGCAGAAGACATCTCCACCCTGATGCTCGCAGAAGCAGTATGGTGTTCTCTGGTCAGATGTGCAGGAGCCAGGCACAATCTGGTCACTGATTGGCCTTAGCCTGGCAGCATGTCCCATCTTGGCTCGTGACTGAGACTAATAAAGGAAAAACCCAGAAACAAAATTGGAACTGTTGCCAGGAGACCAAGGGAGTCAGTGCATGAGTGAAAACAGGAAAACAGCCATTGTTCTTTAGAATCAGGGCTATGTAAAAAGCTTCAGTTGTGTACGGAGGCGTCTGTGCCTTTACCAACAACCTTCTGTCTTGGTTTCCTTTCCTGTTGCTGTGATAAATTACTCAGACAACAGTGACTTCAGGAAGGAAGGGTTCCTCTGGCACACAGTTGAAGGCACACAGTTCATCATGGTGGGGAGATCAAGGCAGCAAGAGCTTGAAGCTGATCATCCATCCAAGAAATCAGAAGATGAAAGATGACAATGAATGAAGGGACCAGCTCAAGACACCCCAAGACCAAGTTCTCAGCACAAGGGAGATTTATTTGCCCCAGGGATACAAAGGTCAGGGAATAAATGGCAAAGACAGGAGATAGAGGAGAAGGGAAAAGGAAAAAGGGAGGGGGGAAGGGGTGTGAGCCTCTGGGAGGGAGTGGGAGAGCACACAATGACAAAGACCTCCTCTGGATAGAGAGGAAACAGGTGCAGACCATAAGCAAATGGTGGTTTAGGTTTATAAAGGTACAAGTGGAACCCCCATGATAGGATGAGGTGATTAATTTTGATTTGACAAGTAATTGGGCAGTCACCAGGGGGCTTTTGATCGCTGGACTTCACTAGTTTAGTAGCTGGACCTTGATGGTGAGCCTCAGGAGGGACAAGTGGCCAAATAAGGAAGGGACTAGACTTTGGTGGTTATCTTTAGGAATGTAGTCATAAGTTGTTTTAATTTAAATTTACTTTTTATCATTTATTCACTTTACATCCCGATTGTAGCCCCCTCTCTCATCTCCTCCTGGTCCTACCCTTCCGCTCCCCTATTCCTCAGGAAGAGGGAGTCCTCCTCATCTACCATGTGACCCTAGCCTGTCAAGTCTCATTAGGACTGTCTGCATCCTCTTCCTCTGTGGCCTGGCAAGTCCCCACCACCACCAGTGGCAAGTGATCAAAGAGCAGGCAACAGAGGTCACTGGAGCATCCGTTTTCCTGATGAGCTACTGGAAGAAGCTTTGAAGGACTACAGACATCAACAAGAAAACATCCAAATGAGGAGGGCAGAAATGAGCAAGAGTTGGCACACTTGTCCCCCCTGTCCCAACTTTCGGCTGCGAAAGGCCGAGAAGTGCAAGCTCTGCACCTAGCAGCCATGCCTCAGCTGAAGCCCGAGTGAGACCTGCACTAGAGTACGCTGTGGTGCTTCTCCCGGAGCCCGGGGAGGCCCAGGTTCCCGTGCCGTGTTCTTGGCCAGCACTGGGCACAGCAGGTGCAGAGGAAGGAGGGGAACAAAGCAACAGTGTTTTCTCCTTTTTCACTCCTCCATCTATCTTAGCACCTCCCCTGCACCTCCCTCCTCTAATATGGTTTGATAGATAGATGATAGATAGATGATAGATAGATAGATAGATAGATGGATAGATAGATAGATGGATGGATGGATGGATAGATAGATAGATAGATAGATAGATAGATGATAGATAGATAGATGGATGGATGGATAGATAGATAGATAGATGGATGGATGGATGGATGGATAGATAGATAGATGATAGATAGATAGATAGATAGATAGATAGATAGATAGATAGATAAATAGATAGATGATAGATAGATGATAGATAGATAGATAGATAGATAGATAGATAGATAGATAGATGATAGATAGATAGATGGATGGATGGATGGATGGATAGATAGATAGATAGATGATAGATAGATAGATAGATAGATAGATGGATAGATAGATGGATAGATAGATATATAGATGATAGATAGATAGATGGATAGATGGATGGATGGATAGATGGATGGATAGATAGATAGATAGATGATAGATAGATGATAGATAAATAGATGATAGAAAGGTGATAGATGATAGAGAGAGATGTTAGATGATAGATGATAGATAGATAGAAGATAGATAGATAGATAGATAGATAGATAGATAGATAGATAGATAGATGATAGACAGTCAGACAAGCTGGCTGGCTACTGGGATGAACATTTTGACTTATTATTTGAGTCATCCACTGGCTCAGTCTCCAAATCAGAGGTCTTCAGGCTGACCTATATATTGGATTCACTTGAAAGTGTCTCTCTCTCTCTCTCTCTGTGTGTTATGTCTGTATATGTGTATGTGCATGTGTATGTATATGTAGGGAAAACATATGTTTATGTCCTGCTTTTGAACTCTGTTGTTTCCTTTAAGCAAATTCTCTTACTGAACCTGGAGCTAGGCTGTTAGCCAGCAAGCACGAGCAATCCTGTCTGTGCCCTCTACACCGTGGATATATGTGCTCAACCATTTGTGGTGTGTGTGTGTGTGTGTGTGTGTGTGTGTGTGTGTGTGTGTGTGCTGCCATCTAAACTCAGGTTCTCATGTTTGCAAATCAAACAACCTTTTCCACTGAGCCATCTCCCCATCTCAGAGATTTGCTTTTTAATAAAATGCCTGCCCACCCCTGTCTGGTGGGATGGCAGACATCTTCAGCTGTGACCCACAAGGAATGTTAAGTAATTTCAAATGAAGGCTAGGCCTGAAAAATCCTTGAGCAGACAGAATCAGCTTAGGCGTCAGACCCAGGTACCCTCCACCTGCTCAATTTCCACACAAAAGCCAAAGAACACTGCAGTCCTTTTGATAAATGCTTCTGTTAGACAAAAACAAAACAAAACCTGGAGCTTTGGCCAATCAAGAAAAGGTATTGTGTTGAGCTGTCTTGAAGTCTTAAGCATCCCATAATGTTGTTTTCCTGTGAGTCCCACAGACAGCAGACAGTGCAGGCTGCTAGAAGAAGGCAGCAGCGAGAGCCTCCCTTAGTGAGGCTCTCAGCTGAGCACCCTGCCTCTGCTAAGTGGCCATCAGGGCAGTTTGTGCTCTAGATACTGTATGGCCACCCTCACTCTCAGAACACTCCAACCGCAAGGCACAGTGCAGCTGAAACATGTGCCTGCTCCTGGGCATGACCATAGCTACCCAGACAGCCCAACTTGCCCTCTCTCTCCCTCTGCTGCCTCTCTCCTGTTCTCCTCTCTTCCTCTCACCCTCTCCCCATTCCTTCTTCCTTCTACCCATTTCTGTCACTCTCCTTCCTCTCTTTCTCCCTCCTCTCTTCCTT
>NW_026592325.1:280094-320641 GCF_907164565.1 Psammomys obesus | reverse complement strand
TTCCTCTCTTTCTCCCTCCTCTCTTCCTTTCCTTCCCCATTTCTCCCATTCTCTCTCCCTCCTCTCTTCCTCTCCCTCCCTCTCCTCCTTTATCCTTTGCTCTCACACTCTCCCCCCTCTCTTTCTCTCCCTCTATCTCCCCCTCTCCCTCCTTCTTCCCTCTCCCTCTTTTGCTTCTGCTCTCTGGCTATTGTGAATAAAGCATTGGTGAATATGGGTAGACAATGTCTCTTCAGGACCTTATCAATTCTTTTGAGTATTGACCCAGAAATAGAATTGGTGGATTTGATGGCAAATCTATTTTTAATTTTTTCAGGAACTTTCATACTATTTTCCAGAGGGGTTATGAGAGAATTTCTCGAGGAGTTTTCTAATATTTAAAGTGATTGGGGAATAGAGCTGACCTTCACCTGCTATCCTGACTCAGGAAAGATTTATGTCTTAACTTCTGGAAGGTGACCAGAACCTGCATAAAACATTAATGCAGAATGTTTCACTCAACTAAATCACGGTCAGCCTGAGCTGGCTGCTCTGAACATGATGCTGGGCTCCAGCTGCTTCTCTGGCCTTGGAAACGGGCTTTCTCTTCAGCCCAGGTGGATGTCCTGTCCTCTGGGCCAAAGCCACAACACACACATACACACTATAACACACAGTATCTATACATACACCACAACACACAATACACACAGCACATAATATCAAACATACACACCCAACACACCGCATACCACAATACACAAAACATACAACATAATACCACACATACATGCACATACACACTCAACACACATATCACACCACACACACATACCCACATCAAATGCATATATCCCACACACCCAGGACGTCCATCACACAACACACACATTATAAACACACATACACATAAACAGCACACACACAACACGTACGTCACACAATACTACACATTGTAACACACACACCGAGCATGCAACACCCACCCATACACATAATACACAGCACATATAGCCACTGTAATTTTTAGTGACCTCAGGGTCTCGGATGAGTTCTATGTGAAGTATCAGAGTCATTGATATCCAAAATCCCAGTGTCCTCCCCCTCCTCCTCCCATCAGCAATCCTCCAAGGCCGTGTGCAGTCCTGCACCTAGGACCCTTGGGAAATGTCCTTCCCTCCTGTGTCCTGTCATGATCCTTCTGCCAACACTGTGCCACCCGTAAACCCCACAGTGTAAACTCTCGATAGGAATGAGACGCTCTCCTAAGACTCACAGTGATCAAAGACACACAGGCAAAGTTGGAGCCTTTGTTTTTGCCCCTGGCCGCAGCACAGCCCACACGGACCACTCCTCTTCCTCTCAGCCGCTGGCAACCTGACCTTTCCAGAGCACATCCTATTGGCGACTGGGTTTGCTCTTCTCTACTCACTCAATCTTGGCCATGTCCACCGCTCACAGACCTCCTGGTGGCACTTACACCAGAGCGTACCTCGGCTCTTTGAAAGTTGACTGAGATTGCTCCCCTGGAAAACAAACACACACGCTGTCTCCTTGGACGTCTTCCAATGCTCCTACATCGACATTGCCTGTTTACTCCAGCTCTGCTCCCTGACAGGAACCCAGACCCAAAATCCTGCTCCCAGAGAAAAATCAGCTCTTCCTCCTCAGAGACACCAGTGGTTCCTTTAATGACAACAGGAACTTGAAAACGACCGGAGTGGTCTGAATGTCAACATGACTGAATGTGTGGTGAACCGCCCTTTCCCGAGTGACTTACAGGCAGGGGCACGAGGATAGCAGGGCACTTGTGAGTGAGGATCTGCGTAGGGACAACTTCTCCGCTAAATCTCAGGCACGGGCTCAGTAGACGTCCTGTGTCGTTCCAGGGCTCGTAACTATTGCTGTCTCCCCAGCTGATTCTCAGTAAATCATTTACACATTCGTGCATGCCTGCATGGGTCCTCTATAAGAAAGCCATGTGCTTTCAACTGCCAAGCTGTCTATCCCTCCAGCCTCCACTCACATGTTTTTAAAGGCAGCTATGTGTTGAAAGTAGGGTGTGATATGAAACCAGGCAGGGCCATGGGCTTCAGTCCACTGCCTCTGCTCCTTTGAAGTCCCTGGCTTTTGCATAGAATTGTGATGCAGTATGGTGTAAAGCCGTGAAGAAGTCTGTGAGTGAAGGGCTTGACCATGGCAGAGCATGTAGGAAGAGCAAACCCCAATTACATAAAGGGGAAAGTGTTTTGGGGAGGTCTTACCACAGTTCCTTCACAACAGAGACAGCCTTATGGTAACCAGGCTGTCTCTATACTTAGATCCTTGGCTTTGATTGCTCCCAGGTCTGCCATGGATGGTTTGCCAAGCATAGGCCATCATATTTCTCAGCTAAATGGAAATAATAACAGATTCTCCTAAGGATTAAATAAACCAGTGAGAGTAAATACCTAGGGTCTGAAGATGCCATGAGCCTCTGTTTTATTTCCATGACAGGCTGGGAGACATTTTCTGTAGGTCTCTCTTGTTTCAAATCTTTGGAACAGACAGCTTTTGTGTAGACTCTCAAGGATGTTCGTACAGCAACCAGCCTTGGAAGATACATCATCTCTGTCCAGGAAAGGGAGAAAATTTGATTGTTGTTCAGGATAATAAAGAGAAATTTTCCATCTGTGGCAAAGGTTGAACTGGGTTTGCTTTCAGCTGATTCTTAAGATGCTGGAGTCTGCTAAGCTGTGACACAAACTCACTTCATAGACAGTATCCACTTGGCTTTTGAACTTGGGGTCAAAGGAACAAGGGGGTTCATAATGCCCACTGTGCTAAACCTCGTGTGGTCCCTGATCCAGGAGTCCCTGCCTTCTGCTAGCACCCATGATACTGTAGCCAATGACAGTTACCTTGCAAACAAGGTCAATGCATTAGTCTTCCTATTTCTTGGTGGATACAGGTAAAAAGCTAGCTTTTCTTATCGACAAAGTTGACTCAGTGATAGCAAATTGGAGAACAACCTTGCTCCATATTGTTGAACTGTTCCATACCCTTCTATCCAGGCCTTCATGGATACCCCATTCAAGAACCATTTGAGCAGTTCTCTTCTTGTACATATCATCACTTCCTTGATAGAGTACATTGGGAAAACTGGACTTCATGACCAGCTAAATCAATAACTCCTAGACACTTGAGCTGCTTGTGTCTCTGTCCCTCAAGCAGCAATCTCGTATCTATTTCTACAAAGAACTTTGTATACTAATATGCCAACTTGTAAAGGGGGAGTGTTCCTGTCATTTTATGGCTAGGGTTTACCCTATTTGCAATAGGGTTTCCCAATTTGCTCTGACATTTTAAGCATCATGGACTTTATTTTCTCAAAAAGCCAGGTAACCTAAACTATACCCTAGAACAACTGGAGGACAGTGACAGGGAGATTAATGTCTGCTGGATCTACCATCTAAGGTGTTTACACCCCCCATTCCCAGAACCTGTGAATATGTAATTAGCAAAGGGAATTACAACAGAAGACAGAATAAGGCTACCAGTCAGGAGACCAAGAAAATTTGTCCAGTATTCAGTCAGAGGGGACAAAAATAAGAGGCATGTGTCTGGCCTTGAAGATGGAAGGCAGCAAAAGGAAGTTTCTAGAAAATGAAAAGAGGCAAGGAAATAGATTTCTGATGAGTTTTCATCTATTCCAGCACCTTAATTTAAGCTCAGTGGACACAGCCTCTTTTGACCTCCAGCCTGTGAAAGAGCATGGGTCATTTTAGTGATTATGTTCATCACAATTTGACATAACAGTCACATGGCTGAATACAAGGACTTTGCTATGCTCTGAAGAAGCATAGACCAATATGGCAAGGACCAATAAACAGCCAAGATGGAGGAGTGATGCCTCCAGACTTTGTAGAGGAACCCACACTCACACACCATGCTTCTCCTCAGGGTAGGTCCCCTCGGTGTTCTTTCTCCCACAAGGCCAGGCAAAGCCCACCAGTTCAGCACAGCAATGTTCCCTCTGGGTTTGGTTCCGGTTTTAGCAATCCAGGCAATTGGCTACAGGTGGGAAGCCTTCTTGTGGTGTAGTCGTATTATTCTCCACTATTCCACTGTGTGTCAGTTAGCATATGCCAGTGTGTGAGTGAGTTAGTGTGTGTCCTTAGAAGCTACTCTGATTTAACCTCTCGAGGAATCTACTGGAATGAAGCCTGGTGGCAGACAGACCAATGCAGAGTTAAACTCTAAGCCTCTGAGCGGATAGGAACTACTTGCCTTCTTTTGAACAACACTTTGCTGCACCTTTCTGCTGCACATCTAACCTCACTGGGCTAGCTTGAGGATTAAATGAGACCCTAGGCAGAGAACGAGGAGTCCAGGAAGTGGAAAGGTCCACTGAGGCTCAGAGAATGCTGTGGAAAAGAAGCCTCAAAGAATGTAAGAGTTGCAGGCTCACGAGTGTCATGAACTGTCATCTTCTGGACATGACACTGCTTTTGCACCATGACTCCCAGTCGTGATGGTCCTGCACAAAACCTGCACAAGACTGAGCCAACCCAACTTCTGTCATAGGTAAGGGTGGTGCTTTCCAGGCCCCACCCTTAGAAGGAACTGCTGGCTTCTTAGAGATGCTGGGAGAAGGAGTATCATTCTGTGTGTGTCGCTACCCCTCAAGCAGCAATCTCATATCTATTTCTATAAAGAACTTTATATGCTAATGTGCCAACTTTAAAGGGCGTCCCTGTCATTTTTCTGGTTAGGGTTTATCCTGCTTGCAGTAGGGTTTCTCAATTTGCCGTGACATTTTAAGGATCGTGGACTTTATTTTCTCGAAAGGCCAAGTGACAAAGTAACCTGAACTACACCCCAGAACTACCGGAGGACAGTGACAGGGAGATTAATGTCTTCTGGATCTACCACCCAAGGCGAAGCTGCCCCGCTGTTAGTAGTGCTGTAAAAGGGAGTGGCTCTACACCCATGCACGTGTAGGTGACAGGAACTGGACACAGTGGATTATCAAAAAAGAAAAAGGCATGAAGCTAGAGGAGGGTGTGTCGAAGTGAGGAAGTGAATATGATCATATTTTTGCATATGTATATGAAAGTCTCAAAAATAAAGACAAATTATAATAAAAATAAAATGGCCAATTTTGTTATTTCCATTTTTGCCACAATAAAAATCACAAAATAATGATGTACTCTACATATTATAGTATGTGCTATACGCACTATTGGATGGGTTAGAAAATAGCTTCCTCTCAAAAACACAAAATAACAGCATGACTTAAAAAAATTAAAAAAAAAACAGCATGTTTCCTGAAAATGCACATCTGCTTTTGTCTGGTGTTCAGGTGTCAAATGAAATAACCCTTTAAAAGGGCCCCCTGCACAGATTCATGAAAAATGCACAGAGAATGGTATCGCTGCCCTTAACACAGCACAGGTTCTCTCCATGACATAATTGTTCTCATTTTGTCTTTGAGGAACACAAATGATTAAAAGTGCTGTTTCAGAAGATAGAGTGTAGGAGATGGGGTAGGGTGAGCACACAGGTGAATGTACGTGATGCAACTGAACTGAACACTTCAAAATAGCTGAGAGGATAAGATTTGTCTCTTGCGTATGAGTCTTAGGAGTTTTATGAGGTCCCACAGTTGTTAAGTGCCGTGAGGCACTAGGGCTGAGGAAAACTCTCCAGAGAGAACATGGAAAACTCTTATGTACTATAACAAGGTGCCTGAGACAATCTACATACAGGAAAGGTTCAAGTCAATTCAGTTTGGGAAGTTCTGATCCGCAATCAATCTTCCTCATTGTTTTGGCTCTCTGGTAAAACAGAGCACCATTGTGGTAGCATGTGGCAGAGGAGGCTGCCAACCTCATGGCAAATGGAAAGCAAAGCTGGAATGGAGAAGAAACTGGAACCCCAACATCCCCTTCAAGGGTATACCTCAACGACCTATCTTTCTCTGACTAGGTCCCATCTCTTGACTGTTTCATCACTTCCCAATAGTGTCACAGGCTGGTGACTAACACCCAAAACACAGGTTTCATCTTAGAGGGCATAAATGACTTTATTCTGGAGCCAAATGTGAGTGACCATGGATTTAAGTTACCCCACATTTCACGATCCAAAGCAGTGACAGTTTTGTAAGGCCTTTATACCAACAGAACAAAGAAAGTCATAAAGCAGAACAGTTTGCTAGGACACTGGTGCAGAGAACAGAGAGGCAGGTTACAGCCAAGCGGGGGAATCTCTGCTTCCCGCCTCAGGCGCTAGCACCTGATGGCATTCTTAGCCTTTGGGTTTGTGGGAGTTCCTGAAGTCTGTGCAACATTCCAAGGGATTCACCTATATGCCCAGAATATTAGGTCGCACACAGTGTGGGCAGGAAATGGCCATTTAGGGGGCCTGAGATAGCCTAAGATAATTTAGCTCTGGACCTGTCCCCTTCCAATGGTCCACAATCATTGACATTCTAGACGGTGAATCTGCCTTGGAGTAGCTTCTTTTCGGGAGTGCTGGTTAACAGTGTACAACAGTGAGGGAGCACTAGATAGGAGACCGGGGGCTGGGATTCGCTCCAGGCTCTGCACGACCCCAGGAATGTTCTTCTCATTCTCTGGCTCTGAAAACAAACAAAACCCTCAGGCTCCGTGACTCGGTCTGTGTTCCAGAGTGCTACTAAGGATGCCAAGAGCAGTCTCACAAGGGGCACAGAAAACGTCATCCTTCCTGGCTGGACATCTGACAGAAAGGAGGAGTTCCTGACAACAGGAGGAGACCCCTGGCGCCAAGAGGAGCTCAGGTACGCGCCACCCTTGGAGATGATAATAGTCTGTGACTCTGAATTCACCAGAAGGTCGGCTGGGTCAGGGCCACAATTTGAGCATTTGCTTAAATCCCTGTCCAAGAATCCTTCAGTTTGCTGCTGGAAGATAATGAGTTCTGAGCCACAGCAGACTCAGGCCCTCAGTGAGTTTGACACCAGCTGCTCCTTGATGAGAAACCCATGCATATTAATCATAGAAAAGAAAAAAGGACTGAAAACCACCGTCACTCGCTCAGAAAACATTTACTGAGCACTGCCATGTGTAAGATTCTTCCTGGCACTGGAGACCAGGTGTAGGTGACGGAAGAGACCAGTCTCTGTCCTTGGAGAC
The DNA here is from genome assembly GCF_907164565.1 of Psammomys obesus. NCBI lineage: Eukaryota > Metazoa > Chordata > Mammalia > Rodentia > Muridae > Psammomys > Psammomys obesus. The sequence goes on along the minus strand of NW_026592325.1, from coordinate 313,505 downwards.
TGCATCCTGATGAACGAAGATGAGGAAGTCAGGAGGAGCAGCAAGGGTGGCCAAGATGTGCTGAGGAGGTGATGTCTGAGACAAAGCTTGGGTTAGGAGCAGAGTCACCATGTCTGTCAAACAACAGACATGGAGAAGAAGAAACAGAGGGGAGAAGCCACGTGCTGAGAGCTGCCTTTGGAAGGGGCCATTGAGCTGTGGGAGTCTGTTCTCAGATCCAGTCATGCATTATTGTTTAGGGAGGAGGTAGAAACTTGGGGGAGGGGAAGGCCCCTCTGGAGAATGTAAGGTCACTGAGGTAGGCCTCAGATATACGATTGCTCTCCCTCCTGCCTCTGCTTCCTGCTGGCCATGAAGTAACTAACCTCTGCCACTGGCTTCTCCTGTCATGATGCTTCACCTCACCAGGTGTCTAAAATGAACACAGAAGAGGACCATGGACCCATACGTTGGAAAACATATGCTAACATAAATCTCCCTCAGAGTCATTTGTGTTGGCTATGTTGTCACCAAGTACTAGCCCAGGAAGAAGGGCTGTCTAGAGAATGACACGCATGGAAGAGAAGGCCCCTTCCTGCTTCTCAGGCCCCTGAGGCAGAGCTGGATAAAATAGTGAGGCCTAAAAGTACTCCCATGCTCCTATCCCAGCAGGATGGCCAATGGGCAGGACTCACCTCTCTGTTATATAGACAAGAGACTCCATGAGCATAAGCAGGTGCCTGGAAATATGCTCAGTACTAGTCTCTGCTGCTAGGAAGATTCTTGCAGCCCCAAGCCTTCTGAGGGATTGGGATTGGAGTCACTTCCTCCTTCCCTTCACAGGTGGAATGCTCCTCAGGGTTTCATGAGGGACAGTCTTGTTGGAGGGAAGGAATATTGTCCTCTCCCCACACCTGGGTCCTCTACCTCCTGATTCCAGGAAAAGGATGAGTCTCACGGGCTAGGTGTCCCAGTGAACCAGGGCTTCCTGCTTCCTTTCTCTTCAAATCGCATGTCTTGAATTTCTAAGCAGCCCTGACCAAGACACCAAAGCCTCCCACCTACCAGCTTTCTTCCTTTCTCCTCTCCAGGAGCCCACACTACATTCCCACAGCCGGTCAGCATCACTCAGCTCCTATCTGCTTAAAGACTCCCCAGTGCTATTACCTTCAGGAGACTGTTTCCATATTTACCATGATTCCCTGTCCTATGCTTGGGGGCTTACTGTCTCATCCTCCTACTCTCAGAGTCCTAGGATGGTACCTGGCCCATCATCCTAAGGTTAGACCAGCCACACCCCTTCCTTAGTCTAGGATGAGGTGCAGAGCAGTTTTTTATTTTAATACTCTTGGCTGTATTGAAGATACAGGGCTCACATATGCCACACAGGAGAACTAAGCTGCCCTCCTTATCCCAGAACAACCACTGATAAAGGACAAGTGTCCACTGACCAAACACAGGACAGCAAAGGGATCAGTGAGTCCTACCATCTCCCTCATCTGTTTAACAGGTCTTAACGAATCACATAAATTTTATCAATCATATAAATTAGGTTTTTATGGAGTGTGCAGATCACCTGCGAGACACCTGTAGATATGACAGCCACAAGGGAGACATAAAGTGCTTCTGAAACAGAAGAGCATTTCCCAGTGCCTGGGCTCCTCATCCTGCCTGGATGCCAACACATTTCTGTCCAGAGAGATTTAAAAGGGAGCATTTGGCACCACAGGATAGAACTGGAACATTGTGAGTTGACGTCCCAACTGGATGAGGTGTGGACCAAAACCTGACTCCTGAGCTTTCCTGCACAGGGAACCTCCCTGACCCTGGGCTTTATCTGCACAGGGACACCATGACAACTGATTCTCAGGTCCATTGTACAGACTGAGAGAGAAGAGAAAGAGAGAGGTGGAGGGAAAGGGAGAGAAGAGAGGAGAGGGAGAGAAGAGAATGCTTGTCCATTATATACATTTTATTAGCAGGAATGCATTGATTTCAAGGCCTCTCAAGGGAGATTCTTGGGGACTTTAGGTCTGCTCCCCTGAAGCATTAATATTGTGCTGTAGAATATAAGCAAGAAGTCTTCTGCCTGGAGACCTATAAAAAGGTCAAGAAAAAAAAAAAAAAACCTTGAACTCTAGAGTAGATCGTGCCCTGGTTGAGCAGCCCTGGGTCATTCCCTGATCTTGCTGAGATTCTGTCATCCCCACAAAATACAGACTAATAGTGGCTAGTGAAAGGATCTCAACAGGATAGATAGCAGGAGAAGCCCATGGCATGTCACTGACCCACAGGGGAAATCCAAACATTATTGGTTCCCCTTTTCTTTCATTCATAGACTTCCTTTCTATCATGGTGATGTGTCAATGATATAACAGGTATGAATAAGGCTTTCAGCTTACGAAGTGTCATGTGTGGCTACAAGGACTGTTCTAATGGTCAATAAGTGAAGAGAACTCACATGACAAAGAGAGGAGATTGGTGGAAACACTGACCACATCACCTTGAACACAGTATCCTGATTTCCTGTATTTATGGAGAAGGCATATGGAGGAGGACACACCATTTCCTCTACAAGCTCTCCCCAAAAGCCTATCTAATCATGAGCAACACTTGACAAAACTCAGTGGAGAAACCATCTTCAAAATAATTATCCAGAATACCTCAAAAGCCATCAGACTGTAGATTGTGCCAGATTAGAGAGATGAAAAAAGCATAAACATGGTGTGAATCTTCAGTGGAAAATGGCAAATTTTGAATAAGCCATTTAAACATATTACTAGGATCATATCAGTGATGATTTCCTAGGTTTGATTATCATCCAGCACCCATAGAACCTCAAGACCCTCAACACCATAGAACCTTCAGGATCTGAGAACCACTAGGAATTGAGGACTCTAAGGATATCAAAATGCTCAGAAACCCAAGACTATAGAGACCTCAGAATACTAGGAACTGAACCCCCTGAGCCACTTATGTTCTCAGGTAATTCAGGAGCTCAGGCTTTGCAGGAGCTCTGATTGCTCAGGGAACATGAGCCTTCAGGACAATAAAATTCTTAGGGCCTGATTAGCTTTCTTAGGTGTACAGATTTTGGTATGTTTATCCTATATTATATGTCTAATATCCACTTATGAGTGAGTATATACCCTGTGTGTCTTTCTGCTTCTAGGATACCTCACTCAGGATGATCTTTTCCAGCTCCCACCATTTACCTACAAATTTCATTATTTCCTTGTTTTTTATTGCTGAATAATATTCCATTGTGTAGATGTACTACAATTTCTGTATCCATTCCTCAACTGAGGGGCATCTGGGCTGTTCCCAGCTTCTGGCTATTACAAATAAGGCTGCTACAAACATGATTGAGCATATGTCTTTGTTGTATACTTGAGCGCCTTTTGGATATATGCCTAGGAGTGGTATTGCTGGATCTTGAGGAAGTGCTATTCCTAATTGTCTGGCTAAGATGCTCAATCCCCATTCAGAAAGGCAAAGATGATGGACATTGGAAGAGGGAGAAAACAGGGAACAGGACAGGAGCCTACCAAAAAAGGCCTCTGAAAGGCTCTACCCTGCAGGGTATCGAGGCAAATGCTGAGACTCATAGCCAAACTTTGGGCTGAGTGCAGGAGACCCTTATGAAAGAAGTGGGAGATAGTAAGACCTAGAAAGGACAGGAGCTCCACAAGGACAGCAATAAATCCAAAAAGTCTGAGCACAGGGGTCATTTCCAAAACTGCTGCCAATGACCACTCATGGAGATGGCCTGGAACCCCTGCACAGAGGTAGCCTATGACAATTCAGTGTCCAAGTGGGTTCCATAGTAATGGGGACAGGGACTGTCTCTGACAGGAACTGATTGGCCTGCTCTTTGATCACCTCCCCCTGAGGGGGGAGCAGCCTTACCAGGCCACAGAAGAAGACAATGCAGCTACTCCTGATGACACCTGATAGACTAGGAATAAAGGGAAGGGGAGGAGGACCTCCCTTATCAGTGAACTGGGAGAGGGACAGGAGTGGAAAAGAGGGAGGGTGGGATTTGGAGGGGAGAAGGGAGGGAGGTACAGGGGGAATACAAAGTGAATAAATTGTAATTAATAAAAATAAAAATAATTATTAAAAAAAATTCTTAGGGCCTCAGAACCTCCCGGATACCAGAATGTTTAGCATTTTCATGACCTCAGAAGCCTCAGGGTATCAGGGCATTGGGGGCTTCAGGGCTTTAGTGTCTTTAGATACTCATACGTTCTGAACACTATGAACCCCCCAGGAATTCAGAACTGAAGTCTCTGGGCCCTTCAGAACCTTCAGAACATCCAGACCCCCCAAAATGAACTCACTGTTCTGAAGGCAGCCAAGCACAGAGGTGCAATCCATCCATCCTGGACAGAGTCCTGGCAGCCCCAGGGTGGCTGCAGAGCCGAGAAAAGTTGCCTGATTTTTCTTCCACCTGTATCCTTTTGATGTAGGTTGGAAATAATGTCTTTAGAGCATTGTGTCTTAGGACACATTTGCATATTCGTTGAACCCTGACTGTCCACAGAACATTCTAGTCAGTGTGTGTTGTAAGTGTTTACGTATATATTATAGTTAAATAAAATATGTAGAATGATTACATACACATGCACACACATACAACTTAACTCTTATGATGCATCAGAGACAGACCGCATGCTTGGTGAGCCATAAGCTGTAATAGAGAGGTCCCTGGCTGAGGCAGTATGGCCATCATAGCACCTGTTCTTTGATGGCACATTCAGCTTCTTTTGTACAGTTAGGGCCAGTGCGTTGTCGGTGGTAGCAGTAATAAAGGCCGGAACTGCTGTTGTGTATTTCCAATGCTCTTGTCTGTCATTAGTTCAGAGGACTCTTCTGCCCCCAGTTCAGAAAAGCAACCTCCTGTCAAACAGGGTGTCACCTTCTGCCATGGTGGCCTGTGTGCCTCATGCTTGCCACATCCAGACTGTATGTGTCGAGAGGCCACATGGAGGGACCCAGTTACATCAGATCTGTGTAAGTCTATTCTGAAGGCAAAACTGCCTAACGTTTGTCAGATAGTAGCCCTGTCATTAAACAACATGGAATTACAATTATTATCATCATCACTATTAAGAGGTTTGTTCTCATTGTTAGGTGTGTGTGCGTGTCCATGTGAGTGCCTGAGGAGGTCAGAAGAAGGCCTCGGAGCCTCTAGGGGTGCAGCTGCACGTGCTTGTGAGCTGCCTGAGGTGGGTGCTGGGAATCAAACCTGAGTCCTCTGCAAAGGCAGCAAGTGTTAAACGGCCAGCCATGTCTCCAGCCTCAGCACGCTATCGCAATCCAATAGCGTTCGCCCTGCTGTCCTCCAGGCTCACCGCTAGGAGCTGAGAATGCAGGTGACTCACACACCTCCCTACCCTCAAGGCAGTTCATTCCATGCTTGCTGTTCCCAATTCTGTCCGCCAGCTCTTGTCTCTAGTTCTTTCACAGCTATTCTGCCTGGCCATTCCCTAACTAAATGTGTCAGAGTGTGTGTCTCCACTTTTGCTTGGTGATCAGGGCCTTTGGATCTTGAACATGTTTTGATGACAGTCAGTGAAGGCCCCTCTTCCTTTGGGGATTTTCTTTAGATCAACTCCCAGGAGTGGGATTACCACACCAGAGGCCGTGGACTTCTAATGACTCTTAATGTGGATTATCAAATTGCTTTCCAAAGGGGATGCACCCAATTTACACCCGGCCACCAGCCGTGTATGGATGCCATAGCTAGACCATGACTGTCTCAGCCCTGGGTGTGATAATTAGGTTTCTTAATTTGTGCTAAATTAATAGGTGTAAAATTGCATCTCATTTTAATTTGCTTTTCTTTGAGAGTTATGAAGGTTGAGCACTTTCTCTAATAAACATACACTCGGATGGCTTTGTTCATTTATTCATTCATTCATTTAAAGCTTTACACATTAACCCTATACCTCATGGCAGATCCTGCAAAGAGCCAAAGACAGAAATACAGAGAACACAGCCCCTATTCCCCACCCAGGGAGGAAAGCTAGCAGGAGCACCAACAGTCCCAAGTCACAGGGGAGTCTGTGTCTGTGTGTTGGAGGCCCTGCTGCTAAAGGTTGAAGCCTCTGCAACCGAGATGGAGGGGGTCCCCCACAGGGGTTCCCTACTCTCTGCCTGTCCTCATTTGCTCCTTCCTTTGTGCATTCTTCCCTGGGACAGGGCATTCCTAGAAATGAGCGGGCCAGAAATAACTTGACCTTCCAAGAATGCTCAAGGATTGATGGAGCACAGGAGTGTCCATCCATCAGGAAAAGTTCCTAGGGGAGAAGGAGACGGCTGGCAGCTCCTGTGTGTGTGTGTGTGTGTGTGTGTGTGTGTGTGTGTGTGTGTGTGTGTGTGTGTTGTACAGCCATGGCCTTGTGTCACCTATGGAAAGCCACTGGCCTCAAAGGTGGAAGAGGTGTGGAATGGAATTTGTTATTTTTTTTTCTTTTTTTAATTTTTTTTTTTTTGAATTAGCTTTTCTAATCCATCTGTCCCCTGCATGGACCTCCTTTGAAAGTTGCTAGTTTTTTCTACACAACCACAATCACCAGCCCGAGACTAGCACATCACCTCCCTTTCCTACAGCATTCCCTCCCCCGCCCCCTGCCATTCCTGTGTGAACACTACTCGGAATGCTTTGAAAGGCTACTGAAGGTCTGTCTGGGGTGAGGCATGCTGTATCCTGGCATTTGGGATGCTGAGATGGGGGATCACAAGTTCAAGGCCATCCCAGGCTGCACAGCATGTTTGTTAAGATGAGTGTGTCCCACAGGGCACCCATTCAAAGTGCAATGTCCAGTGGTTTGTAGTGTGTTCTGAGATGAGTCTAGCACTGAGAACAATTTCATTGTCCCAGAGAGAAGAAGTATCAATCTCCATTATACCCTTTCCTCAAGCTCTAAGCAACCCTAATTACTGCCTTCTACAAATTTTCCTACTCTGGTAATTTCTCAGAAATAGAATTGCTACCATGAAGTACTTGATTTCTGGCTTTATTGACTTAATGACAAATTTCAAATCTCATTCATGTTGTAGTTTGGTTCAACACTTAATTCTTTTTCATGGGCGAATGCTATTCCACTACAAGGGGATATATGACATCTAGATTCACCAACATTTGTGTTATTTTTACTTTTTACCTATTGTCAATAGCTCAGATGTTAATATTAACAAACAAATTTCTGTATAGGTGTATGATTTTAAGTTAAAGTTTGGTCTGATGTGTGTTCCTGGCCCTCAAGATCTGGTTACACCTATCCTTGTTTTGTAAACCTGCCTCTGTGCCTTATTATTTGTGATAGCAGGTTAGATAATAGCACCTTGATAATCATAGGGCTAATAATAAACATAACACAGACAACACTGTTTTTCAACTACTACAACAATTTTATTTTGCTTTCATGCATGCATACCTCAAGTGGAATTGCTGCAACTCATGGTGATCCTGTCCTTTTTACTTCCCAAGGAATGTGCACACTGTTTTTCAAACTGGCTGCACCATTTTCCACTCCCTCCAGAACAGAATGAAGGGTCTTATTTCTCCATAACTTTACAAAAACTTGTTATCAAAAAAAAAAACAAAAACAAAAACAAAAACAAAAAGACAGTAGACATCTCAGTAAAGCAGCACCTGAGATTTTGATTTGTGGATCTCTAATGACTAATTGTTAGCAATGTTATACGTACTGGGATTTTTGGGTATATTTTTCATCTTGAGTTTCCATGCATGGATGGGTCTGGAGCTTTGCTGTCGCTGCTATTGACAGTCTGCGCACACACAAGCTTAACGCTAACTTACTCCCTGCAGCCACTCTCTCCTTACCATGTCTTAGAAGTCACTGTCGTCTGAATTCATCATCCGAAAGTTTGCTTCTTAGATCCTGATTCCCAAATCACACACTAGTGCATTCGGAAGTGGAACTTTGCAGCGTTTTCAGGCATAGACAAATTTGTGAAAATGGGCCCTGACAGCATTAGCAGCCTTCTACAAAAAGGAAGTGGCATCTGGGCTAGCAGCTTGTCCATCTTGCCACGTGGTACCTTTGGCCATGTTCTGATGCAGCAGAAACACCCTCAACCAGATGGTGAGCCAGGTGCCGGCAATCTTCAACACCTTCAACCAAATAAGCCTGTTTTCTTTATAAATTACTTTATCTCAGGCATTTTGCTAGAGCAATAGAAAGTGGACTAAGATAGAGAAAAATCTTTTCCCTTAGTATAGCTGCATGCACGGTCTTGCAGTGTAGATGTGCATGGTTCATGGCTGTGGGCCATCCTTTGTGGACCTGTAGTTAACTTGCCTTAGATAAATTGCAGACTATGCTTCTACATACACAAACATAGGTGTGTTTCTGTATGACTGGGGTGGAGCAGATATACTAGAAGTGAGCCTGCTGGTTCAAAACAATAAAGATTACAAACTGTGGCAGGACTATGCCATAAAACCCGATGGAGCCATAGCAATTTAGGCCACTAATAGAGTTGAGAGTGTGGACAGGAGAGTGTACATTCCAGATCTACATTCTGATGCACTGACCCATCCTGGAAGGCAGTGCATTCTTCTTCAGAGGGCTTTGGAAGCCTAGGGTAGACCAAACACTCAACTGCAGAGCTGTTTCCCCAGCCCCTAAGATTCCCATTTCTAAAACCTCTTCCCGCTGGAGAGTTTGGGTGTCTAGGAAACCAAATGCCTGTACCAGATGGCAAAGGGCTTCCCAGCTCCTCGATGCTGCTGGTCTGGGCTTAGCAATATCTTCCGAATATAAATGGGGTCCCAAGAGGGTGAGTCTCTGCATAGGAAACACAGCCCAACAGCAATCGCAGAAAGCAATCGAAACCTACGTGCAGCCTCTTGAGAAAGCTGTGACGCGTGTGTGCGCAGCGGAAGCAGGGTGCATTCTGTACAAAGCAAAGAACTTATGGACTCTATACTCCTCCACCCTTCACTTTCCACATCCACACAAACGGCAGCTATTCCTCAGATATCTCTCTCGTCTCCCCTCAGTTCCTCACCATCTTCCCTTCCCACCCCCTCTTTTTCTTCCATTTTTTTTTCCTTTTTATCCACTGAGTGTTTTTCTTTCTTTTCTATTCCAGCACAGATCCCCAGCCCTCCAGCTTCCCAGCAGCACCCAATTCTACACTGTGTGAAAGCTGGGGTCCTGAGTTGGCAAAGTCAGGGCTCTGCTCAGAAGACACCAGCGAGGGTTGGTTTGCTGGGAAACAAAATGGGAAAAGAAGAATGTTCTTTAGGGAAAGGGAAGGAAAACTGGGAATATTTGCCCAATAGTAATCTATGCCACACGTCAGAGCAGGCCCAGCTCTAAAGACACTCGCCTGTTTGCCAGTGCTGAAGGGGGTGGGTGGGTGAGCCCTACAAAATTCAGTCAAGCAGTGTGGGACTCTGAACTAGCCAGTTGTCCTGAGGTATTACTGTCTGAGTGAAGGTAGCTCTGCTGTTTCCAGATGTCTGTGTGCAGACAGAGCTGGCTCTGTAAAATCCTCCTGCTGATGGATTTTACTTTTGAATAAAGAGTCTATACTTACTTGTCTTAAATTTTATTTGCAGGTCTATGGTAATGCTAGTGCTCACGGAGTCCAGAAGCAGGCTTAGGATCCCTTGGAGCTTGTGCTACAGGCATCTTGTGAGCTACTGAGTGTGGGTGCTGGGATATGATGGAATTGAACCCCAATCCTCTCTGGAATAGTAAGCTCCCTGAACAGCTGCGTTAACGCCCCTTCCAAAGACGTTGCTCTTTCAAAGACCCAGAGACAAGGCAAGAGTTGCTGAAGGCTGCACAGCAAGTCAGTTGTCCAGACAGGAGTGAGTCTAGAACATGGTTCCTCTATTTGGGTCTAGCAATAGGATTCATCAGACAAAATGAAATTGTGAGGCTCCAACAGTGATTCAGAGTTTCCAGACAGCTACAAGAGAGCTTGAGTGCAAGCACACACCCTCCCGGAGTTCAAGCCCCGTGACTACCCAGGCTGCAACGCCATGAAGCTGACTGGGGTTCAGCCCAGCCTCCACGAGCTGACCTTTCTGCACAGCTCAACTCTGGCAAAATCATGGCGGGAGACTAGATGACAGGCAGCTGACATGTGCAGCAGCCAGGTGCCTGGTCTGCTTGGCCACTCCCCAAACCTTGCTGTACACGAATCATCTGGGGAGCTTCTTTCAAACACGCTAATTCAAAATCTCCACAGGCACGATAAAGGCATCGGTTTTATTTTTCAAAACTTCCCAGGTAACTTTAGAATGAAACAAAGTTTGAGAACCTGGAATCCCAGAGGCATCAACTTGAAAGAAAAAGATCATGAGTGTGGAGACTCAGGTTCTGGCAGCCAGGCCCTAATCCCATCCTGGGAGCAGGGGATCAGACCAGGCACAACCTAATCACTGTCTCTTGTTGTTAACGCCTGCACAGCCCATGCCCTGGAGATGACTGAATACATAAATAAATAGGATTGAGCCCTTCTTAGCTTCTTCAGGCTTCCCTGATAAATATTTATTTGGGGAAATTTCTAAGAAATGTAATATTGTGTCTCTTTGGAGTGGTTCTGCTCTATGGGGGAAAGAAATGTTGAAGAGGTTTATCAGACGGGCTGTCCCTCCTGGCTTAGCAGCAGGGGCGGTTCTAACTGCAGTCCTGCCCCACTATGGAAGAGGGGCCCCTAGTTCTCAACCTGTGAGTCTGAATCACCTAAGACCATCAGAAAGCACAGACAGTTATATTACAGTTCATAACAGTAGCAAAATTACAGTAGTGGTAAAAATAGTCTTATGGTTGGGAGTCATCAGAACATGAGAAATTGTATTAAAGGACTGCAGCTGCCCTAGAGGGGCAGGGGGTTTACCATCAACCCACCCAAAAAATACGCCTCTGAGTGGCAGGGGCACTCTCTGACTTACTTCTTGGTTCCCAGGCTCTATGTGGACAGGGCTGGGTCTGCTTCAAGCTGTAGCTGTGAGCCCAGCTTTGTGGCTTGTATACCCCTTTAAAGCTCTCTTTAGAGTAACTCAGACTTCTAGAACATTCCGTCTGACTGCACTCGTCCCTTCCTCCGTCAGTGCTTTGTCTTAGCAGTCAGGACTAGAAACGCCTGCTTCCTGGACCCAGAGAGGATTTTGATGAAAATGGTTGGAACTTGCTGTGACTTCATTTTGTCCCTAGCCCTGAGCCAGGAATTTAATCTCTGAAGTCTTGTGTTATGAAGAGAATGTAAAGTTAATCCTACTGTGTCTAGAAGTGGACCTTTGAGAAAAGTGAACTATGAAATAAAATAAACCTCTTTTCCTTAGTAAGTACCTGTCTCTGTTTATTTTGTGATAGTGATGGAAAATAGACTATTACAGAGGGTGTGAGAGGGTCTCTGTCATCCCCTGCAGGGGTTAGCTTTACCTGACCTTCCTGTCCTTCTAGCTTCAAGTTTGGTACGTTGTAATCTCCTAAAAGCATCTTTTGCCATCTATAAAGGAAAAGCTTCAAAGCTCACACTTAGAGAAACTGGCTAGAAAATTTGATCCACAGACTCTTTCAGACATGATTATAAAAACATGATTTGCATAAACATCATAATTTTATTTTATATTTTTGCTGATAGCATAATAAAATAGAGAGAAGATTGTGAAGTGATCCATGAAGAAAGGCTGCAGACATCACCGCCTGTTCCCATCACCTTTGGAGTGAGTCCTTTATTGTCAAAACCTAAGGAGGAATAAAGATTCAGTGGAAAGCTCATCCATCTTTCACAGTCTATGATTAGACACGCCCTGTCAGCCAGCATCCATACACAGACTGATTGCAAGTGTCTGTTGGGACAGTGGGCTGACTGACGTTAGCAGTTTGGAAGTGCGTGCTTCCAAGCAGGAGCAGCCCTGCAGCCCCAGGGACAGCAGATCAGTACTGGTTACTCTATATCCCTAAGGGTGCAAGAATCGTGGCATCACCTCCGCTAACACACAGCTAGGAGAAGGTGCCTCTCTTGGAATGAAAGCTTCATTCAGCTTGAGCACCCCACCTCACCACAGAAATGCTAGAACAGAAGGGAACACTGTGTTTACATTGTTCTTCACTTTGTTGATGGAGACATCGAGACTGTGCAGGAATCAGATCCATTGGCTGCTACTTTGTCCTGGGAACGAGCAGCCGGTACTGTTCAGGGTCCCGCATCCATCAGTCACCACCTGCCACATACAAGCTGTGTCAATACTGGGGAGTAGACATCAGTCATAAAATATACGTGGTTCTGAATGTGACACAGGTAGACCCCACATCGCCCAGGGAAGGACACTTGCTGTGGCTGCAATCCACAGGAAGCTCTGTGAAGCTGGGATGGCCATGGCAGCCATCCACCTCCCTCTGGGAGGTCTCTCTGTGGGGCCACCCTTTGGTTACTGGTATGACCCACTTTTCAAGAGGTGGAGGCCAATTTCAAGGAGTGTAGATGGTCTCACAAAGGCATGTTTGAACCAGCTTAACCGCATGTCTAGCACGTAAGTCACATGGTAAGATTAAGCGTGGGAGAGGACATCAAGGAGCAGAGCACACTGCCAAACTGCCAACTTCCTTTTTGTGAGCCCATCGGTCACTGCCCAGACACTCCCCTGGCAGCACGCCAAGCCTGCATCCTGGGTGAGCCCTACTCATGGGCTGCCACTGAATGCTGTTCTATCTTGCCTTTCAGTAGTAGAAGAGAGAGAATAATTAGAGTCTGGGAATTAGACTGAAGTTTAATATAATAAAAGTCTTTCTTGCAAAAAGGGATCCAGTTGGCTCACTAAAGATTGCTATCCTTGTTATGCAGGGTGTTATAATGAGAGAGGAGTGGAATGACCTCCCAGCTGAGTTTTGAGCTTTTAGGGATAGGGAGTGGGAGAATGTAGGGATTGCTGGCACTTTCCTAGAAGGGGGTTGGAAATAATGGGCAGAGAGCCTAGAGGCCAAAGTTCATGACAGCAAGAACCAGGAAGGACCTACTAATCATTGGTCATTCCCCCACAAGAAATCATCACTGAACAATCATCAATCCCCTTACCCAGGGCAACAATTCTTGAACTCAGATTGATTGCTTCTGCCCCTCCAGTGGCTCCATCTTCCTCTCAGCCAAACTTCAGCTGTCCTGTATTGGGATGGCTTTGACTCTACTGCCTTCTATGCCCATGTCCCCATTCTTTGGGCTCCAGCCATAAAATGGTATCAGCAACACCACACAGAACTCAGACCTCCTTCTGTTACAAGCATGTGTGTATCACAGATCCGTTCCTAGGATGCCAATATTCCAGGCCAGGTGGACTCTCACCCAACCTTCAACATCCAAGAAAGACGGACAGTACAATTGTACAGGGACCCAGATTCTAGAAATGAAGAAAAGCAACTCAGAAGAGCTGACAATGACAGCAACTCTAATTTCTATCAAGTGCCCAAGTGCCTACTTCCTACCAGACCATTAACCCCATTCACACATGATAACCCCATGATAAGGTGTTAGTTTATTCCTGTTTTTTTTTTTTTGGGGGGGGAGGGATACTGAGATTCAGAGGCATGAAGTAACTTGCTACATCCAAATATGGAGAACAGGCATGTTCTGTCCTCTTACTTTGTTGTGTCCTTCACCTATATGCCAAAGGTTCTCCTTCTTCACACTAATTACTCTTCATTCTTTACCTTTTCGCTTGACTAAATCTCTACAGCTTTCTCCTCCACATGGAGAAAATGTCACAGATTCTTCATTCACTCCCTTCTTTGCTGTGTGCAGCTTCTCTCTGAGCTGTCTCTGACATCATCATCAAGTACTGATCAGGTACTGAGCAAGAGCTTGGTGAGTGGATAGATGGGTGGGTAGTGTGGGTGTTAGGTGGATTGATTGATGGTGGAAAGAGCACATAATAATGGTGGGTATATAGCTGCATGCATGGTGGATGGATGAAGAGGGATGGGTGGATGGATTGATGGGTTGATGTTGGATAGATGATGGGTGTTAATGGATATGTGAATGAATAGATGGTGAATGTATGAATGGGGAAGGAATGATGGATGGTCATCTTTGTGAAATTCTGGTTTGTTTACACTGATTGGAAAATCAAGTTTTAATGCTCCGGAGACCCCATCTAATCCCAGCTCAGATCCTAGTGGATTTTTATTCTGTTCCAAGAATAGACAGGATTATTCCACCCATCTCCAAGTTCCCACAAAGGCCATTTGTCTTAAGTGTTGAGGGCAGCTCTGCGGTGGTACAATTAGTTCTCGTTAGCAGCCACTGTAACCGGACTGTAATTTCCAGGCTGTTGGATGGTAATTGCACATGAACAGCTCGGCGAGAGTCTGCACCTGTAATGACAAGCGGAGCCTCTTCCGCTCTCCAAACACTGCTCCGAATGCCAACAAGCAGGTGAGCTCCTGATGCCATATTAGCACGGTGATCTCCATCACTAAATGACTCCAGGGCTGTCCAAATGAGGAGAGCAATTAGGCCGACCAGGGAAGACAAAGGAGCCCTTGATGAGCATAATGATGACACAGGCAGGATTGCTCTGGCCTGGGGCAGAGCATGAGACCAGAGCCCAGGACTCTACAGTAGTGTAAATCAGCCATGGCCAGTTCCAGGGCCCCTGTCCTGATCACGTGGGCATCCATCACCCCTTCCAGGGCTGCTGTGCACAGAGAAGAAACAACCAGCATAGCTATGTAATCAGAATGAAGTGTATATTCAGAACTCTTTACTGAAATCAGCAGTTATGGGATGGACTCTTTCCAAGAAAATGTTAGTAGTTAAAAGGAAGTTAAATAAGTGAAAATTACTTTCTTGAAAGTGTGTTGCCTGGTGCAGCAGTGAAAAGGCAGTGTGGCCTGGTTTTATGTCATCCTCCAACCAGCAAGCACCACAACTCTCGACAGGACAGCAGGGACATCCGTGACCCTGGGCAGAATTCTGCCCATGCACCTTCAACTTCCAGGAATATCCTTCACCTCACCTTTTGCAGCTGTCTCTATTGTGAGCATTTCCCTGGGCTAAACCAGCCATCTTTCAGTGAAGCTCCATAAGGCGCAGGATGTTGACAAGGACGTAAAACATTCCATCCTGCTGGGACACTCACTAGGCTCAGGAAGTAGTCAATTCAATAGCTTCAGGAAGCTCCCAAAACTGACCAGATTTGTTAACTCCCATCTCTTCCCAAGAATATATATAAACTGTAAAGATTGCTGTGAGACACTCAGATGAGCTGATAAGCTACCTAAAAGAGACTCAGACTATCTGAGCTTCCTGAAAGAGACTCTTGAACTGCCTGCTCAATGTGAATTGAGCTTCAGATTCCCAGTTTTTCTGAGCTATCACCTGTGCCAGAGAGGGTTTTGATGATGCAACTGTCTTTTGAGTCATTTCTGCTCCCGTAAGTAATCCCTCGCCCGTACTCCTGTAAATAACCCCAATAACATTCATTGGTTCAACCAAGCTGGAACTGGATGGTATCTGTACTTTGGTCTGTTAGCAGTTCCCTATATGGGGTGAGAAGCCTTTGCTTACATATTCCTAGGAATAGTGTCACACAACAGTCACCCACTGTTCTATGGTCTAACAGTTGAGTCCCTCATGCCCCTAACTATGCCACTGTGCCTGCTTCAGTCCTCTAGTCCACTTTGCTTATCACTCAGTAGTTTCAAGTTCACATGGATGCCTTCTCTATCAGGCTATGATGAGTATCCATGTCTCTAGCACCCAGAATTTTGAGTTTGTTCAGAGAAAAAGCCATAAATAATATCATTACCTATTTTTATTAAGCTTTATTGAGACACAGCCACATTCATTTACTGGCCTCTTGTCCACAACTGTTCTCATAGCCCAAAGCCAGAATTCAATGAATACACGTGAGCTACAAGGCATGAAGTGTGGCCATTTACCAAACTAACCACACCTGGCTCAGGGTGAGAAAGGCCCACGAGGTCTCTCAGGAAAAACCTCGCTGTATAGGTTAGACATCATCTTGGACAAGGGTGAGAATGGCTTTCCCAGGTCACAAAGTAGGAAGCTGACAAAGCTGAGGACAGATCCTGGGTACAACACCCATAAATGTGTCACCCTTGCAGGGCCAAGAAGTGGAGCCGTTCAAATCCCTCTGACTTTAGGCGATGCTTCAGATTCAGTTTGTCTTTGACAAAACTCAGCGTTAAAATTCAATTGTGTGATTCAACCTCTGGCTGTCACCTGCTCCCTGCTCCCTCACACTGGCTTGTGTGGTGCGCGGTGGCTCCATGAACATGATTGCCCTGAGGTCCCCACTTCCCCGAGGTACTCATGCACATCCTGCCTGTTAACACGCGGGCACCGTGTGCTCTCATTCCTCAGCTGGGCCCGTTCCCATTCCCTGTACCTCAGGTGCCTTCAGCCTTCCTGGACCCCCTCTTTTGGAAACCTAGGCCCCTCCCATGGTCAGTAGTACACACCTGTACTTCTTCTTCCCTGGGTGAGACCTCTTTGTACTCCATGTCTGAGGGCGTGCCTCCATCTCCATGTGTCTCTGCATGCTCACAACTATGTGACACTTAGAAAGATCGTGTGCCAGTCTGTGCTCACTGAACATGGGCTTTGAAAGGATGAAGTTCTATTAATGTGTGTGTGCACGTTTACCTGTGTTCATACATGCCTGCATATGTGTGGGTCTCATGGTGGCCATGTGAGTGAATTGTAGGTTCACACTTGTAGGCATGGGAACCAATGTGGGACTATAATGTCCATGTGTTTTATGTCTTAGGCGTGTGCCCCTTTGTGAACATGAGTGCCAAAATACCATACTGTGGCCAGGGAGATGGCTCAGTGAATTGAGTGCTGTGGCAGGAGGGTGGGATCTGAGTTCAGCCAAATGTCAACATGGGAAGCTGGGCACGGCTGCGTGCCCTGCAATCCCAGGGCGGGAGGCAGAGACTGGTGGATCCTAGAGGCTTACCAGTCAGTCCAACCAAGCTGTAACCACGTCCAAGGAGTTAGCATGAGAGCAACACGCCTTCTATCTACAGAACTCCTCAGTTGGCTTAAGGCGGGCCTCACACACGACTGAAAGGCATTTACAGAGCCTGCATAGAAGTGTTGTCTAGAGCACAGAGGGTGGAAGGGTCCTCTGAACTGAGGAGGACGCTCTTGATCCCGGGTCCAGCATCTTTTATGTCCCTGTTTTTACTACCTGGGATGAGGTCGGAAAATCAGTGCAGTGTAGATATGGATCCATTTGTTTCCCATTAAAGAAAATTAAATTACTTTTTTCTTTTTTGCTTTGGTGTGTGGGGTGAGTGAGTAAGTATGTTGTATGGGCTTGTCAGCATGAGTGCATGCTCACATGTATGCCTGTGTGTGGAGGCCACAGGCTGATGTCGAGGGTTTTCCTCATTCCTCGTCTACCCTGTTCGCTGGGACAAGGTCTACCAGTAAACCTGAAGCTTATCCGTGTGGACAGGCCGGCCAGCCAATGAGCTTCAGGACCCCACCTGCCTCAGTTCTCTAAGTACTGGGGTTACACACTCACCATGCACCTTTTTATGCGGTTCTGGGGATCCAAGCACTTCACTAACTGTTCTTTCTCATCAGCCCTGAGCTGCTTTTCCTGTTGTTCCTGAATTGTTGGTGTTCTATGTTGGGAGTATAATGCTTGTGTCATGTTTATTAGTGATGTGTTTAGAATAATGGAGATTTTTACTGTCCATGAAGTCAAGTACTAGTTTTTTTGTTGTTTTGTTTCGTTTGTTCACCTTTTTCTTTTGTGTCATAGTACTTGTGTCCTATATAAGAAGTCTAAAACTATGAAAATTTCTCCCCTGTTTGTGTTAAAAGAATTTTAGCTTTATTTCTTTGCTCAAGGATATGATCCATTTTGAATTGGTTTTATTTTTGGTGTGAGGTAGGGAGTCAAGGTAGTCAAGGTTCATTTTCTTCATAAGGATATCTACCCGATGAGTTATACACACACACACACACACACACACACACACACACCATGAGTCCCACACATACACAGGTATGTAGAGAATCAGGTAAACATGCACACACACATTATAGAACTTCATTCTTCCAAAGCCCGTGTTCAGTGAGCACAGGCTGGCCTGTGGATCTTCCTAAGTGTCACATAGTCATGAGCATGCAAAGACACACAGAGATGGCACACCACAGACATGGAGAACTTGATTACGAAGAGGTCTCACCCAGGGAAGAAGACGTACAGGTGTGTACTACTGAACATGGGAGGGGACTAGAGCTCCACCAGAACAATCCAGGAAGAGTGCTGTGTGAGTGTGTGAGTGTGTGTGTATGTGTGTGTGTGTGTGTGTGTGTGTGTAAACTGCATCTCTATTTTAGTCCAGTGTTCTTCATATCTATCTCTATGCCACCATTAGTCTTTATTTTATCTAGATAAAATATTACTAGTCAGAGAGTATACAGTCAGCTCTTTCAAGATTTTTTTTTGCTTAATCCTTCATATTTCCATGCAATTTTTAAAACCAGTTTTCAATTTTAAAAATTCCTCACTGGAATAATTATTATACTTGAATTGGATCTATTGATTAAATTGGAGAGAATGAATACTTTAATAAAACTGAGTTTTCCCATCTACAAATATAAGATAACTCCATGTATGTATAGCATCATTACACTTAGCAATGTATGGAATCCTGTACACATTTTTAATTATTATATTTTATATTTGCTTTACTATTTAAAGGCTATTTTGAGTTTCTATTTTCAACTCAAGTCAATGTAGAGAAATACAATAAATTTTGTGAATTTGAGTTAATATCTGCCAAAGAAGTTTGTCCTTTCTCTTTGGTCCATTTATATTTAGTGTAATTTTTGAAATGGTTAGATTTACATCTATGAGTGTTTTCCCTTTCCTGTGGTCATCATGGGGTATCTTCCTCAATCACATTTCATCTTATTTTTTGAGTCAGAGTCTCTCACTGAACACCAATGCGTGTGTTCAGTGTGTGGCCAATGAATCTTTGAGTATCCTTCTATGTCTAACTCTTCAGTGCTGAAGCTACAGGTGTGTGCCACCATGACAGGTGTTTTAGATGAATCCTGTGAATCAAAACTTCAGTCCTCATGCTTGAGTAGCCGGTGCATTATCAACTGACCCCTCTCTCCAGTCCCTGAAACTGTATTCTTCCCCTTTCCTACCCTTTTGTATTGGTTCTTTAGAGTCCATCATTTTACTTATTTTCCATGTGTTTGATTCATTTAGATTACACATATATAAGAAATCTGGGCTTGGATTATTTTACATTCATTTTGTAGGACACTTTTACCAAATATAGAAATTAGAATTGTCTGGGTTAAGAGTCATTTTTACCAAAGAAGACCTACGGAGTCAACTGTGTCAACTAACCTGGGGCCATGAGGGCTCACAGAGACTGAACCACCAACCAAAGAAGCATGCATGGGCTGGACCTAGGCCCTCACACAGATGTGGCAGATGTGCAGCTGGTCTTCATGTGGGTCCCCTAACAGTGGGAGCAGGGGCTGTCTCTGACTCTGTTGCCTGCCTTTGGACCTCTTTCCTGCAGCTGGGCTGTCTTGTCTGGCCTCAGTGGGAGAGACGTTTTGCTTAGTTCTGCTGCAACTTGATGTACCAGGGCGGCTGGTACCCAGGGGGCTGTACTTCAGAGAAAGGGAAGAAGGAAGGGAGGGAAGGGAGGTGTGCCAGGGGACTGGGAGGAGAGGAAGCAGGGGCCTTGCAATCAGGATGTAAAGTGAATAAATAAATTAATTAATGGAAAATAGTTATTTTTACTTTTTATTTTTGTTTAATAACTTCAAAGACATTAGTTCTGGGCTTAACATACTGGTTAAGAGTATGTCCTGCCTTACAGCCACCCGTGCCTCCCTCTCCAGGGGGACTGGTGTCTCATGCATTCACATGCACACAGCTCCGCACATAATCAAACAATACCAATAATAATACTATATTTATAAATACTATTAGTCCTTTGTTTCACAGCCTCCACTATGTCTGAGAAGTCGACGCTAATTTTTGTCATTAGGCTTCATATATAATGTGCCTTTTTTTCCCCTCTGTCACCTGCCAACAATATTTATAAATATTTCTGGAAATTCGCTGAACTTTTTGAAACTGTGTGTCTATATTTATTTCATCAAATTTGGGGGATCCATTTCTTCTAACATTATCCCTGACCTATTTTGTTTATATTTTGACCACACATGCATGCACACACAATCAATCACAACATGTGTTATATATATTACATACATGTACATTCGTTTATCGGTTCTGATTAAATTAGTTATTTCTGACCTATATCAGTTTGTAGAGCTTCTGCCACATGAGCTTGGCTCCCTGACATTGTTGTATGAGTTCCTGAGGCTCTGCTCATTTTTCTTCAGTCTTGTTCCTGTCTGCTCTCTAAAGATTGGCTCGTGTCTGGTGATCTGTCTTCAGACTCCTTTATTCTTTCTGCTGTCATCTCTAATCTGGTATTAAGCCCATCTGGTACATTTTTTATTTTAATTACCATAAATCTCATTTCCAAAATTTCCTGTGGACTCCCATTTCTCTGTTGAGATGTCCTGCCTCTGAACCCAGTACAACTGTATTTTCCCTACACTTCCGAGTTTATCTGTGGAGCTGCTCAGGGAAATGGCATGCGCCTGCAGCTCTGAACTGCTCACTGCCCGGCGGAGAAAAGTCTCCAGGACTAGGGAGACGGCTCAGTGAGTAAAGGAGCTTGCCACCAAACTTGACGACCTGAGTTCAATTCCTGGGGCCTAAGTGGTGGAAGGACAGAACTGATTGCCCAGTGTTGTCTCTGACCACCACGTGTGCACTGTGGTATGCACATACACATGCATGCACCTATATACACACACTAAATGCATACACACATACACACACACGTACACACACATACACACACACGTACACACACATACACACACATACACACATACACACACACGTACACACACATACACACACACATACATACACACATACACACACTCATACATACACACACACAACACACACGTATACACATATATACTTTTTTATTTTTAAAGAAAAGCCTCGAGGTCATCCACCAGGCTGCTGTACTGAATTCATATGTGCAGCTACTGGAGCAGATGGAACTTAGACTTTGTCCAGCGTCCAGTGGATGACTATGAAAGTCCCCAGCACAGAGCCTCCCGTGGGACAGGCTTGCATGGTGTGCAGCCTGCTTATAATGGCTGAGTGCAGATCATGGCAGCCCAGGCTACTGTGGCTTCTCCTCTGGGTGACATTTACCTTTAAGCAGCAGAGAGTTCCAGTCTTATGGTCTGAGGCTGAAAATTGCTCCTGCCATCCCAGAATAGGCAAGGAAATGTTTCTCATCTGAAAACTGCATTTTCTGGTTACGACAATGATTCTGAGCATTTCGTCACATCCTTGTATTGATTCCCAGCCTTCTTGTTTTATTGTACAATAACAGGCCCCAGAACGCAGAGTATATTACTGCACAAATGCAGAACAATCTCTTTCCAGGGAATTATCTGCAATCCAAGCGCTATGGCTCACTCAAGCCTCCAGCCTAAAACAAAGGCAACACGCAGCCAGAGTAGCATCTGGGTTCTCTGTCTTGGTCATTGGTGTGTATCGGGGTCCAAAGGACCCCGATGAGGTCTGATTTCGTATCTAACCACAGCAGCACACTATTGCTGAGTCCTTGGGAGGAAACGGTGAGCCCACAAGTGGATCGAAGTCAGGGTGTTTTCCTCTTCATCACAGCCCTCAGGAAGACCCGTCTGTCCTCGGCTACCCCCACTGTGGCAGCCATGAGGGAAGGGACTTAATTGTGTTCTTGGTGAAAACTCAAATTCCCAGTCCCAGTACAACTAAATGACTGAGTAATGGCTTCATAAATGTCCATCTGATTAGCCTGATCCCAATGGGAGAAATACACAGGTGGCCAGTGTGTGCTGGGCCCATGAGCAAGGATTTCCATCCATCTCTGTCACCAGAGTTGCCCATATGCATTTGTCAGGCTCTGACGGGAGCAGCTAGTCAGGGGCAGAGAGAAAAACAATAGGGCTTTTTGTTCTGTGCCAGCTCCCCTCCTGCCAGCTTCCTACAAGAGCATCAGGCTCAGAAGAATGCAATGGGGAACTTCAACAGAGGGAAGAGAGATAGGGTTCAGAAGACCAAGGGGGGGCATGGAAACCTGAGAGTAATGAGGAAGGCATGTTGGAAGAACACCGGCACTGAGGGCACTGAGAGCAGGACTCCTGGGCGTTTTGACTTGTACCACAAGGGTACGATTGCCTTTGCATGCCGTCTCTGGTTTATGAAGCAAACAGCCTACGACCCTTTCCTTGGACACTGGAGCAAAGCGATGCTAAGAGGGAAGAAACAGCCAGATGCCCTGTTTTAGATCATTATCCAGAGACCAGCACAGCAGACTAGAGCCATGCTTCCTACGTACCCTTGCTACGCCTCTGACATCCCAGGACCTTGTCATTGGTGCCAGCTCTGTCCTGGTGATGAGCCACACAGCTCCTTGGGGCCATAATTTGGTTGCTTTGACCAAGGATTGTCTCTGCAACTCTGAACACCAGAAAAGCCTACTCCCAAGCCTCCTTTCTACCAGTCTTCCTTTTTGGGGGACAAGGACAGCCTGTTTGTTCATTGCTGTCTCCATGCAGAAACCCCTTTGATGGAAGAACTTTAAGGCCAGCCCAGGGTAAATGGAGACAAGCTCAGACCTTTCCACTCTGTCTCTGAGGACTCAGGTCATTGAAATGGACCTTTGTGAGTAGGACGATGGCTCAGTTAATGCAGCACCTGCATTGCCTGCATGAGGACCTGAATTCAATGCCCAGAACATTGAAAGAAACAGGGAAACCAGCCAGGCATAGCAGTGTTTTCTTATAATCCCATAACAGGAGAAGTAGAAACAGGTTGATCCCTGAGGCTTGCTTGACAACCAACTCAGCCTCGTCAGTGAAACCCAGATACCAGTGACAGACCTTGTCTCAAAAACCAAGGTAGATAGCTCCTGAAAATACCAAAGGTTGACCTCTGGCCACTACAAAGATGTACTCCCCCAAAGGCCCTCCCTGCAAGAAATGGCTCCTTAACAACTTGAGTTTGCTTCTCTGTCCTGTAGAGAATCTCAACAGGTTAAAAAATGATACTTCCCAAACCAAAAACATACACATATTTCCATATAAGAAAGAGCAGAGCCTCAGTTTTCCTTAAACATAAAACGGGGATAACAATCCCTAATTCTAGACAACCATTCCTAAAGACTGCCCAGCTTACCCACAAAAGCTCTGTGGTGTCAGGGCAGAGGGCAGGGATCCAGAGGCAAATTAAGCTCAGGCCAGGGACCAGCCTCCTTGAGGCTGAAGGCTGTGCACCAGGGCAGAGCAGGAAGCTTACTTGCTGTTAAGTCAGCAAGAACTTTGGTTTGCTCAGAGAGTGACCCCAAAAAACCAAACAGTAGCAGAATGGGCCTTTCAGACAGAGGAACAGGGGTCCCCTAGAAACAGCCATGCTAACCCCCCCCCCAATAGAGACCCAAACCGAGTCAGGGATTACAAGCTTGTTCTCTCTTCGGCCGAGCTCTCAGACCCCATTTTTCAGTCTGGACCTTTGGTTAATGTCTGACATAGTTGATACTGGTTATGGGAAGGAGGCTGTGTCCGCCCACCTCCCTCCCAGAACAGGCTTGGGATTCCAGAGGCCTGGATGGGAGGTGCACAATACTCTGAAGTCCATTCCTAACAATGGAGGGGTCAGGTATGAATACCCTGTGGGCCCAGAAGTTCTCACTCCACATCCCACATGCTAGAGGCTGGATGTCAGTGATGACCCCACTCTGCCCTCCACTCTCTTCTACCCTCTTTGATGTAAATACAAATGCCAGACGCCCATGTTTATATTCCCAATTAAGGAAGACGCCAACTCATCTAAAGAGGACAGAAGACTTGATGTGTCCTCAGCAGAGTCCTTAGCCATGACTCTCAGTTCTATTCTAACCATTCAGACAATTAATCCCGCCCTTAAAATCCCTCCTTTTATTCCAGAGATGCCATAGCTACCAGGGACTTTATCTGCCACCTTTTGGAGCTCTCCATTTTGGACTGACCTCTCCTTCAGACTTCCTCCCAATCACTAATTCCCTTTCTAACCTAGCTCACACTCTGGTCTCCCAGCCATTTTCTATACCTTTGCAAAATCATGTATTGCTCTCTGCCATGGATAACCAGACACAAGCTGTCTCTTCAGCCTCTTTCAGGACTGGAATGTCATGTCCAGTACCCAGAACCCTGGCAGGCCAGGCTAGGCAGCCTCCTCTGGCTCCAGCCTCAGCTTTTGCCTCCAGTGGTCCCAGGAGCCGGGACTGGGAAGGATTATCTTTCTTTCTGGTCCAGCTGTACCCAAGTCAAATGACAAAGGGCTGTGGCTCTTTGGAGGCACAAAGCACAACCATGGACTCCTAGGATGGAAGACGGGAACCGAATCTTGGCCATGGCGAGGACTGGGAGCTAGACAGGAGGCTGCAGTGAGAAGAGTGGACGTGGGAGATGGGTGGCCAGCAAGCTGAACAGCATCCACAGGGATGTGGGAGCTCCCCAGTAGCTTGCATCTGCTGGGACACCAGGACCAGCCAGGCTTTGAAACTATTGTGTAAAACACAGTTTATAGGCTGTCAGGACCACCAGACCCTCCCTCGGCTACAGTGGCAAGTTCCTTCTCATATTTACAGGGAAAATCTTAACTCAAAAAAGACTTCACACCACACTTTTTCCAAATTTCAGGCTAAGATATGCAAGTGTCTGTCTAACAGTGTCCAGCTGTTCAGAGGTCGAAGAATCATGTGACACCTGGTCTGTCTGTCAAAGAATCATGTGATACCTGGTCTGTCTGTTCATTCTTCCCAAGTCCTTCTCCATTGCCCTCATGACATCTCCATCTGTTTGGCATGCTAGCCAGAAACATGAGGCCATTCTAACTTTCTTCTCTTTCTTATCCCAGGCTCCATCTTCACCACTCATCCAGAGAGCAAACATTTCTTCTCTGTCCTCTTCACTTCCTAGGGTCTCAGAAGCCATCCCTTCCTGGACCCCAGCTGTCTCTCTGTTTATACAATTATGGCTCTGTAGACTGTTTCCAGGGTCATCGTCAAACTAGTTCTGTCCAAAATTCCTAGGACCTACACTTGGCAAGAGAACCAAGGCCTCCAATGGCTCATGAACCCACTGTCATCACCAGCCCCACTGCAGCTGTGATAGTCCTTGTTCAAGGAGGCGGAGGACTTTCCTCACTCTGACTAACTCCGTCACCCTCCTAGGAAAGTGCCTTTGAAGGAAAGTCCCTAATCGCCTTATTTCAGCTGTAAGGAAGTCGCCCCAGACCCAACCTCTGGGCATTTGAAATATTTCCTTACACGGCTGTTTTATAGTCTGAAGAACGGTATATGACAGCCATTTTTTGTTGTTGTTTTGGTTTTTCAAGACAGGGGTTCTCTGTGTAGTCCTAGCTGTCCTGGAACTCACTCTGTAGATCAGGCTAACCTCAAACTCACAGAGATCCACCTGCCTCTGCTTCCAGAGTACTTGGGATTGAAGGCATGTGCCACCATGCCTGGCTTATGATAGTCATTGGGGGAATTGAATCCGTGAATTTATTAAGCAATCAGCAAGCCAAAGTACAGTAATAAATAGCAGTAGATAGCAAAGCATGATCAGACTGAGTGCTGAACGCATCCAGCGGCAGCCAACCTGAAAAGCACCTCTAAGGCAGCCAGCTAGAGTTCTCATGAGAGGGAGTCCCAGGTAGAACACGGTGCCCTCTGCAGTGATGCTTCCAGGAGAAAGAACAAACATAAGGAGATATCATCTAGCCAGGTGCTTTTCTTATCCAGCAGATACAGGCTGGGGAAGCTGAGGCATCAGCTGGAGTTTCTGGTTGAGCCTTCTCTCCATGGCTGAGCTTCTACCTTCTTTTATGGTGTATGAACTTTTGAATAGTGGGATAAGTGATGGCCATCGGTTGGAGATGGCTTGCCTCCTAGCTGTTCTCGAGGACACAATGCTCGTACTCTTGGGCTGTTTTGCTGTTCTCTTTTCTCTGTGTCACAGTGGGGGCAGCCATCCACAGACAACGGACCTAGGAGGACACTTTGAAAGAAACATGCTTGGGTCTGTAACTGGGTGAGGGTGCCCTGACTGAAGAGCTAGCTTCTTGGCAAGCTCAAACAGCATATGGAAATTTACCAATCTAATGTGCTTTATAGCCACCCTGCTCTCTTTTCTTCTGGGCACCTGCCATCGTGCCGAAGGCATTTCTGGTTCACTCACTCTGCCTACTGTTCTCTGGGTGCTCATGGAAACAGGGAGCTTTGATACTGCTGCATCCTAACTCCTGGCATATATGCAGTTGCTGAGTTAACATTTATGGAATCAAGCAACTAGAATGGACTTTGGAGTGATCCAGACCTTGGTTAAAATCCTATCTGTGCTACCGGAACTCTAGGACTTTGTTTGGTTGGCTGCTCATCTCCGTTTCCACAAGCTTAGACTTGGACTTACATTACACAACCTCCACCCAAGTTGTGGGGCTCAGCGGGCCACTCTCCACCTATAGCCAATCACCCCAGACATTGGCACGGCATCTGCAGTCTCTGTGGTAGTGCTCCGGGGGGAGAGGAGCGTTTAGACTTCACAGGCTGCAATTCTAGGGCTCGAGGTGGTGTTCAGAAGCACTCTTTCCACATGAATGGACTCTCAACAGAGGAAATGATTTTAATCAGTTGAAGGAACAAGATGTCCATCCGTCTTCTGCTGTTTAAGGGAAGAGTTAATCTCAGGAGTGGGGCGGTGATGGTGGTGGTGGGGTGAGAGCCAGAGCAGATTAAGTGATATGGAAAGGATTCTCCATAGAGCACTGGAAGAGGCCATTGGTGCTCACACCACAGGGCCAGCTGCCGTCATTGTGTGCGCCCTTCTCAGTGGGAAACCGGGGTAAAGGCAACAAACGAAACAACCACCTTTGCAAGTTACAAAACACTTCCGTATTCATTGTATCATACAATTTTCGTAAGAACCGTAAGAGGCCAGCATCACTCAGCCCACGTTCAGGCAAGAGGAGGGTACAGACTCACAAATGCCCTTCTGACACAGCCTTCAGCTGGATCAGTCTTTCTCAGGGTTAATTGCAACCAGTGTCACGCCGCTGTAACCTTTCTCTCGGCGTATAGGTTATATTCAGGAAAGCATGCGCAGAACAGTGAATCTCCACTCCAGATGCTCTTCCCCACATCAGCAACAATGCCAACGGCACCCCGCCTTAGTTTCTTCCCAGTCACACCCACCTGTCCCCCAGGGTAACCTGCCTCCTGCCCCCACCCAATAGCTCTGAGAGGTGGTCTTCGGCTCAATGGCATGCCTGCTGCATGTAGCCAGAGTTCATCTGTCATACTGTGTGCGTTATAGTTAAATGTCAGGTTCCAGTTTGAGAAGCAGCTTTTTCAACAGCTGTGTGGATTTCTCGACCAGCCCAAACACACCAAGAGCACACGTGTTTCAGTTGCTCCACTGTGATCACACCTGGCACCTCTCAAGCTAGCCAGTCTGGTGGGGGTTGAGTGGTATTCCACCGTGGTGTGATGGGTTGCTTGCTGTTGAACAGTCCTACTCTGTAGCTCTGGCTGGCCTGGAACTCACAGAGAACTGCCTGCTCTGCCTCCTGGCTCTGCCACTAGAGGAGTGCACCCACCACATCAGCCTCAGCTGTGGCTTTCATAGAACCGAGTTTCTGACGTTTGTCAGCTCTTTAAACACCTGCTGCTGTGAAATGACTTTCCGGGTGTTGCATCCATTTTCTTGTTGATTTATAGGCATTATTTATAGATTCTCAGAATGAATCCTCTATTGGAAATATGTTGTAGCCAGGGAAAGAGGGCCGAAGACTTATTTTCTCCAGAAGGATAGAGTTGTCTCATGAGAGTGTGTTTCTCTGTCTGGATCACTTCCATCCACCTGCCTGCCCCTTCTCCAGCAGAAAACTGCATTGATTGCTGAGTCTTTAGTGTTTCTCTACTTAATGTGGCTGGATGCACCAGAATTGTACTGAACTTTCTAGTTATTTTTTGTAGGCCTTTTGTCCACAGAAACTTTGGTTTCATTTTCCCAGATTCCCAAACAGTCCTGTGACATTTTAATCAGGATTTCGTGTATCGGTTAATTTTGAAGCTGTGCTAATCCCTCTGTTGTGTACTGTCACCACAAACAGCAAGGCCTGCGTTGCCATTTGAAGCATCCTTCTCAGGGACTCTAAAGAGACACCAGAAGTCTTCTTAGGGGTCATGATCAGCCCCCAAGCTAAATTTATACACAGACATTCTGGGATTTTCAACATTTTTCAAGTGGAAATTTTTAGCAACAAGAAAAATTGTTGGTCTTGAATTAATGTTGGAATCTACCAGTTTCCCCATTTCTCCCATCGTTTCTGACAGCCTCTGGTTAGTTACCTTAGAACCTATAGTCACTTCATTTGTAAAGACCCACACCTGGCTTCCTCCTTATGCTACCAGCTTGTGCTATGAGGACAAGGATAGTTACTCCCGGGCTACGTGGGAACTCACTCAGGACACCTTGAAGGAAATGCACACTCTCAGTTACTCAGCCCCAACACTGATGACAACTTGAGCTGGATCAATCCCCATGCAGGGGGGTGTAGGGCAGAGTGCACACACCTCCAGACAGTGCCAAACATCTGAGGCTGAGAACCACTGGCTGAGGAAAGGCAGCTGGATTCCAGAACCCTAGAACTACTTGTGGCCAAATGGCCTAAGAGCAGCTGTCTCCTCAGATCTCCTCATTTCAGCGTGCCTAGCCAGGGACTCTGTTGTTTTCTTTGTTTGGAATGTCACATGACCATTTATATCTCAGCCAATCACTGCACTGAGCAGTAGGAAGATTATACCAACCAATATGGGGTTATGGGAGTCCTACCTCAGGACAGGAGTGAAAGTAGTCTAAGCCCAGCGTTGGCTACTCACAAAGAGGAGAGCCAGGCAGACACTGGAAAACAAACCATCTGCTCCCAAGAGTGAGGTGGGTCAGCTTGTTTCAAAGAAGCAGCAGAGATCAAATGCAGTAAAACTTCCTTTCTGGCAACTGCTAAGTCTGTCCTCTGTTGGTCCCTGTAGGTGGATTAATATGGCACCGTGTGTCTCAGTAACAGATGTCATGTCTTTGAAGGTCTCTGGTTTGAGGAAAGGGTGCCACCTGAAAGCAGTGTTTTATTCTTTAAAAGTGCTACAGAAACTTCTGCCATTGTTTTGTTTTATATTTTTTCACTCTTAATCATGGTCACAAGTGAGATCTGTCTAACATTTTCTATTTTTGTGCATTGTCAAATTTGGGTATCTGTGCTACACTGATTTTGAAAAAAAGAAAAAGCATTTGGAAGCCTCGTTACTTCTCTAGGCTCTGGGAGAGTTTAAATAGTATCAAAGTCATCTATTACTCGAACATTTGAAAGAACTTACCTTTGGGACCATCTGGACTTGGTGCTTTTGAGGAGAAGTTGCATTTTTTTATAACTTTCTTGAGTTCTTTCATTGTTTTTAGTATAGATTTTGCTTCTTATGGAATCAGTTTTGATTACTTATAATTCTTAGAAAATATTTCTTTAATTCATCTTTCAAATTCATTTCCACTAATTTTTTACTTAAAAATTTTTATGCAATTTTGATAGTTTTTTCCCTCTCCTAACTCCTCCCCCTACTTTATTTTCTTTCTCTTGCTTTCACAAAACCCCACAAAACAAGATGAAAATCAAAATAAAAAAGAAGAAACAAATAAGACAAAGCAAACAACAACGGCGAATGTTAAAAATCAAACAGAAGAAACACCCTCAGCTGCCTGCACCCCCCACACACATTGTGGGATTCGGTTGACATACTCTGTGACATTACATGGGAGAAAACTGATTTCTTCTTTCCCAGCCGATGTCAGTTGCAAATAGCATCTTGGTTATGGCTGGGATCCCATGTCCGCTTCCCCCTCTCGGTCCTGGGACCCCATCAGGCTTGAACCTGTACAGGTCTTGTGCATGCTGCCACAGTCTCTATAAGTTCATATGTGCGTCAGTCCTGTTGTGTCTGGAAGACATGGTTTCCTCATCCATCCCCCTCCCCTGGTACCTTACAACCTTTCTCCCTTCTCTTCTGAGGAAAGGGGGTTTGGTGAAGATACCCCACTTAGGACTGAGTACTCCAAGGCTGTTGGTTACTCTCCACAATCTGATAAGGCCCTATGACAACACTTACTTGTGTTATGGAGCACAGAGAGCTCGAGCTAGTGCTTTGCCCAGTACTGGGGGAGAAAGGTATTCATCAGTGTCAATCAGCCAGAAACCCTGCAAGCTACCACGGTGACCTACCTGCAAGGGAGACTGGTGCAGTGGTCCACACCCACACCGCAGGAAGGAAATCAGACCTGACTGTGCTAACGGGGCCAAGAACATGAGACTAGGTGGTCACAGGCTGTGGGGAAGATCTGCTGCCATCATTCCCCCAGAGGACCCCTAATGACACGCTGAGATGTCCATCAACCGGTGCCTCTCTCAGCCCCTGCTAGAAGAGCAGCTTCCTAGAAAACGCAGGCATTAACACAGAGACCCACAACTGGACAAGGTGCAGAGTGAGAGACTTTTGAGCACTCTGTCCAGTAATTCTTCTTTTTTGCAAAAAGAAAAACTATTTTTTACCAATAGTATTTTCTCTTGTTTTCCCTTGTAGTAATTTGTGCTGTTTCCCAATAATTTGTCAGTTTTATTAGGTTTTTCTGTCCCAGTGTAAACTACTGCTTGCATTTATTTACCGATTCTAATATGTTTGTTTTCTTATTTCTCTTTTCTAATTTCTTTAAATTTACTTAGTTGATGTTTCTTGACTTTTCAAAGTAGAGTCTTAATTTATTTGTTTATAACTCTTTGCTGTGTAACGCATGCCTAAATTGCAATGTTGATGGAGGAAATAAGCTGTTCGGACACAACAGTGAGCTGAGAAATGGAGTGTCAGGCAGGATGTTTAAAGAAGGCTGATAACTCACTAGTGAAATGACCATAAAAAAAAAAAAAAAAGCAACGGAGCTGAACAGTACTACTCAAAGCACAATTTGGATTTGTATTTATTTTCAGAGAGCTATTCTTTAAACAAGATCTTTCTCCAAGGGCCAGCATGGACAATGTTATCTGCTGACTCCAAGTTAGTAGAAGACTAGAGGAGAGTTTATAGGTTCTCTGCAGAGAAGGACCCCTAAAACTGGTGTGTGACCCACCTCTGAGAAGCTACAAAAGCCAGTGTCAATAGAGGAGAATAATGCTGTAGAGAGTCATAGAATTTCTCTTCCAGGGAGTGGAAGCTGAGAGGGGCCGTGAAAGACAAGGCAAAAAGAAACCAAGCGTCTCTGGTCGGATAGTTGACAGGAAGTAAGTTAAGGGAGGACAGATTTATTTTGGCACAGTCCCCCATCACAGTCTTCTCCACCATGCCCTTCCTTGCCGTGATGATCTGTATCCCTTCAAACTGTGTGCCAAAATAAATCTGTCCTCCCTTAACTTGCTTCCTGTCAAGTACTTGACAAGAGACGTGCTACAATTCTTCTGCTGAGTCCCAGATCAGCTACTATTGCAGACTGAAACTAGGACACAGCTATACAAACATAAGCTCAAGGCTATGGCCCTTAGCGACCCATTTCCTGAAGATCCGTGATCCTCTAAAACAGCGCCACCCGCTGGAGACGGAGTGTTTGAACACATGAGCCTGTGGGGATGCATTTCATACCCAAAGCCCTTTTGGAACCTCTTAAGAAACCATGAAAATGAAGCTCATTTGGAAAGGAGTTAAATTTAAACACATTCTAAGAACAACACACATGGGTCCAACTTAGAAGGGTTCAACACACTCTCAATAACTATCTTATGTTTTCTGTGCTTTCTTTTGCTCCTTTCCCCCAGCTGCAGACTAAAAGGAGACTGGAGCAGAGGAAAGCAGAAGAGGAGATATTAGAAACACTGACTTACTTAAGACAATAGCTCTAGACTGGATCAGAAATAACTCCCAAATGTCATGTGGAAGGCTTGGTGTTGGCTTAAGAGGTGAACTCCAGCAGGGAGGCCGTGGGGTCATAGGCAGTGTGCCCTTGATGGAGATCAGTGGGGTCTGAGCTTTCTACTTTTATCACTTCTTCGTCATGAGGTAATCAATTCTGCTCTACCACATGCTGTTGCCATGATGTGTTTCTTGACTATGTCTCCAAGTCTAAAACCATGAGCAAAATCAACCTTTAGTCTCTGTAAGTTGATTGTCTGAGGTATTATCCTAATCACTGAGGACTGAGGTGACCATGTTTGGTATCTGAGATGATTATAAAATACTGACCTAGTGAGAGAGACTGGAAAAGCAACACACACCACTTTTCCACTGGTTTTCAGCACAGAAGAGGTTAATGGAATAGTCAAAAAGTAATGTTTCCCGGTGGAAGGCATCCTGCTTGCTTGACACAGTAATTATATTTGTTTGTTTTATAAATGTGTATTTTTTTCTTCCAGTTATATTTCTAAGCACCACAGTTTAGTATTTTCATTCTTATACATTCTTCCCTCTAGGTAGTCTTCAATATCAAGTGTAATTTATTATTATTGGGTGCAGGAATTAGTTGAAAAGGTTTCTCTTTAGTTCCAGGCAGCTGGTTTGTGGGGGCTATTTCTGTCTTGATGCCTCTTTATGTTCTGTCTTAGATTTCTTCTAAATTTGCTTCTAACATTTTTAATAATTAAAAAAATAGAATACAACAAAAAACAGGCTGAAAAAGAGCAGTGCCACACAGGAAAATCACAAACTGGGTGATTCCATCTATCTAAGATGTCCAGAGGCGACAGATCCGCAGAGACAGACAGCAAGGGTAGAGATTGCCAGACAAGTGAAGCACACACAGGCGCTCCAGGAAGAAGTGATGGTTGTGTAACACTGTGGATGTACCAAATACCAGAAAATCTGAACTTTGAAATAGTTTCTTTTGTTGTGTGGATTCTGCCCCCACACTCTCTCTTCTCTCTGTCTCTTTCTCCCTTTCACCCTCTCTCTCTTTCTCTCTCTCCCCTCTTTCTCATCCTCCCTCCCCTCCCTCTGAGGTTAGGTCTCACTGTGTAGCTCTGATTAACCTGGAACTCAGAGATTCTTGCTTCTGCCTTCTAAATTCTGGCATCAGTTTAGCCCTCAGAAATAATGCTTAGGGCCTCAGAGAAGCCAAAGCAACCAGGAGCACTGAATGCTCTCGCAGAGGACCTGGGATCAGTTCCCAGCATGCACATGGTGGCTCACAACAACCTTCTGTCACTTCCGT
>NW_026592325.1:260094-275094 GCF_907164565.1 Psammomys obesus | reverse complement strand
TTCCTGCTCTATGGAGGCTGAAACAGGAGGATGGACAGTTAAGGCCAGCCTGGGCTATGCATCAAGACTCTGCTTAAAAAAAACAAAAACAAAAAACAAAACAAAAAAAAAAAACACAAAGATCTAAGACAATACCCAGAGTGGGCAAACAGCCAGTGTGTGAACAGACAGCTGGGTAACTCCTGAAAGTGACTGGTTCTCAGCCCACCTGCCCAGCAGACTCAGTGCCTCCTTGAGTAGCCAGGCTTCTCCCTGCCCCCTCCCCAGCCCTGCACCACAGGGCATTTCTGTTTCCTTTCAGGAATGAGGACAAAATCAGCAAGTGCTGTGGGTCCAGGCTGGAAAATTAGGACAGAAGCATGCTATGCCAATCTGACTCACTTTGTGTGTGTGTGTGTGTGTGTGTGTGTGTGTGTGTGTGTGTGTGTGCGCGCGCGCACGCCTGTCTGTCTGTCTTTCACACGCACACAACTTAATGAACTCTGGGCTGCTCACTCTTCTTTGAATTGGTGACAACAGCTCTTGTCATCACTCTGCTATTGCTCACAGTCAATATTTGAATGTAGGGAACGTTTGTTTGGAAGTAATGAGATGTCTGTCTCAGACTGGCACCACACTGCCCAGAGGTGAGAGCAGAATGTACCCACTCCATATTTCATCGCACAGAAATGCCCTCCTGTAATGAAAACAGTCGTGTTCGTGTTGCTGGGCCACGCGAAGGAGCGGGAGCGTTTCGTGGGGAAGCTGATCAATAAAAGCCATCAGCCGCCTACGTTCCTGGGGCACTTTCTATATTCATTTATCTTGGACCTGGGAGTGATTATGTTAGGACCTTTTTCCAAGGACACTGCGAAAATCAAAATAACTTTGCAGCTCAGTTCTCTCAGGAAAGGCTTCAGTTTCTTCAAATACGTTTCCTGTTGATTTTAGTATCCCAGGTGTCTTAGGAGCCATTCGCCTAGTTTCTTGTGGACAACAGGTGTCACAGATATTCAGGAGAATGTCTTCATAGACCCCGGCTTCTGGATAAAGGAAATGCAAGCGAAACCATCACAGGACGCTCTCCTGGCCCTTCTGAGAGCAGGCTCCAACCTCTCTAAGGAAACTCACTAGCCCCTTGAGAATTAGAAACCATCTCCATCACCTCACCTAGCACACAGCAAGAGAAAACAGCTGCACAGTAGCCCCTGTCCTCAGAGCAGATGCATGCTCTCATCCCATCATAAGGAAGACATGGGTGATCCCTGTACAGCTTGCTCTGTTTTTATCAATGGTAATATCTCAGGAAAGTATCCTGTTCAGATATAGACACTGACAGAGTCCACTGATCTTACTCAGATCCCGATTTCCTTGGCCTCATCTGTATAAGCTCTTCACTCGGTATCAGACATAGAGGTCCATGTCCACAAACCACAGACAGAAGGCATCCCTCTTCTTCCTTCTCCATGAAGCCATTCCATTTACCCATGGCAACCGCTGACACCACAAGCCACAGCAGCCAGGCAGCTCTTCTCTGTCTTTACAAAACTTCTGCGGTGTGAGTGGAGGCGTGAGCGGAACCTACTGGGGCCGGCATTTTCCCTCATCTCTGGCCTTGGTAACTCCACCAGCTAGTGAGCGGTTGGTTGGTTGTTCCTTCTGCTGCTAACTGCTGTCACCAGTGTGGGGGCTGCAGCTCGGTGGACCACACACCTATTGAAGGACAGCTGGCCTGATTCCAGTGTCCTGTTAATACCAACAGACAGCCATGTGAAGGTGTGTGCACTAGGATTTCCTTGTTCTGGGTAAACACGGGTCTGCAGTTTGTTGGGTCCTAAGGTAGTTGTGAAAGCACTGTCGCCCTTGTTCTAATGGCCACGCCTCTCTCCCATTCCCTTCGCTGATGTCGGAGTGACACGGCCCCTCCCACCCCTCCCAGGCTTTGTTGCTGCAAAATTTTGTGATGTTGCTCATTCTGAGTGGTGGACAGTGCGGTCACACTGTGACTTAATTTATGGTTTCCTAACAGCCACAAATGCTGAACAGCTTTTGATGTGTATTGGTCATCTGGACAGCTTCGTGGCAGATATACACTCATTCGGTCTATTTCCTGACTGGGGACGGTGCTTTTCCACACCTGTTATTGTCCAATTACACAACATGAAGTTCACAGCAAACCCACGCTGCCCTTCCTCATAAGCACCTGTGCCCTGTGCCCTGTGCCCTGTGCCCTGTGCCCTGTGCCCTGTCCCCAGCCCCCAGAGCAAGAAAGAGCAAGCCGTGGAGGAGAGACACCTTCCGTGGCCTTTTCTTTCGTGCCTGTGGATTAGCATAGGGAAAGTACTGTAGCAAGCCTCAGGGGAGTGAGTTTGGCCTCTAGTTCTGCCGTGTGCCCATTCCCCAGCTCATGTGCTTTCTTCCCCTCTCTGCCCTGTTTTCCACGTGAGTAGTGAACTTCAGCCCTCTAACAACTGAGGGTCTTCTTTCCTTGTCATCCCTGCCTTGGGCTTTATCCACATCCACTGGGCACACATCGAGACAAAGGGCGGGTCCTGGTTGCATTCTTGTGCTCAGCACTGACCGACACCAACCTCTCTTGCCTTGGCCAACAACATTGGCTCTCCAGTTTAGGATCTTCTAACCCCCAACTATGCTGCACCCCAGCATCTGTCCTGATGCTGACATGGAAGCAGGATCCATCTCCAGCTTGCAGCCAGTGAAACACAGGCAGCCTTATGGTAATCAGTGTCTCCACAGCCCTCCTTGCTGGCCTCACCCTGAATGCTTCCCACCAGCTGAAGCCTCGGATGCAGCAAGCATAGCACTTCCCTAAGCTGAAGAGGTGGAAGAGTGAGTCAAGTGCTTGCCCTGCAAATGTGACAACCTGAGTTCAGACCCCAGAACCCAATGGAGCTGGAGGCTAGCACACAGCTGTGGTCCAGCACTGGAATGCAGAGACTGGAGAGGAAGACAAAAGACAGCTGGCATGGCACAGAAACTGTAAGCAAGAAACCCATCTAAAGCAAGGTGTAATGTCAGGGCAACTCCTGACCTTCACAGGTTATACCTATGTGCACACATGCATGCCTAGGTATAACACACACTCATGCAGGCACACACGTGCACACACACACAGCCACACACAGAGACACACACAGACACAAGCACTCATGCAGGCACACGTGCACACAGGTATACAGACGCCCACATGCATGTGCATGCAGGCACGCAGGCACACACGTATCAGATACACTCACAAGATGAAAAAACAACAGCCTCATCCTAGCAGGGAACAGGAACCACGGAACATGGCCGCCCCCACATGACGCTGACATCTGAGGTGACAACAGGGATTACTAGTGATGTGGAGGAGGTGGCGGTGAAAGAGAGGCTGAGTCTCAGTCCCTCCTGGGCTACAGGATCAAGTTCACCCCTTCCACCCTGAGTTAAGACGGTAATCCTGAGGGGACTTGGTTTTCTGACACTTTCACCTACTTTTTAAAAGTGTGTCATAAATCCTAGCCATTTGGGTAACTCCAGGTCACAGTCCAGGCTCCAGGTACAGAGATTCTGCCCGGAAGTGCTGCCCTTCCGATGGTGACAATACCTGCCATTACCCCACCTGAGAGCCCGCAGCCTGCACACTCTCTCCCCTCTAACTGCCATCTGCCTATAACGTGTAAACCATGGAGGTGCCTCTGGTTCATACAAGGGAGTCCCGAGAGGTTATTGGGAGCATGATTTATACCAGTGCCATGTACAGTCCAACGGCCAAGGGTGACCCAGGACCCCCACAACTTAGATGCCCCTGAAGGGCGTTCACTGAGGAAGTGATCTGTTCTCTCCACCCAGGCTCATGAATATTCTTCACCTGCAGCCATGTGTGATGAATATAGTGGCAGGTTCTCCAGCCTACCTGTCCTCTGAGGCTGCTGGGAACGCTTTCCATCACCTCGCAGCTACGACTCATCCATTTCTCTGTCCCACTTTCCAGCCATCAAGAGGCACAGACTGCTCTACCTGCCAACAGGAAACAGCACACCCTGCATTGTAGCCAGAGTCCAGCATCTGCGTATTGACGTAATTAGCCTCAGCATGCTAAGCCATGCAGTGGGAACATACCTTACTCTACCAAGGCACATATGTGGTTTGAGTGCCAGCTCGGTACCTGGAGGAATTCCAGAACTCTTTGTGTGTTTCTGGTCTTTCTATCTACTCACTTACCAAGACAAATGACATTGGCAGCAGAGATTAGTGAAAGAGGAGCAAGGATCTGGACCATGGGGCACTGGGGCTATGGCCGTCACCCTCCAGGCTAGTCTAGTGCCACAGCCATTGGAAGACAGTGCTGCTGGGCTTTGTTTCACTCTTTGACAATGCTGTCTCCAGGGTCATGTCCACCCTGTAGCTCTGCCCGGTTAGCACCACGTCCCAAACCCCAAACTAACTAGCAGGACCATGGAAAGGTCAGTTCAGCACATTCCAATCTATGCATCTCCAGTTACACTTCCTAAGGGAGACAAGACCCAGGGCAATTCACTCCTGGGTGCGTCCAGGGCTGATGTACACACAAACAGACAACTTTTTTTTTCTTTTTATTAAAGTGAAATGAAGCTTCTCTCTGCATCTGTTCAGGGTTCCATCACAGTCGGACACACTGAAGGGTTATTGCCTCATTCCCTGAATCTTGAGGTCCCTGGATGTTGGAGTCCACAGGCCAGGATGACAAACTCTTGAGACACTACTGCTAGCCAAGCGCAGGATGGAGTGAGGGAGCTTAGTGGCAAACATATCCCCACTCTGTGAAGCTCATAGTCTGCAGGGAAGAGGGATGAGAAAAGAGTAATGGATCATGGGAGAACATGGAATGCTGTACTTTGGGAATCAAAGGCTCTAGCTCAAACCTAGAGGAAGCAGTATCTAAGGTGAATGCTGACAGATAAGTAGGGTTATGCAGAGGGTGGGAGAGCAGGAGTCAAGGAGAGTTGTGTTCTGAGTCCCACAGATAAGCGACAGATCAGGAAAACCTGTGTGGGTGAATGCATGGCTGCCACAGGGGAGGAGGTGACAAGGAAAGCTGGGATCCAGTCTGAGACAAGAAGGATCACACCAGGAGAATCTTGAGTGTCACCTGAAGGTCATTAGAGGCTATGGACCACTTTAGAATATTCCTCTGGACACAAGGTAGAAAATGGATTGTGAGGAGCCAGCATGGGACACCAGGGGGAAGTTAACAAGATCGTGTTTGGAACAAAGATTAGCAAGAAATCTTCCTTGGAGTCTAGGAACAAGAAAGAAAGATCTATGGCCCCAGAGTGGCTGCTGTACTCAGTCCTCAGACACCAGCCTGGGGAGGGTTGCCGGCCCAGGGAAGAAAAGCTGTGGTTTTGTGCAACCCAACTTTGGCAACAGTGACTCCTCCTCAAGTGGGAACCCAGAAGCAGCAAAGAAATCCTAACCCAGAAAGGACACTGGATTCCAAGGATGGGTCTGCCTAGCCATGCCAACAAGGCAGCATCCTCAAGAGAAGCGTCTAGAAGGGAGAGTGTGTCAACTCCCCACTGGGCATGCTCACAGTGGGCGCAGGGGCCTCAGGACACAGAGCCATGGCCCTAACCTCAGGTTGCCCCTAGAGCTTCAGAGAAGGCTGAATCCGACATGGAGAGGCAGGAGGACATACCCACTCCCGGAGGTGTGCCCGGTCTGCGATGTTACCTCAGCTTTCTTACCGTCACTGTGGTTCACCAGGAAAACTACCTTCATTCATTTTTTTCATGCTAGGGAGAGAAGAGTGAGCTCATTCAAAATAAATAGGTGAAGAGAAATAAATGATTCCTCTCTCCCAAAGCACACTCAGTCTCACACTTGGCTTGTGGGTCAGGAGCAGACAGGGCAGAGGACAGTTTGAACATGTCCTAAAAGCCAGAGGCTTAGGATACTGGAGGCAGCCTGTCCACATAGATTGCTAACTTTCTCTTTTGCCTTGTGGATTATTGATCTT
This sequence comes from Psammomys obesus, assembly GCF_907164565.1. Classification (NCBI taxonomy): domain Eukaryota; kingdom Metazoa; phylum Chordata; class Mammalia; order Rodentia; family Muridae; genus Psammomys; species Psammomys obesus. The sequence continues at coordinate 269,114 of NW_026592325.1, read as the reverse complement.
GGAGATTATAACTCCAAGTCTTAGACATCTTACTAGAATTAAAGAGATGACTTTAATTCACCAGAGTGAACAAACCGGCATTCTAGAAACCACTGGAATTGGATACAGCTTGTCTGTCTGAGGCACACAGTGTGACCTCATGTGATTCAGTATTTTTGAACATCAAGGTTTCCACATGGGAATGGGATAATCATCACTATTTAAAGTTTGAGCCAGACATACTATCATACTTGAATACCAGCACTAGGGCGGTGGGGGCAAAGAACTCATGAGTTATAGCCTGGCCTGCACTACAGTGTAGACTGTCTTTACCAAGCAAATATCGGGGATTCCATATGTAGATTTTCTTAAGAAATTAAACAATGCTATGTGGCCTTAGTGGGAGAGGAAGTGTTTAGTCTGCTGAGACTTGATGTGCCAGGGTGGGTTGGCATCCTTCCCTGAGGAGAAGGGGAGAGTGAATGGGGGAGGGAGATGTAAGGTTGGGACTGGGAAAGGGAGGGGTCTTTGATCAGGGTTTAGAGTGATTAAATAAATCAATTAATGAAGAAGAAGACTTGAACAGGATCATGTCTTAAAGCACACAGGATGAGTAGGTGCGGCCTCTGGGTGCTCTGGGAGAACTGTGCTGTATGTCCAGTCTGCGTGTGGCCCTGGGGCCAAGGGAGCATCTTGCAGGTGCAAGGTGAAGGCACCCTTTCCAGGAGGTCGCCACACACTGTCCCATCCTCTCTCGGGGTGCCATTCCCCCAGGGGGCCACTCCCGGGGGTGGGGAGTAACAAAATAGTGCAGACAGGGCGACGTAAACCCCAGGATTTATTTTCCCACTGGTCTGAAGCCTGGAAATTTAGACAGTTTTCCCCAAGGCCTTTTCTCTTGGCTTGTCCTCGGCTTGTCAACCTTCGGCACACCCATATAGCTTCATGCTTGTGTGGGCAAAGCGCAATGCCTTGGCCTAGAAGGGCACATCCTGATGGGGCCCTGGCTTAGATGGTGCCCACCGTTATGATGTCATTTAACTTGAATCATTTTTTTAACAATCCCAGGTCTTTATATACCTGTTCTGTCGGTGCTCCAGGGAAGTGAAAAAGAGCAGAAATGTTCTGTCTCCAACACCAGTTTGGGATGTCTGATGGGCTTATCTGAACCAAGAGGCCTACCTGCCCAGCCCCCAGCCATTGTCTGTCTCAAGATCATTCCAGAAAACAAGCCTGTCTCCTTACTGCAGAGAGGCACAATATTGAAATTGCTCCCCCTAATCTTTATGCGATTGCCTTCTCCCTGATAGAAATATTGCCTCTTGCTGAGTATTTATTGTCTGCTTCTCTCCAAAGTATTGACTTTATGTAACAGTTTGATATACATCAAATCCTTTACAGATTTAATAAACTCCTCTGGTCAGCCTTCTGTTGTGAATACAATGAGATTTATGGTCATCTTGGTGTAAAATCCTTTTTCCTTGAAATTTTCTACTTCCAGATATCAAAAGATAAGAAGGGGAACATCCATCATCTTGGAAATCGTCCCCCATGTCTGCTGCTGGGTATTAGTCAGAAATGACTGCTGGTTAAAGTACTAAAATGTGACAAACGCTTTGCTGCCAAGCAGCTGGGAGAAGAGGAGGACCTTAAAACCCTTCCCTTCCCTTCAGAAAGGAGTTTTCTTTGCAATTAATCACAGGAGCCCACGGAGCAGAGAGCAGCCTAATTTGAGTTAGATGCATAACCTCAACAGACTTGACAAAGAAGTTCGTTGAGTGGATCCAGGATCTGTTCAGCAATTGCTGTTTTGACCAGGCTAGCCATGAGCCACCATGTGGAAATATGGTGCAGAGACACAGGAAGTCACCTGTAAGTCAGTCAGCTTTCCTCTAGAGCCTCTAGCTCCTCCAGTCTTGCTCTGGGGCCCTCTTTGTGGTTTCATTTTGCATTATTTCAAATGTTGTCAACCACAGCCTCCAAATAGACAGTTCCACAGAAATTCATAAGCAGCATGTATGTGATTCTGAGCAGTCTGGTGAAATCTCAGGCTGTCATGCTCTGTGAATCATCTTCAGTGTTTCCACACTGTATGTGCTACTCACGCACCCATCTTATTATGGTATAATAAAAGTACCATAAGATATTGAGAAGCAGGATACGTTCATATAACGTTATTATAATATATTGTATATTTTATATTGTGTATTTGTTGTCTTTTAACGCATCTAATTTATAACTTAGCCTTTATGATAGACAGGTTTTCATAGGAAAACCAGTCACACAGAGGGTCTGAAGTTTGGGGCATTCCCTGGGAGTCTTAGGATTACTTGCCAACAAGGGATTAGGCACTTGCCTGTGTCCCTCTTAGACTAGATGTCCTACAATAAGCCTTCCCTTTCCCCGAAGTCTCCAGGGTGGCTGGGGTGTTGTGAACACCGCTAGAATAAATCTGGCTAGGGTGGAAAGGTCTCAGCCAGGAATAGGAAGGCCTCCTAGGTAGCTACTGAAACTTCTCAAGATTTAGAATTCCCCCTGATCTCAGAAGTTTCTGGGAGAAATGTGGTCTGAACAGGTAAGCAGAGCGGCAGGGGCAGACTCACCAGCATTCTAGGTGCCTCCGAAGACTTATGGGGAAGAGGCAGGAGAGAGATTTAGAGTCGCAAAGCCTTCCGTTAAAATTAAGTGTGGTTGGGAAAGTGGGTTTCCACGTTTAATTGTCTTTCTCACAGTAGTGGAATGTCAGTCTTTCCTAAGAGCCTATTAATTCTGTAATTTAGTGCAGCAAGAGCAGAGGGATCAGCAGAGCCAGTGTGTGTGTGTGTGTGTGTGTGTGTGTGTTTTCTCCTTTCTCCTCATTGACTAGCTGTCATCTGGCATGAATGTTAGGGTAGCTTTCTCCTTGAACACTCTAAATATCCCCAAATTAAAAAGGTTTTACAGTCAGTTTAATGAAAAAAGAGAAAAAAATTCTACTTGCACATCAGTCAGCAGAAATGGGGGCCATGACATCGTATGTTATGATTTTAATTATAGCTAAAAATAACCAGGTCCATTGTGTAGGCCCACGGAAGCCAAGTCCTGGAGAGAGAGATGAGTCAAGCGGCTCTGCTGGGTGGTGCTAGTGGCTTTTAAATAATAAAAAAAGATGATTTATGAACATGGCCCCAAACCTGCTGAGCACTGCAAGGGTGTATACTTGATAAATGGCCGGTTTGCCTTGCGCTGGCTCTCTCCCCTATCAAAGACATCAGCGCAGATCTGTCTTGTCCTTTGTTTAATTAGGACCTCCAGCTGAACAGACACGTTAGAAAATGATACTCAACATCTCAGGACAATCCTGGGCACCTTCCCGACCCTGCTGCAGGGTTGCAATGCCCCAAGCAGAGTCCCGCAGCTGCTGACGGCTCCACTTGCACCCTTAAGCTTCCTCTGCTTGCAAAGGCTCTCCCGCGTGTCTCACATCGCTGTCTTGTTCTGGTACAGCGCAGATGTCCCGAGGCAGGGATGGTACGGGTGTGCGAGGAAGCACAGCGGCCTGGCCCCACCAGGTCCGGAGGGGCACTGCAGGTATGATGTACACAAGAGTCTAGAACTTACTGTGTGAATGGCTAGCAGATTGCTTCAACACACCAAATTCTGCCTGGCTTGGTCTTGGAAACCTGTGTCGGTGGCGAGGAAATGAAGAAAGGAAAGACATACAGACAGGAATGGAAAAGCAGGGTCAGCTGAACTGTGCTCATTCTGAAGGAGCATCACCAAGAGCCCAGAACCATCTTTATCATAAACAACAGCGGGGGAGGGACTAGGTAGGCGAATAGGACGTCTTCGTAGGGAATCAGTCCCAGGTCGCTCTCAGTGCTGAAAAGGAAGCTACAGTGGCTGGTTTTGGCACACACTGCCAACATTGGCATTTAGATCAGAGGAAGGCTTTTTGCTATCTCTCTGACCTTCACATAGAGAAGGTTATGTCACTCCCATGGGACTGAGGCACTGGGGTCCTTGACATGGCCACGCCCCCGTCAAGGTTTTCTCCACTCCCCACAGGATCCATTCTTTGAGCAGAAACTACCCATGAGTGGGTACCTGGCAGTGGTAAAGGGCTGGATCTGGAAGAAACCCACAGTGGCTACCGCAGTATTGGTCTCGTTCCAGTGGCTATTGCAGAGTCTTTTCACAGGTACATGCCCTGATCGTCACACCTCACAATGCTTTATGACTGATATTACATATATGCTTTTGCATGTGCTACAGGCCTACTTATAGGACGTATTGCCCTGAAAAGTTTTTCTGTTCTCAGCTACAGTCTGTAAATACCAGACAGGAAGTTCTAGAAGTAAGAAACACGCTTTTTAAGCTGTGCATTTCCTGTATCCTTACCAGAGCTCACACCACCCTGCTCCACACCAGCAAGCTGTGGTCATGGCTCTGTCCAGCACATCCACCCTGTATGCTCTGTCTACTCATGGGTGACGTAGCAGCTAACTCAGCTGTCAGGTCTCCTATGGAATTATAACAGAGCTTTATACGGCGCTTAGTGCTATTCTCAGCTTCAGAGAGCTCTTGGAACATACCCCCACACTCAAAGGTGGAGAACTATTGAACTGTGTGTTTTAATGATGAATAAAAGTTGGTCAACTAAGGCAATCAAACTCCTAGTGTGTGCTCATTTCTTTGTAGCATTGAGGAAAATGCACCCACATACTCAGTTTCTAAAGCAAGGCTTCTAAAAGAAGCAGGAGTGCAGGCAGTTTAACAGCAGCCAGCGAGGCTAGGACCACACAGCCCTCTGCAGGTCTATGGTTTCTGAGTAATGGAAACCACTTCCTACCCCCTCAAGGTAGCACCAGAAACTTCTGGACTTGAGTGCTAAGGGGATCAGGGCCTAGGATTGTGGCAGAGGCTGCCAGGGGCTTCTCACGGGAGCCCAGCTTGGCTCAGGACCCAGAAAATGACCTCCCAATGGGGAGACATTAAGCAGCAGAGAAGGGCAGTCACCATGATAACCTAACGAGAACAGGGATCATGTGCATCTGAGGAACTATGGATCAGTAGGACACACCGAGAAGGACCACAGAACAGGCACATAGGAGACTTGTTGAGGTCAGAAACAAATAGCAGCCTAGATGGAGCTGAAATGGCAGCACAGACATGTCAATCAGAAATGGAAAAGAACGCTCATGGGAATTTAAAACTCAGTAGGGAAACCAACCGGATGCTGGACAGAGCCAAAGAGCAAAGCTGGAATTCAGAGATCAGGCAGAGCGCGGGGGGGGGGGGGGGGGTGCAGAGAGAGATGAGACTGGGTTAACGCTATAAAAAGACACACAGAGCTGCTGCCTTGAAAGCCACTGGGCTCCAGCCATTCTTGAAGGATCATCAGAGGTAACTGATATCTGGTGCCTCAACAGCACACAAGAGTCAGAAATGCCACGGACCAAAACTTTTCCTGAGTGCTGAGTGGGATAAATGAAAAATCTGTGTCCAGACCCACAGCGGTAAGACTCCAGAACCTGAAGGGAAGAGCGCTGTAGAGGAGGGCAGCCCTTCTCCTGAGGCGATGCAGCAGAAGGCTTGTGTGTGAGAGCCGCAGGCTGGGGCCTTCGCCTGTCCATCCCATTGGATGTGCTGTCTGGAGTGTGTCAGGCTGCCTGGATTTTCTCCCTGCAAAAGAAGGGTGCTGTGAGCACCTCCTGCAAAGGTTAAGTAATTCAGTCTACCGGAAGCCCTTGGAACAATGTCTCCCTTCATCAAGGGAGAACGAGAAATGCTATCTTTTCTGTGTGCGCATGCGCATGTGTGGCAGTATGCCCGTGGAAGCCGGGGGACAGCTTCTGGTTCCTTCCTCAGGAACGGCATCGATCTCCTTTTGAGACAGGGCTCTCTTTGGCCCAGACGCTCATCGATGAATTCGTTGGTCAGTGTGTCCTGGAATACTCCTGTCTGCACAGCCCAGCACAGGGTTGTAAGTGTGCTCCACTGTGCCCAGCGTTCTTATGCAGGTTCATTCAAGACAGGTTGAACTCCGGTCCTTATGCTTGTCTAGCAAAGTGTATCCACTGTGCCATCACCCGTGGTCAGGAAACGCTATCGTGTGTGTGAGTGTGTGTGTGTGTGTGTGTGTGTGTGTGTGTGTGTGTGTCTGTGACAGACAGACAGACAGACAGACAAAGACAGAGACAGAGACAGACAGAATGAGAGAAACAGAGAATGAGAGCTTCATTTATTATTCTTGTTGTTGTCAAATTTCTTCTGGGCAACACCGGAAGTAAAAAACGGAGTTTAGTTCAACTCCTGCCTGGGACTCAGGGCAGTTTTCTAGTCTGGGAAGGGGAGAGAACAGAGCTGCACTGTGGTTCACCCTTTTTGAGTTGGACTTTCATACGGCATCTCATTCTGTCTTCGCGATACCTTGAGATGTGTCATTGGCTCATCAGCACCAGAAGAGCCTGGATGATGAGCAGCGAATGGGTTTCCCTGCAGTCGGTGGGGCTCTCCAACCTCAGGCCCACTCTCCTGCTAGCCTGGGGTGAAGGAAGAGGCTGTGGGCAGACAGGAGTCCTGGAATTGAGTCAGGTCTGAGTTTCTGCTTTCAGAAGCACTTTCTCTAGCCTCAGAAAATAGAGTGCTACCTTCGAGCAGGAAGGAAATAAACCATCGTGATTTCTTCTAACAGCTTCAATAACCAACATGACATTGTGAAGGACGTGCCAATATTTGTAATCTCCCCTGACAAGTTGTTAAGTATTTATAGAAACATTTTCTCCTGGCCCTGCTTAAGGAAAGTACTGTATCTAATTTCCTCTGGAGACATGTGCTGGGGAAAATCAGAAGGATGATCTGTCATCGTAAATAGCAATAAATAGTCACCCTGAAAGACTTGCTTGTTTAGCAAGGTTGCTTGAATATTAACATCTTCCTTTAATCTTGTCTCCATGGGGACAAGTTCACTCCTAGGGCGTGTGCTGAGCTCTGGGTCTGAGAAGAGCCCACGGCTGGGGCTGGTGATTCCTGAAGTCCGGATGGGTCTGGGGAAACTGGGGCAAGGGGAAGAAGATGAATCTCCAAATTCTAGGGGACAAGAGGAAGCATGGCTGGAAGGTAAGCCCACACTGAGAGTGAAAGCCTCAAGGCTCAGGCCTCAGTGTTTTCTCTTCTGCTGCTGATTCCATTCTTCGTTCTGGGACTCACTTACTCTTCCTCATCTGCAAAATGGGGTAAGGGGCTAAGATGGCTCCGTTTGCACTCAAATTCTATAAGAAAGTCATAGAAAGAACTGATAACAAAGGAGTGATTTATTCTGCCCTCTGCCGGGCTGGATCTTTCTTGCTTACTGTATCTCAGTGTCCCGGAACAGAACCAAGTGGCTGAAACCCACCTTTTCCTTCCTCTGCAAATACCTTTGAGCAAACGGCTTTTCTTAGGGCAGTACTGAATCAGGCCAGACTTTTAACTTTGTGTGAGCCAGGTCACACTTTTGAAACAGACCCACATGAGACTTCCACGAGTAGAGAAGCTGAGGACTCAGTGGAACGGCTACTGGAAACAAAAAGATCCTCCTAAGTAAACTGAGTGTGCCATTATCTGCATGACTGAATTGTTGAGCCAGGCTTCATCCTCCTGTGGGTGGCCCTAAGGGGAACCGACCTCGGCTCCATCAGGGGAGCAAATGATGACATTAGCAATGCTCAGAAATCGAATGAGCAATTTGGAGTGCAATGAGCTTGCCATCACTTGTGTTATACAAACAAGGGTTTGTTGGTTGTCTCTTGATCATGCTGACAGTGAAATGCTAACCTCGGGTGAGGAGGGGGTTGTTGAACTAATTCATTGTTAAAAAAGACTCTTAAATTACCAACTTTGATTTTATCTTGTCTTTCCAACAATTTTTGGATTGTTCTGGTTGTTTTCTGATACCCTAAGATAGCAGCAAGAAGGGAATGGTTCTGCTTCCAGCAGGAACCAGGAGCGTCCCTGGGGGACACTGACCTGGATACCCTCTTTCTTGTCACAGGTTCAAACCTCTGTGCTTATCAACATAGATCAAGCAACAAAATAAAGAACACAGAAGAACAAAGGAAGCTCAGGAAGCAGAGAGCTAAGCTAACTCGTTGTTTCTTCTAGATTGTATTTGGGAGATCTCAGTCCGCGGTCAGTTTGCCCCATGGCTTTTGAGACTGTGGTGACACATAGTGCTTCAAGACCAGACCCTATGGGGAGAGAAAGTCACTTACCTGTGGGGTTGGGCAGCTTCCCCGGCCTGGCCTGGCAGACTCCCGGTGACTCCGCCCCCTTCCATCAACCCACCTCTTAAAGGGCCACCACATCCCAATAGCACCATGGACTGGATTTCATTCATGAGACATTGCACATGAATCTTTGGGAGACTCTTATCCAAACCTCGGCATATTCAAAAGACAAAGTATGAAGAAGGCAAAAAACTCAAGACGGTCTTGAACATCTGAAATGAGGGAGCTCCTCATCAGCCCTGCCTCACCTCAGTCAGCATTCTTGCATGTTTCCAAATGAAATAAAGACAGAGACATAAAACATGTATGAAGTGGCGAGCTGTCAGCTCTCCTAGCTCTTTCTCTAAAGGGCAGACAGTAAACACTTCGCAAGCCACATGGTTCTGTTACAGCTCAAAATTAGCCGCCGATAAGATACAAGTGAATGTGTGTGATTGTGTTTCTGTACAATTTTACTCATGAAAAAAGGCTTCAAAGGCTGGGACGTGGCTCAGTGGTGCACTGAGTGCTCGCCGTACATGTGTGGAGAGCTGAGTTTGGATCCCCAGCACCTATGTAAAAGCTGTGTGTGGAGATACATGTTCATAAGCCAGGGTAGTGGACGTGGGCAGGCAGACCTCAGTGGTGCACTGGCCAAACAGCATGGCCAATTGGCAAGCTCTAGGTGCAGTGAAAGGCCCTGGCTCAGATGGAGCATGATGGAAGGCAGCAGTGCCAACCTCTGGCATTCACACAGATGTGTGCACATCTCTTTCTCCCACACACAAGCACACACAGACACACACACACACA
>NW_026592325.1:217664-260084 GCF_907164565.1 Psammomys obesus | reverse complement strand
AGACACACAGACTCCCCTACATAGACACACACACAGACACACAGACACTCGGACACACACTCACACACAGACTCGCCTACATACACCCCCTACACACACACAAAAGGAAACAACAGACTATAAGCTGGGCTCTGCCCGCATCACTGAACATTCAATTCCTCGGTGGCTGCTTGCAGAGCACAAACGCTCGTGCCCCCTCTAAAATCTCTAGATTCATAATGTGAACACCAACCGGGGAGAGTTGCCATACACTCAAATTAAAATCACCAAACTAATTGATTCTCCAAGTGAGAAATAATTTAATAAGAATTACCCTGTTGAGTCCAGCGAGAGTTACTGGACATTAATGCTAGAAGAAAAAGTAACACTGTTTCATTGTGTAAGTGTTCTAATTTAATGTCACCTAAAAGGTACATAAAGCAGTCTTCAATTTCCTCTTGCCATGAATCTGAAGTCAGCCCTTCCCCATTCATCTCGTCTGCAAAAATGATATTGAATTCTTGCTATAAATTAGTCTTTGTGCTAGGTGCTCAATATACAATGGAGTGCCTGAAACATGAAGCCTAGAGAAGGGCACGTGCATTGATTCTGTAGTGCTTCAGACATACGCATGCAGAGTCATACAGTCCAGGAGGGTGGTGGCATTAAGAGCTACAGTTACCTCCTCCAGGATATGTCTGGAAAAAACTTCATGGAAAAACATCTCTGTAAAGTGAGGACAGCATGGGGAGCATTCACTGAGTATCGGGAAGAGGCAGGTATTCCAGTATAGTGGGTGTGGGATATGAGCCTACAAGGTATGCCTGGAAAAGCAAGGACACCAGTAGAAGGAAGGACAGTGGGGCAGCCAGGAAGGACCCATATTACAAAGACTGTGCACAGAGCTCAGCTTCCCCCTAGGGTGCAGGCGCCCCAGGAGACAGTTTGCTCTCCCTGAGATTTGCATCTAGAGAGGTCTATGACTCTAGGGTTCTTTGAGGGTGTAACAAGCAAGAACAAAGAAGAGGAAGGTGCTCTCCAAAGAACAAGAAAGCAGTGGGAAGGCATGAACCAGGGCTGAGCACAGGAGGTGGAAGGATGCTCAGGACCTCATGACCAGGAGCAGCGTGACTGGTTCTGCATGTTCACCTCCTCTTTCCACACCTTTGCCTTCTGAATGACTCCTAGGGATAACAGCATCTACCACAAGTATCATGATTCCGAGATGTCCCGCTCCATTCTTCAGCCGCTTGATAAATCAAGGTGCCAGTGAAAGCAGACTGAGACCACAACATTCAGATAATAGGGATCCCATTGGCTCCCCCTTACTCATGCCAGCACTGGGCACGTTGGTGTTATGTGCAAGAGAACCTGCTTTCTGCACATCTCCTAAATCGGCTGTCCCCTCGAATGCTGAGCTGACGAGGCCGTTGCTTGTGTGGACAATGTGCATATGTTGCCTCTGTGTCCTCACCTATGAAAGCCCTCACCCAGGGACAGAAACCAAGAGCAAAGCAGGAAGAGCGAGCCATCAGTCTGGCTCTTCTCACCAACCTTCTGCTATGTTTATTTAGGAGCACCATGGGAGACAAGGTTTCTTGGTCTAGTTGCTGTCACCAGAACTTAGTGTTATGGCAGTGGGCACTGCCTACCGGGCTCCTCGGCATCTTTCGCTGTTTATCCCATTTAACCACCCTTGATGGTTTGAATGACAACAGCTCCCATTAGCTCCTACACTTGAATGTTTTGGTTTGTTATGGTTTTGTTTTGGCTTTTCAAGACAGAGTTTTGTAGCCTTGAATGTGTAGCCTTGAATGTCCTGGGCTCATTTTGTAGACCAGGCTGGCCTGGAACTCACAGAGATCTGCCTGCCACTGCCTCTCTGAGTGCTGGGGTTGAGGCCTGCACCCCCCCCCCCGGCTGACACCGGAATGTTTGACCCCTGTCTGCTCAGTCTAGTCACTACTAGACGTTTGACCAGACAGGAAAATTTATCTCCCTCTTAGCAAGTTTTGATAAACTCATCTTTCTAGCCACCTCAGTGTCCTCTTTGGTCTTTAAAAATTCCTATCTTTTGCCTTCACAGCTCCAAATAGGCAAAGCTTTTAGTCCACCATGGAGCTTGCTTGACTTGCAGAGTACAAAAGATGTAACATCCTCCAAGCTCCAAGCCAAAGCCTTGAGAGACTGTGTTTTTATTGCCTAGGAGGGGGAGGAGAGACCCATAGAATAGAACAACCCAGCCATGCAGACATGGGTCTCTCAACTTCCAGAAATAACTAGGATGGTTGTTTTAGTCCATTGACTTTACAGCAGTCATCTACTACAATAACCAAGGCTGGAGGAATGGGACAAGAAGAAAGAGGCAACAGTCACAGCTCATGCAGGAAATAGATGGAGATTCTATTAACCAGAATATGAAGTACAGGGGGAGGAAACTGGGCTGGGGCAGGGGAATTCCAAGTTTGGAATTGACTCAGCTGAGTGTGTTTGGTGAGGAAAATGTTCAGGAGTCAGAGGCTGGTGAAGAGAATTTTAGCTAGAGACGTAGTTTTGAGAGACATGGTATAGACCTGTGGGAAGAATGGGAGAAGCACTAGCCAACGGTAACCTAGGGATGGGGTGGAGGAGGAAGCCCACAGCTCTGCATCAGATGAAAAGCACTGACTCTCAGGTCAGTGTCCCCCTCTTCTATGCACCGCTGTCCAATGCATACACAGCCGGCTTGAGAAGTACCTCATGAAAGAACTCATTGCCTACTGGATCCATCAGACATGGCCAGTTATGAGGGATTCTCACACCCTGAGTTCTAACAGGGTTGGGAAAGTCCTCCACAGCTTGTAAGCAGGCAAAGAAAACAAAGGATCTTCTCCTACACTTGTCGTTTGTTCCTTCCCCGCTCTTTAACGAAGCTTCGATGCTGTGCAGGGCAGAGTCAACGTGCAAGGACTGCTGTCCTTGCTGACTTTGCCCTTAACTGCTGTTTGTGAATTTGAATGGTTAGTGGCTCCTTTCACTGATGTAAATCTTTCTCCTATGCCTACGCCATTTGCAGCCATGATGTGTTTCATGCTGAGTGCCTGCTTCCATTGTGGGGAGCTACAGGTCGCAATGAAGGGGGCTCATGTTAGCTCCCAGCAAGAGCTGCAAGCAGCGGCCTCTCGCGAGCCTCCCTCGCTCACATGTCCCAGCTCTCTGTGGCAGGCATGAGACGTGGCCTGTGAATTCTGCCAGAGAAGCCATCTCCCAAACGACCCCCACCAAATGCCTTTTCCCTGGCATCCTCTGCTTCGCGCTTCCCAGCAAGCCAACATGAAGACAGCCTTGAGGAGTGCCAGCATACATGTTGCACTTGATAGCCATGGTAACTGAGTCCAGATTTGGTAAAAATACATTCCCTTATCCTAATCAACACCCACCATCACTTCCACAGCCATCTATGAAAAATGCTGCCCATTGGCTGGTCACGGAATCCCTTCTTTCTGACACGCACCGAAGCTCTAGTATATGAACTACATAAACGTTCAAATGTGGTTTTTGCATGTTTTCAGGACATATTCTCACTATGTAGTTCAAGCTGGCCTGGAACTCACTGTGGAATCCGAGCTGGCTTCTAACTGCAGTCCCCACCTCCACATCTCGAGTGCTGGGATCACAGGCATGTGACACTACACCTAGCTGGGTGTGGTGGGGGAGTTAAATTTTAAATGGACAAAATTTAAAAGACAAAGTTGTAAAGACAGATATGCGCATGTCTGCATCTTCTGACCTCAGTGCTCTAATCCAGGGCCACACCATTTGTGCTACAGGCCTAGTGCGTTATTCTCCACTCCTGGCTCACAGCTACTGTGAAAGTTTGAATTCATGGGATAGTCACTTATACAGCAAGATGCTTCTGTGTGCTAACACGAGCTCCATCTCCCAGAGCTCCCACTTCCTATGTAAAGAGACAATACTTCCAGCTGTGCATGGTGCTGTGACTAACATACAGGAACTTCTTAGAAGGGAAAGTGTGCTTGAGCAGTGAAGGCGACTATACATTAGATCTTCACAGTGAAATAAAATGATTTTCAGAATCTGCAATAGACCAGGAAGACAGTTTGAAGAGGTACCCACATTACAGAAATGGTGGGAATGTGCTGATGAATGCAGATAGGATTTGATCCAAAGGGAAACAAAATCAGAAGAAATTTTCTAAAGGGAAAGACCACACTAAAGTGGTTCCAGGGAGCTCCAAACTCACAGAAATTGGAGGGGGGGGGGATCTGGTCATCTAGGGACAGAGAAGCTGTCCAGGCCTAGTGGCACATATCTGTAATCCCATCACATGGAAGACAGGAGCAAAGGATATAGAGAAGCTATCCTGGGCTACAGAGAGAATTCCAGACCAGCCTTCGCTACACAGTGGATTCTAGACCAACCTGGTTTACATATTGAGATCCTGATGTAAAACAAATAAGAAAGTAAGCTGAAGAAAGAAAAGAAAAAGGTAAAGTAGTGAAGAGCAAGGACAGTGTCTGGCCAGTCCTTCCCTGTGACTTCAGGTAACAGCGAGGCTTTACATGTGCCACACTGAGCCCACTGAGGTACCCAGGCTGCCCTAACTACAGGAAGAGTGAACCCATGCATTCAGAAAGATGGAAGCCTGGGCAGAGCTTCCAGTGATGTTCTTCCTAATTCATCTCAGCAAAGTGCAGCAAGGGAAGCAGGAGGACAGATCTTCCCAAATGTGAGGACAGCCAAGAGGCTCACCAAGCAATTAAAAACCAACACTGAGGAAAGAGGAACAAGGCTCAGCGTTCTAATGCTGTAAAAGTTCAAAGGCAGACACAACAGAGAAGCACAACATTTTCTTACAGTTAATTAGATATTCTGAAGATTAAAATTTAAATCATTAAGAAGAAACAGCCAATGAGCAGTCAGCCTCAAGACTGGTGACTGTGACCCTGTGAGCCATGGCATACTGTAGATGCCACTGTAGATGCCACTGTAGATGCTACTGTAGATGCCACTGAAAAGTAAATAAAACCATTCCAGTCAAAACGGCCTAAAGATATTATATGTAAATATTATCTTTCTAGACAGATGTTTGAGAGTATAAAGTACAAAGGTAAGGATGACTCCAGAGCACACACGTGCGCGCGCGTGCGCACACACACACACACACACACACACACACACACACAGCAAATCAAAGCTGTCTTTTGGTTTTGAAAAATCATAACCAAATATACAAATCTCCAGTTACTATAATGAGAAAATAGAGAAAGAAACAAACCAAAGAACACCAAATTGACAATTTCTAGCCAATTACAGATATGAAAACATGACTTGAAGTGGGAGCACATATCTAATGATACAGGATGAACACAAATTGGTCTTGATAGGTGAAAAAAGGAAAAAGGACACAAAGTTGGGTAGTAAGGGAAGAGAGTGTCTCTGGGAAGAAATGGGCAGTGAATAAGATCACAACACATTGTATAAAACTCTTTAAGAACTAACAAAAAAGAAAAAATAACAGCATTTAAAAAGAAAACCCCACTTTTTCTTCTAACAGGTTTAGTGTGTCTGGTTTTATATAGGATAGTCATACTAAAATCTGTACACCTATAGAAGCTAATCAAGAAGGAGGACTCTGGGTAAGATGCTCAGTCTTCATTCAGAAAGGCAAATGGATAGACATCAGAAGTGGGAGAAAACAGGGAACAGGACAGGAGCATACCACAGAGGGCCTCTGAAAGCCTCTACCCAGCAGGGTATCAAAGCAGATGCTGAGACTCATAGCTAAACTTTGGGCAGAGTGCAGGGAATCTTATAAAAGAAGGGGGAGATAGAAAGATCTGGAGGGGACAGGAGCTCCACAAGGAGAGCAACAGAACCAAAAAATCTGGGCCAATGGGTCTTTTCTGAGACTGATCTCCATTCATGGAGATAACCTTGAACCCTTGCACAGATGTAGCCCATGGCAGCTCAGTGTCCAAGAGGGTTCCCTAGTAAGGGCAACAGGAATTATCACTGACATGAACTCAGGGGCTGGTTCTTTGATCACCTCCACTTGAGGGGGGAAGAGTCTTGCCAGGCCACAGAGGAAGACAATGCAGCCAGTCCTGATGAGACCTGATAGACTAGGGTCAGAGGGAAGGGGAGGAGGACCTCCCGTATCAGTGGACTGGGGAAAGGACATGGGGGAGAAGAAGGAGGGAGGGAGGGTTTGGGAGGGGATGAGGGAGGGGGCTACAGCTGGGATACAAAGTGAATAAACTAATTTAAAAAGGAGGAGGAGTAAGAGAAGAAAACCCTGGGTACTGGAGAGCTGTCTCAGAAGTTAAGAGCACTGGCTTCTCCTCCGGAGGACCTGGTTTGTCCCCAGCACCAGCATGGTTGCCAACAATGGCCTCTAACTCCAGTCCTGGGAGGTCTAGCACCCTCTTGTGGCCTCACTGGGCACTGCACTCATGTGGTGCGCAGGCATGCAGGCAGGCAGAAAAGAGGGAATAATAATTTGTGTACTAGATTTTAAAATCTGCAAAAAGTAAATTATTTCTTTGGAAAATCACCTAAACTGACAAAATCAGAGGCAGAAATTATGAATGGATTCCTGTAGAAAAATAAAATAATAGTCATTTAAATCCCCAATAGAGATAAACTTACATGAGACAATAAGAATATTTTGGATAAACAAAAAATTTTTGTCTTTGAGACAAAGTCTTACTCCATACTGCCAGCTGGCCTTGAACTCACTAAAATTATAAGTCACACAGATTCCAGAGTTTACAGAAAGGAAGCCAAATTCATCCATAACGTAGTCATAACCATCAATACTAAATTGAGTAAGCATGACGTCAGAGCAATCCTACTTGCCAATCACCAGGGCAGCCCTACCTGCCAATCACCAGGGAAGTCCTACCTGTCAATTACCAGAACAGTCCTGCCTGCCAACCTCACTTAAATGATTCATAGTTTTCTAATTTAAATAATATATTAACATATCAAATACATTAAATATCACTGTATTGAAATATCAATTTATTATCACTAAGAAGAATTTTGCTTAGAAATCAGTCACTATAAATCATCATTTTAATAAAAGTGTAAGATGATCTTAATTGAAAATGGAAATGTATTTGACCAAATTCACCATTTTATATTCTTCAGTACACTGAGAATAAAAGAAAACTTTCTTAATCTCACAAAGCCATCTGTCACTAAGGTGACAAACACAGCTAATGGGGGAAACACATAAAGCATTGTATGCTGAAATAGAAATGCTCCAACGTCTGAAGAAGATGCTGTTTCCATGATTACTGTGCCAGAGGGATAGTCACTGCAGAAGAAAGAGAAATTAAATAGGTGTGTAATTATCAAGAAGGAAGAGGGAGGCTCTCCAGACTTGTGGACCTTGTATTCTCTTCTCTTGAAAATTAGAGAGAATCAAAGGGAAAAGGATTACACTCAATTAGAAAGTTTAAATCTGCTACTCAGAAATAAACAATAGTAGGGAGAAAAAAACAGAACTAGAGGCAGATTTGATGTCTTCTAGCCCATGAGCCAACCCCCAGCTACACCCTGTTATCATGACAAAGCTTTATGACAATGCGGACCTGCCAGCATGTTCACACACTGTCGGAAGCTGCTTTCACAGCTGCAGAGGCAGAGCCCATCGCTTGAAGCAGAGGCCGCGTGGCCTGACAAGGCCTGAACTCGGTGTCTGGTCCATCCTGACAAGGTAGCCAGCCTGTAGAACAGAGTCCCAAGCTCACCAACAAAGTGTTTAGAAATAAATTCATAATGAACAGACAACTTATGTAATAATTAAAGTATTAAACAGTAAACTAGAATCTAAGATCAATTTAAACAAGTCACTCTAAATGTTATGTATTAGAAAACTAAAATATATACTGTAGTATATATATAAGTAGAACCTATACCACATACTACACTATCTATTACATATAATATAGTATATATAATTTAAATAGACTATATCTATATATTACATACAGTATAATGTGTGATACATAAAATGAATATTATATATAATATATACTATCATAATATATTAACATATATAATATAATACAATATAATATAACATAACATAACGTAATACAATACAACACAACATAACATAACATAACATAACATAATATATAATGTTGTGGAATAAAATATTCAATATTACCAAGGTCTATGCTTCAAATTAATCAATTAACATAAAATAATCCTTTTTAAACTCCCAGTAAAGTACCTGTTGAACATGGCACTGTACTGCCAAAATTCAAATAAAAGATAAAGGGAGAAAAAGAAGAAATTCCACTCTGACAAACCACTTTGCTTCAAACCAATCCCCCAGCCCCACCACTGGTACACACACATCAACCTGCAAAGTCAAACAAGCAAGGCTGGGCACAGAATCTGAAAACGGCATCCTAAATGTATCACAGTATCAACAAGATGAACATTATGGAAACAAGACCTGCCAATGGACAGAAATTCAAAGCAGTTAGCCTGGCCTCAAAGTAAGCCTCTGCCCAGCAATTTACACAACCAAAAAAAAAGGTGGCTTATAACCTAAGAGATGCTTTTGAAGTTTTTACAAGACAAAGGGGACAAAGCTTCAGCCCAGACCTAAGAGCCTTGGAGCTGCCCAGACTGAGCTTCAGATGCCAAAGAGCTGCACCCAGAGATGTAAGACATCCAGAAATAAGCAAGCCCCGAGTCCCCAGAGCTGGACCACAGCAACCTGAAATCACAAGCACTTGGCACAGGCCAAGAGGCAGCCGATGTACAAAACTTAAGAGTAGATTAGAAAAGAGCCAATTGGAAATTCTAGGCTTACACATACAATGAGATTAAAACTTTAAGACATGCTCAAGAGAGAACTGGTTAGCTCAGATATTCCTGAGCAGAAAACCTGTGGCGTGTAGACAGGGGAACAGTGAGAAACACGTGGGTTTAGCTGAGCCCAGAGCAGGAACAAGACATAAACACATAAAATGTGCTTTCAAATTTTCCAAACTAATGAAAGAAATTAATCTATGGATCCCAGACCTAATGAATCCTTAGAAAACTAAATAAAATCGTATAGCTGCCCCAGAAGCATAGCAGTGAAATGGGGGAGCTAGTCACAAACAAGGGACAGGGATGGGTGTCACGGGGACCAATGCATTTTGAAGAAAAGGGTGCACAGCTGAATGCAAAGAAAATGCAAGGCAAGACAGGCAAGGTGGCTCAGGGGTTAAGGGTGCATACTGTTTTTTGCTGTGATAAAGACTAGGACCAAAAGCAACTTGTGGAGGAAAGGGTTTATTTCAGCTCTATCACTGAGGGAAGCCAAGGCAGTGATGTGACCTGGAAGCAGGAACTGAAACAAAAGCCATTAGGATGCACTGCTTACTGGATTGCCCCCTTGTCTTGCTCACTTCACTTTCTTAGACACCCCAGGACTATTTTCCCAGATGTGGCACCGCCCATGGAGTGCTGGGCCCTTCCAACATCAATCAATTAAGAAAATCCCGGAAGAGGGAGAAAACAGGGACCAGGACAGGAGCCTCTGAAAGACTCTACCCAGCAGGGTATCAAAGCAGAAGCTGAGACTCATAGCCAAACTTTGGGCAGAGTGCAGGGAATCTTATGAAAGCAGGGCAGATAGAAAGATCTGGAGGGGACAGGAGCTCCACAAGGAGAGCAACAGAACCTACAGGCCAATACAACAGGAGCATTTTCTCACGTGTGGTTCCCTACTCTCAGATGACTGTAAAGCCTGTCAAGTTGACATAAAACCTACCTGCACACTATCCTTGTGGAGGAACCTGATTCAGCTTCCAACGCCTACGTGGTGGTGACTCACAGCTACCTGTGACATCAGATCTGGTGCTCTCTTTTGCTCCCTGCGGGCACTGCAAGCACACACACACACAAACACAAACACTATAAAACTGAAATTTAAAACACACAAGAAACGAATAGTATACCAAGAGAAGACACCGGTTAATGTTGAATTCCACAGCCGGTGAACAAAGTACATTAAACATATTTTCAGCTTTACAGAAGCTTTTCAGTTTCATGAGGTCCCATTTATTGGTTGTTGATATAGAGCCTGTGCTGTTGGTGTTCTGTTCAGGAAGTTGTCTCCTGTGCCAATGAGCTCAAGGCTCTTCCCCACTTTTTCTTCTAACAGGTTTAGTTCGTTTGGTTTTATGTTGAGGTCTTTGATCCACTTGGACTTTAGTTTTTTGCAGGATGATAATGTGGCTCTATTTGCATTTTTCTAGATGTAGATAGACTATGAAAGACAGTTCTGATGAGACCTGATAGACTACGGTCAGATGGAAGGAGAGGAAGTCCCCCCTTATCAGTGGACTTGAGGAGAGGCATGGGAGGAGATGAGGGAGGGAGAGAGGGTGGAATTGGGAGGGGATGAGGATGGGGCTACATCTGGGATACAGAGTGAACACATTGTAATAAATAAAAAATTATATAAAATTTTTTAAAAAAGAAAAAATATTTTCAGAAGAACACCAACAGATTTCACCATTAAGTTTCACCATACTTAATGGAAATGACATTTAGTAAAAAAAGAAAAAAAAGTAATGCATATGAATGAGAGTGAAAACTACAAAATAATAACCCTGCCTTATGAGCTTCTAAGTAAAGGCACATTTAAAATATACCAGAGAACACATGAGCAAATAGGACCTAGTGAAACTGAAGTATTCCGAGGCTCTTAGATTGTGCAAGAGGGAAATAAGGGCACTAGCTAACAGTGAGTCCATGAGGACTGTGAAATCGAGAGAAACCACTTCTGAACCAGAGAGCACACTGCTCCCAACTCTAACTGCCAGTGTGACTCTATCTGGAGACAGGAACTTTGGGACGCATTTGGATCCAACAACAGTGCTCTCTTGGGGAGATGGGACCCCTGTAAGAAGAGAGGGAAGGACTTGCTTCCTCCCAGGGCTCAGTGCCATGTGAGGACACAGCAAGAATCCACCCATCGGTGCCCAGGAAAATCTCTCTTTCTGAAATCCCTCCGACCACCACCCCAAGGTCAGCGTTCCCAGATTTAGAATGGTGAGAACATGTCTGTTGTTCAGGTCTCCCGGGGGATTCCACCGCAACAATGCAGAGTGACTGAAGTAAGCTGATGGCCAGATCCTATGGAGGACATCTTAGTTACTTTTGTATAGCCCTGATACAGTGCCATGACCAGGGCAACTTATAACCCAAGAGTTTAATTTGGCTTACAGTTTCAGAGGGTTAAAGTCTATGGTGCAGAGTGAATGAAGAGCTGAGAGCTCACACCTTGATCCACACCCACAGGACAAAGAGAAGGAAAGAGGGAAGGAAGGAGGGGAAGGGAGGGAGGAAGGAAGGAGAGAGTGAGAGAGAGAGAGACTGGGGAATGA
Source organism: Psammomys obesus (assembly GCF_907164565.1). NCBI lineage: Eukaryota > Metazoa > Chordata > Mammalia > Rodentia > Muridae > Psammomys > Psammomys obesus. The sequence goes on along the minus strand of NW_026592325.1, from coordinate 248,697 downwards.
CACAAGGCTTTTGCAACTTCAGTGGCCACTCCTACTGACACACTTCCCTTAACAAGGCCACACCTCCCACTTCCAACCTCCCAGTCCTTCCCAAACAATTTCACCAACAGGGAACCGATTATTCAAATATATGAGCCTATGGAGGACACTCAGATCCCCAGAGGGGAATCCACAGTTTTGTGCATACGAGTGTGTCACTGCACTGACAGCAATAACAACATGAAAGGAACAGAGAGGGTCTGTGTGTTTTACCTTAACTAATTCGACAATACACTCATAATTAGTGTTAGAATATTTTCTGCTGTCAAGACAGTGCTTCAACGCTGTGATAAAGAGTTACTCAGCACAAAGATAGACTCACTTGGAGAGGGAAAACAGCCATGATGTCCCACCCCCAGCTGAAGAGCTACTGGCCAGTCAGAGGTACTGGGAGAGGGAGAGTTGGTTTTCTTTAAGGACGTGGTCCCTGGTAAATGGACCATGTTTTATAAGAATCCCACGTTGCCGAGAGTATATGAGCAGCACTACTTGGTCTCAGCGGGTTTAAAGTAAAATAAAGGACACAAAGTTGGATGGGTAGGGAAAGGGAATGGGCCTGAAGGAGTTGGTGGAAGGGGGGGCGGATAAAATACATTGAAAGAAATCTTCAAAGGACCAATGAGCAAAAAGAAAACTGCATTCATGTTTGGAGGAAAATAACAGATTTACAACAGGTATTATACCCAAATTAAATCCCTGTTACATAAAAACACCAACTATAAGAAGATATACTATAGAAGAACTTTGATAAAACCTACAAAATGATTTTTAAATCTTCAAGTTAGAAAGAGTTTTTCATGATAAGACATATAATCCATAAACCCAGGCATACAGGGCTCACAATTTTAATGTCACAAAAATTTATTGAAAAAAATTACAAAGTTAAAGTCCAAGCAGCAAGAGATGGTCTACACAACACACTCAGCACAACAGAATTTACAACCAGAGTCTGAGAATACCTAGAGAAGTCAATGAGAAAAACACACAGCACAAAAAAATATATAAATGACATATACAGAGTTTTCACTGGAAAAATACAAATGTCAATAATCATATAAAACTCACCACTTCTACCAATCAGGGAAATGGAAATTCAAAGAACAATGAGATTTGATTTTTTTTTTCCCCCATCATTATATCACCAGAGTTAAAAAAGATGGATAGTAGCAAATGTTAACACAGATTCGGGGAAATGGATGCTTTCAGGTACTTGCTGGAAACTGTGAACTTGTGAGATCATTCAGAACCCATTAAACACTGTCGACTGGTGTGCAAATTTGCATCCCCACTATCCCAGCAATTTTACTCTTGGACACACCCTGAGCAAGAACTGAGGCATGCACCATAGTTGTAGCTCACAGAGCAAAACTTTGGGGTTTGGAAGGTTGTAGATGGGCATCCAAGACAAGAGGTGGGAAACAAACTATGGGACCATGGAGTTCTCTGCGCACGCTGAAATTATACGGTGTACCTTCACACACGCACACATGCAGGACACAACATCCAAGAAAGTCTAACTGAAAAGTATTTTGCACAGTATGGCACTGTGTGTGCCCGGGACACTGGGAGCATGCCTGGCCCCAATCCGAGACGCAGGGCACCGAGTGCTCAGAGGTTCACAGGATGTGTTGTCATTCTCGGGACTTGAGGAAAGGCTAGACCTTCGGGCTCTGAGAGCTGACACCTTGCGGTGAATGGACTTCTTGTCAGGAACATAACCCTACTGCTTGGTACATCCAATTAACAGCCCAGATCAATTTGTGATCCCCTACATCTCAGATATATGACCCAGCGTTTTTGATTAATGAGTCATGTCTGATGGTGGCTCCAAATTATCCACGGCACAGATTTTACTGCTCAGAGGAAGCCGATTTCTTTATGGCCATGTGAAGACAGGCTAAAAGTTCTGTCTAGCCAGGCGGCTTTGAAGCAGAGGAGACAGACACACAGCCTGCCAGGGGAGGTAAATCTCTCTCTCAGGACATTTGGGCAGCTCACTCCCTGTGCTGTCCATGCTAAATCCTTCATTAATAAGCAGTAAACCTTGACTCATGTCTGGAAGTTTTAATTGACCGTGATTTGCATTTGCACTGTGCTACTTAAATCTTACAAAACTCTAAGACTGTACTGACGTAATGCCTGTGGAGAATATAGTTATAGAATGTCCCCAAATAAATTGGATGTTTTCTTAATCATGATCTTAAATAATTATTTTTCCTTCAAGCCTAAAAACAAAAACAAAAACAAAACAGAATTTAAAAACCAATCTGATATGAAAACTAGGATTTAGGGACTGGAGAGATGGCTCGGCTATTAAGAGCGCTTACTGCTCTTCTGGAAGACGTTAGTTCTGTTCCCAGAGCTCACATAAGGAAGCTCACAATAGCCTGCAGCTGCAGATCCGGGGAATCTGGTGCCCTCTTGTGGCCTCCACAAATACTGTTCTCATGTGCGCATAACACACACACACACACACACACACACACACACACAAATAACATACATATAACTTAAAATATGAACTAAATATTAAAGTGGGGTTTTATACTCAAAAATGACTGAATTATTCTGTGTTTTTCAATGGAAGGAAGGGAATGTGGTGGAGAGAAAATTTGTAGATATCAACACATTGTGTGTCATGAAACACAAACCTAAAAAACGAAGGGCCATGGTCAATGCCAAGTTCACCTTGAATCACTCAAACCGCAAGTGCCCTTCATGCACACCACAAGGCCTGAGAATCCTGATTACTGTCACAGACTCCACCGACCAGTGGGCCCTGCCATCCCTGTGCCTTGCTGTCCCAGTAAGATCCCAGTTATTTGACAGAGTGAGGTCTCATGGGAGCCAGTTGTTATAAAGGTGACTTAAGCTTCTTTTGCTTTGGTTTGGTTTGGTTTGGTTTGGTTTGGCTTGGCTTGGCTTGGTTTGGTTTGGTTTGGTTTGGTTTGGTTTGGTTTGGTTTGGCTTGGCTTGGCTTGGCTTGGCTTGGTTTTCTGCCACGCTGTGAATCACCAAGAATGCCCTTACCAGAGAACAGCACCATGTTCGTGAGCTTCAAGGCCTCCAGAATCATGAGCCAAGAACTAATTTTGTTATAAATTATACATCCTGTAGTATTTTGTCACAGCAACTGAAAATGCTCTATGACAGTCATTGTCTCAGAAAATGGTTCTTTAACCTCCCACTCCTTTAAGTTCCTCCAGTTTTGGTCCATGAGTGCACTTCATTCTTCATGGAAGAAAAAGTAACAACCAATAATAGAAACTCCCTTCTCTTTCCAGCATTCATCCTGCTGGTACCACAGGGACTTTCTCTCTGTCTCAAGGGAAGATGAGAGAGGCCCCAGAGGCCAGCCTCCATCACTGTCTCCATGAGTTTATGTCTGTCCTGCATTTAAAAGTTGAGCTCAGGACTTTTCACTCCTTTGTCAAAAGGTTTCATGGAAACCCCCTGTCCTTAGCAGGAAACCCACAGTCCTCACCGTGGCTGCTGGGTGCAACCCTGGGCAGTGAGCCTGAGCCGCCTCACCTCTCCAGGCCTGTAACTAAGCCTTCCCTCAGAGTGAGACAGGAAGCTCTCCTCAGGCCAGGCCTTTCTTTCAAGTTTCACATCTCTCCAATATGTGCCTTTTTGTTTACTCCCCAGAACCCAGGGTTTCATAGTTTGTTGAGAGTTTATGGTTATTGTTTGGTGGAGAGGCGGCCTGTCAGAGGTCCACTTTACCATATTGGACAAATAGAAACACAACAGTGTGTCACTGGAGTGACTGGTCAGCACTGTGCCGTGAGTATGCCCGACACACACCACTGCTGTGGAGCCCACATGAGAGTGTTCACTGAAATCTCTTTATTCTTTTTGTCCTTACTAGCTGGAAACAAACAAACAAACAAAAAAAAACCAAAACAGCTGATTGGGAGAGGAAGTGTATAAACCTGCCATTGGAAGGAAGCTACACCAATTGACAGAAATTCTGGGAGTTTCTTGAAGCAAAGACAAACCTAAGGATTCTCTAAGGAATTCCTGTTCCTGGTACAGTATCTATCTCTTCTCTCTCTCTCTGTGTGTGTGTGTGTGTGTGTGTGTGTGTGTGTGTGTGTGTGTGTCAGACAGTGGAGTACGGGAGACAGAATTTCAGAAGCAGATGAGTGTGAACTCCAGAGGGTCATAGGCTGATGGAAGGTGTGCTGTACAGTGTAAGAAGCTTGCAGAAGGTCAAAGGGAAGAGCTAATGTGCCTTTCAAACTGGGGCGTTTCCTGAACTCAGAGATGTGATGTGGCCTTTCCTTTCATGATGATCCTTATATACTGATTTTCTCATGGTTCCTTTTTTTGATTCTGTGAGTTAGAGACTCGGTATCATAAATTGGATACAAGGTTTAGCGCCCTGGTTTTATAAAGCATCACAGCAGTGGCAATGGTGGTGTGGGTTTGGTGGTGGCAGCGGCGATGCCATCTTTAGAGCTGAGAAAGACTTCTGTGTAGACTTTACCTGTGTCCCTGGCCCATAATTCAGAATGTTAACACTTGACCTGGCTCCAGTGAAAACTAGAAACTGTCTCCTCCAACGATAAGCGCACCCCACACCCTGGGTATAAAGCACAGAATACTGTGGCTGGGCAGGGCGGTCCCTCTTGGTCCCTCAGAAGCTCTGACAGAGCCAGCACTCAGGAGAGGTCTCGGCACAAGCATTGGGAATGTTTCTGGGACATGAATGCATGCTCCATGTAAAAACCTGGGGCTTTGCTCTGAAGGATTAATTGGAGAAGCAATGATCTGGAGAGGCCCAGGGGAATGCAGATGAATGGTGCACGCTAAACAGAGAGGTGTGGGAAGCCAGGGCAGCCTTCCTCAAGTCCTTCCCCAGCCCACTGCGATGGGCCACCAACGGGTATGTGGGTGATCCGCTGAACCTCTAGCCACAGAGGAGGGAAACACAGAGGTGCATTTTTCCTCCTTTGTCCCTGTATATTTGAGTCATGGGTATGGGAGGATACAAAGTGAATAAAGTGTAATAAATAAATAAATAAATAAATAAATAAATAAATAAATAAATAAATAAATGTGGCTATTGCAGCCTCATCCACTTGCCTATGGGCCTGGGAAAGTGCATTTCCATTAATTCCCCTGGTATTTCTAATGCACATAAGCAGTAACACTCTGCTTTAAGTTCTCAAGGTTTTCTTTCTGGGAGCTACCAAAGCCATGTTATACTATGTAAGCATTCCCACTCCCTTCTTCGAGACTCAAAACCATGGAAAACACAGTGCTCGTTCCCAGCTGCAGATACTTGCGTGTGTCTCAGAAATTGTGTTTGACTGTATCCATCTCTGGGCAGCTGTCTCCAGCCACAGAAGGCAGACTACATGGCAATGATGGTGACAGTGACGATAAACTGAGAACCCACTATGCCCTACTGCATGGCACTCAAGCCGTGTGCCAGCTGCTTTCATCCCCGCTGCTTAGAGGTCGGAACTATTCTATTTCCACTCTGGAGAGGAAAAGTTTGAGCCTCAGAGAGGTTCAGAAACCTGACCAGGGTCACATAACAGCAAGAGTTGAGACATCCCTGAGCAAGCCATGTTCTGTCCTTTCGAAGCCACAGTAATCTATGGCATTCTCTGAACACAGTAAACATGCTGACGTGGACACTGTAACAAGCAGTGTTCCCAGCAACGCCCCGCTGTGAGCCACACTTGTCCGTCAAACACTGAGTCTGCCATGCCCTCAGCGATGGAGCTATGCCTCTTTACTTTTTCTGAATTTCTCAGCAGCTTTGGGAAAGGTGGGACTTTCACCCAGCTTTTGGATCTGTAGAGACGTGTTGCTTCTCTTTGTCTCTCATCTCTAGACCACAGCTCTCTTCCTCTGGACGATGTAGGAAGGGGCTCCAGGTCTGATCTGCCATCCTACACCCATGGCAAAACTCTTCCTGGAAAGTTCTCTGCAGAAATGTTGATTCTTTCTGGGGTTCACTGAAGACATTTGGAGATAATTGGGATGCAGGACCTGTTCTTTCCAGGTTGGGGGCACCAGGTGGGTAGCTGAGTCTCCCTCTCAGAGAGCATGCCAAGCGTGCTCATTGCTCTGCAGGTGATGCCAGTGGGAGAGGAAAGAAAATGTCATTTGCTTCATTGGCTAAACGTGTGTGTTAGAGCACACGTGCAAGGCCTTCCAAAGGTCAGGAGCTCACGAGGCACTCTAACTTCTCCCCACCATGTTCCAGATAATGAGGGCTCCTCAGGAAAGTACGTCGATTAACATTTTAATGTTTCTATTTATTTTCCAGGGCCCCAGTAGCATACTCACTCGGTAATTCCAACCACCGTCTATTTGTGAAGTGTGTCAGTCCTGCGGGGTGGGGCACAAGGCAGAGAGTAATGAGTATGGCCCTCCCCCCTTTGAAAGAATATCAGTCTAGGTTGAAAGACTGGCTGGCTGGGCATTGCAACAGGCATTTTGTAAGACCAAACTCGTGAAACGACAGTACAACAAGCCAGACATGGTGGCAGGAGCTTACAAGCTTTATGCTCAAGGGACTGAGGCAGGAGAATTAGAAGTTTGAAGACAATCCAGGCTGAGCAGTAAAACCTGAGAGATCTTATCTCTAAAGACCAAATGAAACCAAGCGAATGAAAATTCATGTGAGATTCATGGAAGTGGAGAATGGGGGACCCAGGTATTTCAGGCAAACTAGGAAGGATAGCAGGGAAGGAGTTTCTCTCGCCTCCTTGTAGGTGAGAGAAAATCTGGGACTTCATGGAAGAAAAGATAAGAGCCCAGTGAAAAGCAGAAATTTCGTGGCTCTCATCCCACGGGCCCGGAGAGCCACAGGTCAAGGGACCTTGATTCCTTCATCTGTAGAAAGGGGAAAATGACAGTGGTCCCTGTCACATGATAAGGAGTAAGCCCAGTGGCCTCACACCCTTCTCCTCACCCATCTGCCTCAGACAGGCTTGGCTGCACAATCTTTTCCCTCTAAGTCCGTGACGGGACTGTGTCGCTGAGATCCTCACCTGAGTCAGGTGAGGTGCTGGCGTCTCATAACGTGTCACGGGAACTGTTTGTGAGTGGTGTGTCCTTGCTTGGGTCAACCAGTCAGTTGTGTCTGACTTTACAGGGTTGTGCAGGCTTTACAGGGTCCACCGGTTCTATTACAAGTGCGATTAGAGTGCGCTATTAGATACAATCTATTAGAATGTATCCATTAGATGTTGAAGCATCTGTGCACACAGATATTTGGAGTGGGTGCAGGTCTGAGGTGAGTTTGACAGAGACTCTAACTCCATGGCATTGCTGCCTTCACTCTGCATCTTCTTATCAGATTCATATAAGGTTCAGTGTGGCACCACACGCCTGTCTCAGCTTTCAGGAGGATGGAGTCCAAGATGGGTTTGGGTTGCATAAGGAGATAATGTAAAAAAAAAAAAAAAAAAAAAAATGGGGAGATAACTTAGTCAATAAAGTATCTGATTGTTTTACAAGCAGAAGAACCCAATTTCAACCCCTAGAAGCCACATAAAAATTCTAGATGTGGTGGCACGCGCTTGCAGTCGGTGCTGAGAAGGCAGAGCCAAAGGGCGTTTCTAAGGTCTCTCTGACAGCGAGAGGATTAGCCACCAAACAAGAAAGACGGTGGTCAAGGAAGGATACTCAAGGTTGTCCTCTGGCATGGACGCCTGTGTGCACACGCATGAACACATTCACAAGCAGCCTCACACCGCAGGCCCAGGATGGTGTCCCTGCGAGTTGGGCTACCATGCCTCGCCCAAGCACACCATCCATGTGTGGACAGATCACATTAGGAGAAACCTCTTACGTTGGGCTGAAATCCATCCACCTTGGGAAGGGTTAATGTGACAATCGTGAGGTGCTGCTTGTTGAAGCTTTCCTATCCCCCACTCAGCCTAGAAGCATTAATTCCAACATCAAATGGGCAGCCCTGGGGAGTGAACCTTTAAGGGCTTAAAACAAGGTAGGTTAATTAAAATCTTTGATCAAAGCCCCATAAACAGTAAAACTTCTCTCTCTTAATTATCCTGGATGGTCTCACAAGCATCAAAGCCAAAAGGGAGAAGATGAAGATGCAGCGGGTGGGGTCTGTGGTGAGGAGCTGGGTAGGGATGTTCCGGAAAGGCGTGACCGACAGCCAAGATCTGCCATGTTAACTTGTCACCAGCTTCTTACTCCAGGACTCCCGGGGAGCCAGAGAAGCCAGTCTTGCTTATTTCATGACTTGCCCAGAACTTTCTGTGGCAGTTGCTCTACTGAATACCACAGCGCAAGACCCGCCTGTCACCGGGGAGGAGGACCAGGGTCGCTCTGAAGGACTGAGGTGGTAGGTTGAGTTAACGGTGATTGGCATCCCCGGGCAGGAAGGGGCCGCAGAGCGTTGAGAGGAGCTCTGAGCTGAGCTTGGGAATGCTTCTAGAACAGCAGCAGGCGTGCTGTTGAAGTCAGTGAGTGCTGGCTGCAGTGGAGAAACCTGGAGGTGAGGGTGCTCTGGCTGTGCAGGAAAGGGAAGTAGAGTCAGGTGGCAGTAAGGGACAGACCCAGGGAGCCCAGGGGAGGGGGTGGGGAACAGAACAGAAAGTCCCAGTTACACATGCTCATTGTCCAGGGGAGAGAAAGTTTTATCTAATCCCAGGTAATGGCTAGAGAAGGAAAGGGAGGGCAGGGAAAGAGAGAGACAGAGACAGAGACAGAAACAGAGAGACTGATTCAGGGTCAAGGTATAACTGTCCCGGTAAGGGCCAGGATTCCTGCTCAAGTATTTGTGTCAGTAGTTGTCTTATTTGACTTGTGACAGTGAGATGAGGTGGAGGGCTGGTGGAGAATGAGCGTTTAGGTTTGAACACTTTGACTGTGACAGGCCAGTGACAAAGGACAATCTCACTTCTGCCCCCCCAACCCAAGCCCACAATGACTACCTACATCTGTAATAATGGGTGCAAAATGCCCAGGGCCAACTTCTTGCTGCAGACTCAAGTTCTACAATCACATCCCTGCCGGCCTCTCTCCAGCCACTGGGACTTCTGTCCTGTCTGTCCTACGTACCCTCCTGCTCCAGGTCCTCATACACTCTGTTCCTATGTACCTTCTCTCACTCTTGGTCCTTACCCACTTTTTCAGTCTCGCTGACTTCCTCTTGTTCACAGGAAGGATTTCCATGGATTTCTCTAGACCTTTCACACACCAAGGTCTAGAGAACAGGACCACAGTTCAGATTGCTAATCCGACCCTATGCCCAGAATCTGACTCTGCAGCTCCAGCACGGATGCCAGGAATCTGCATTTTAGCAAGCATGCCAGTTGGTTCTATCCATATAATCTATAGACTAACATCCAAGGAGCCTGCCCTGCAGTAAATCTCTACTATGAAATAAAGCATGGTGGAGCTATGGCCTGGTGGTGGGGGCCTTCACTGTGCCTCTGCTCTCTACCCTCATCCATTATTGACTTGTATACCTGTTACGAATTATAATTTTTGATGTGGAAATCTTGTGCTTTTGTACTGTGTAAACTATAAACAAGAGCGTCCCGGGGAGACTCTGTGGCTTGGACTGATCTCCACTAGTACGTAACTCAAGTAAACACAGCGTGATTTCTCTGAAATTGCAGCTTTAAGGGGCCCTCCCTCTGCTCCCAGCAGCTTGCTTCTCTAGGCCTCTGTTTGCAGAAATCTGGACATGATGCTGTCAACAGTTCCCATGACTCCACACTTCAGGAAAGCAGCAATAAAAAGTCCCCCCACCATTTAAAAAAACAAACAAACCCTTATTACTAAGAACCACCCTTCCCCAAATAATTAAATAGATTTGAGGATGGCCCCTGCTTTACCACGACAAAAACATATGCCAACTCTCCAAGTTTGTAGTCTCATAAATGTTTAGTTGAGTTGATTAACCATAATTTAACATGGGCTCCAAATGGATCTAATTGAGAATTCCCGTGGTCCCCAAGCATAACATATAATTTAAGTGTTATAAGTTTGGCTCCCTGAAACCAGCAAAACTCAGAAATAAACATTTCCTGTTTGGTTGTCACTGTTTATCTTCGACCAGCTTAAAGCCCTCTGCCTGTGCTTTGGTGCTTCCTCCTTGTTACAGCCCAGTCACTCCACACACACCCCAGGCCAGCAAGACACAGTCCATTTCTTTACTGTTATATACTGTCTGATAGGTTTACCACCATGGCTACAGCCTATATTTTGGGAAGTTGATTGATGGCCAGGGTCAGAATAGCAAATGGGGATGAGGTTACATCATGGCCTCCAATAGTCACTGCCCCAGGAAGGCATCTCCGTGTCCCCGAGTCGGGGATTGTGAATCCTCTACAAACATGATGGTTAGGGAACCACAGATCAGGAGAGTACCATGGGGTAAAAGCAGTTCATAGACTGAGGAAGGCAGGTACTGAGGGTCACTCACAACAGATGCAACTTTCTAAAAACCTTGAAGATATACTGGGAACACGGCCACTCCCTCAGCAGCCACAACGAAGGGGAAAGCAAAGATTTCCCAAATCACCATCACCTTGCTTAGAATTTTTGTTATTCTTGTGTCTGAAGGCTCTTGGTGAGGAGTCAGTGGCCTGGGACCAGCCTGATGTTGTCTTTCTTGTTAGGTCTTCATCAGTTCTGGTCCACTGACCAAGATGCCATTGGCCCTGGTCCTGACTACACTCTACCAGCAAGACAGCTTCTACTCAGTTCCCTAAAGGAATCCAGGGTCTTAAAGGGCCAAGCCACAGGGCAAGATGATTACGTTAAAGGCTTCCTGCTAGCTACCCCCAGCACCTCGTGGGCAGTAGCTGCTGGAAGTAATGGCAGCTAATCATCTCTGCTGGAGCATCCTGCAGGCAGGATTTAGCCTAATGTCTTCCATCCAAATGTGTTGCACGCTGAAAGCCAGACTGTGTGTCCATGAGGAAAGAAGCCAAACCACTCTCTCAAGTTTGGGACAGAGGCCCTTCTCCTGCGTCCTGGGTGTGCAGCTGAAGGGACCCGACCCAGTGCCCGCCGTGCCCTGCTCATCTCATCCTGCAGGAGCCTGGCTTCTCCCAGCAGCCTCCACCCTCTGCAGCCAATTTGGGATGGAAATGAGCTCCCGCCTGGATGCGTCTGCATGTGGAAGGAAACAGTTGGCGCCATAACCTTGGGGGTAAAAAAGACAAATAAAGGAGTCTCCAGAGATTCATCAGAGACCTCAGGAAGCTGTAAACCTTATGTTGCAACATACTGATCCTTGACAAACTCCAGTGGTAGAAGCCCTCTCCTTCCTAGACCAGCTAACGAAGACCTGGGGGCTCCTTCTTGTTTTCTCTTTCCCTCCCCCAGCAGGGCTCTAAACGTTGAGTCTCCGGCTCCAGCTTGCCAAGCCTCTGAAGAGGAATCCACATGCAGTGGGAGCCACCTTGACTCCAAGGCTGAGGAGGTGCAAGTCTTCAGGTTTCCCACCTCAGGTGCCAGACAGTGGTTCTCAACCTGTGGGTCACAACCCCTGTGGGGTCACATATCAGATATACTGTGTATCCGGTATTTATATTACAGTTCATAACAACAGCAAAATTACAGTTACAAAGTAGCCATGAAGTAATTTTATGGCTGGGGGTCACCACAACGTGAGGAACTGTATTGAGGGTTGCAGCATTGGGAAGGCTGAGAACCACCGCATACCAACTGCTGAAGTTAGGGGGCTGTTCCAGGGTAAAGAGGGGGTCACCATGTGAATCCTCTAATCCGGCGACGTTGCAACCATCCAGATGCCCGTGGCTTTCCCCAGGGAGTTCTGCCTTCTGGGTGCCGCCTGGGCATCAGGCTTTTTACAGCTGTCAGGTTAATTCTTATGAACACCCCCAGGGTGTGAGAAAAGAAAGGTTATGGTTCAGATTTCAACTTTCAAAAGTGAGCTTTGAAATGCTTCCCTGTAATAAGAGTTAAAGTCCTCTTTGGTTTTCAGGAGAAACAATCTCAGTGAGGGCTGAGATCACAGACTAGGAGGAATGCCGGACGCTCCTGCAAGCAGCTTTCCCCTCTCAATACGAAATTAAATTCTCTCAAGAGAGAGTCAGGAAGAAGGAATTCAAGCCAAAAGTTGTAACCCCCTACCCTTTAATAATGCTGAGAGAGAAAGGGTCTTCGTGTGTCCCTCTCACAGCCTCGTCATCCTCCTGGAGGGCTAATGGGACGGTACTGATGGAGGAGACACGTGACAGCCTACAGAGTGCGGAGACAGAAGAGGGTCTCAGGCCTCCTCTGCCCTAGATTCAAGCTTGTGAGTGGAGGGGGATATGGGGAGTGTGGGGACGGGGGTGTGGGAGGGTAGAGGGTAGAGGTGTTTGTGTAGACTGCAGGGGGCAGGAGCGGCAGCAGATGCAACCAAAGGCGTCCTTCAAAGCCCAAAGCACCAAAGAGCAAACAGATATCACGATGCTAGGAAGAGAGTCCTTGACTACCTTCGCCCGGAAGTACTCTGAAGGAAGAATTTACGCTTGGTTAAACATAAGTTTGTTTCTGCTTACTTGCAAAAGGAGAAAATTCGGGAGCAAATTAAGTTTAGTAATAAAAAACGAAGACAGTTACATTTCTGCACAACTGAATATAAGTATAAATCTTAAACCTGCTGTGAGGTCTGTTCAGGGAAGAAGAAATACACGAGGCCAAGGAATAGGAAGAGACCGCAGGCTTGACAATGACCCACAAATCAAAGCCTGGCCAGCACGCCCTTCGGGCTGCTGGGGTGGGAGGTGTTCTAAACCCAACACCGACTCAGATAGGCAGGCGAGCCAGGCTCTGCCACACTGTGGTGAACCAGTTCCTCTCGGAGGGGCAGCTGGAGGATGGAAATTAAGAGAACTGCAATGAGTTAGACCCAGGGCTGTCGCCTTAAAAATTTACTATAAGCAAAGACAAAGAGTGGGGAGAGGTTTGGAGACATACATCTTTTACTGCAACCCCCCCCCCCCCAAATTGGTGAACAAAACCCAAAAGCCAGGGCTGGAGAGATGGCTCAGTAGTTCGGATGCTCTTCCAAAGGGATCTGCGTTCAATTCCAGCACTTACATGGTAGCTCACCGCCATATGTAACTATAGTTCTGGACCCTCGGAAGTCTACAGCACCAGGCATGAACGTGGTGCAGGGACATTCACACAGGCAAAACCCCTACACATATAACATGAAAGACAATAGAAACAAAATAGCCAATGATTGCATCTGGACAAAGCTATCTTTCATAAAGAAAACCAACTATCAAAGTGACCTTAGAAATGGGTTCTGGGACTTGGATGGGCCCTTAGAATATTAAGCAAAAATATGGGTTAAAATAATGTTTGCTGATTCCCAATCATTAGATAATTAGATAAATAGATGAAGGTTACTTAGCTATAGATACAATCTTCACACATGAAATCTTAGGAAAAATTCTATTGTATTGCTATTGTGTATGTGCATGGTTTGTGTGAAAGCATGTGTGTGGATCTACATATCACAGCACATATGTTGGGGTCAAAGGGTAACTTTCTGTAATCAGTTTTCTCCTTCTGCCTTTATGTGAGTTCTGGAGATAAAATTCAGGTCCCCAGGCTTGCACAGCAAGCACTTTTACTCAGTGAGCTAATCTTGATGACCCAAGTCTTACAATTATTATTATTATCCGTATGTGTGTGCACATGGTGTGCCTGGAAGGACAAGGGTGGCAATCCACACAATCTTTCTGTAGTTCTGACGGTACCTGCCTCTTCTTCACTGTGTTCTCTAAATGTCTCTACAATAAGCATGTATTTATTACGTGTGTTGTGGTTTGACTGTGACATGCCCTCCACGTTTGACCGGTTGGTCTCCAGCTGCCGACACTGAAATGGAAAGCCGTAGAGCCTTCAGGAGGCAGCAGCTCCCTGAAGAGGGGGCCGCCGGCATGGCAGTAGGCCTGAAAGTGTTCTCACTCCCTGTGTACTGGCTGCCTCCTGTTCTGCCATGATATGAGGGAGGAAGAGTCCCAGCTGCCCAATCCTGCCGCCGTGCCCGCCCCCGGGGTGGACTGTATGCCCTCTAACTGAAAGCCAAAATAAACCCTTTCTCCCTTCAGCTGCTCCTCAGTCACAGTAACAAGAAAAGTGACTAATACAGGATGATTTTTTTTAAAAAAAAAAAAAATAAAGGAAAATGAAACGTGCATAGTTCTGCTCCTTCTCAAACCCCACTTAGACAATAAAAATATATTCTTTTCAGGGATAATTCTATAGCTTTTCTTTAATAAGTGAAAGGATATAATTGAAATAAAGACTTGGAGACTGGAAATCAGAGGGAGAGAATGTCAACAGGCGGCTGGTGTACAGCTCAGACCACCCCCACTGCACTGCACTGGCAATTAAGATTAAAATGCAAACAAGGCTGCATTTGTCTGCTTATGGAGTGCAAGCTCAGGTCTCACTGCTCTTCCCTGCAGAGAACTGAAGGCTTAGCCTCGGAAAGGACTGGTCAGGGCAGAAATTGAAAAGCGAGGAAGAGGGGAACCCCAAGGACAGCTGGGAGCAGAGAGCACTAGTGAAAGATGACCCACTGTTGCAGTCTGAATGTGAGAAGTCCCCACAGGCTCCTGTTGAATGCTTGAGCCCTGGCCGGTGGTGCTATTTTGGGAGGTTATGGAAACTTTGGGAAGTGGGTCATATCTACAGGAAGTAGCGAGGCCAGTGGAATGGATCTCTGCTCTTCTCTGTCCTCCTCCTCCTCTCCCTCCTCCTCTTTCTGTTTCCAGGAAGTATATAGCTCTCCACTGCCACACATTCTCACTGCCATGGTGCTCTACAGAAGTCCCTGGAGCAAGGAACCATGAGCACACCACCAATTCATCTTACAGGTTCCACATCCTTCAGTAGACTGCTTGGGGGCTTTGGAACATTCCAAACCCAAGCCAGGGCCCACAGTGATCTCAGAGAAACCAGTCTGCTGGAAAGAGAAGAGAGGTGGCAGGTAAGAGGGTTCAGTTCCTGTCAGCCCCATTAGACAGGTCCCAGGGTGAAGAAGCTGCCACTTGCACAGATGGCCAGTGACCACAAGAATCGGCAGGGGTTGGAAGCTGCGAACATTAAGATACAAACAATCAGAGTTTTAGAACAGATATGGATAGAAGGAGGAAAATCGAGAGGGAAATATCTGTGTATGAATTCCCAAACAGAAGAATCCGTACTGAAAGGACTATGATTCCCAACTTGTAAGTCCATACCCAACTATCAATTATATGTGAGGGTCAAATAGGGTGATTCCAGAGATAAAGAGAAAGGAGGGTTAAAACCTTTTATTGTATTTATTTATGTGGTAGAGGAAGGGGAGGCACCTGTATCATGCAGTGGAGGGCCGAGAACAATTTGCAGGAGTTGATGACCTGTGGGTTCTGCTCTGTGGGTTCCAGGGCTTGAACTCAGTCGGCTCACATTTGGTCCGGGGGCTTTTGTTGCTGAGTCATCTTGCTGGCCCCCAGAGGACTGGTTCTGATAACAAGGGCATAAATGTATTGGCTCTTTGAATTACATACATGTGTAACTTGGATACAAATAAAGCAAATTCTACTTTTTTTTTTCCCTTTAACTTGGCAATTGAACTAAAAGATTTCCTGAGTTTCTTTTTGCTGTAATGATGTACAACTCAAAGTAAGCTTTTTAGAAGTCACAATGGGGCTGTAAAAGATGGCTCCATGGGTAAGGCGCTTGCTGTACAAGCACGGCTCTCAAGCTCAGGGCCCCAAAATGCTCATAAGAACCAAGCGCTGTCTGCATCTATAGCCCCGGTGTTGGTGGGAGTGGAGAGAGGAAGAGTCCAGGGGCTTGCTAGCAGCCAGTCTAGCCAAAACACCAAGCTCAGGTTCAAAGAGAAACTGTTTCAAAACCTAAGGACTAAGGAGGGGCCTGCAGAGCAGACACCAAAGTCACCTTCTATCCTCCACACACCCAGCACGAGTTAAGGCCACCCTCCCCATAAATAAACAAAGGAAGCAACAGTGGGCAGTTTTCTAACTCTGAGGACTGCCAACATCACTTGCCAATTGTCAAACAACAGGTAAACCCTGCCTTCACTCCCATGTTTGCTCGGGCCTGGTGCATGCTGTTGTGACTTTGAGCCTAAGACCCGAGGCTCAACATGGAAGCATGTAAGTGAGCAGGTCACTTCCCTGAGTCACTCCCAACTCCAGCCCGAGGCACACCTGTGACCCTGATCAGTCCCAGCAGCTCCCCTGCCTTGTCAGACTCTCCCAGCCAGCTTGCTCAGCTCCCTCCCATCACCACGGATATTTCCGGGGCTGCTACACATGCCCCCGACTGAGATGGCCATGTCGGTCTTATCGAGACAGCCTGCTCATCACAGCATGGCATCCGTGCCCACTTCACATCCACACGGAGTGCTGAGGGCAGGAAAACGTTCCGCAGCTTCCAGCCAGGGAGCAGCAGACCCAGCAGCCACCCCGCCAGCACAGCAGCAGGGGTGTCTCCACCGTACAGCTAGCATTTATTATTCTTAAAATAAAGTGGTGCCACACGGCATTAATTCAGGAGGAGAAGCTGCAAATTCCAGGCCTCTTTGAAAGCTTGTTTTCACAATGAATTAATGGGCCTTAATTTAACACTGCATCAACAAGCTGGGCTTTGGAAAGAATTCTAAGCAGCTGCCGTCTGCATCAGCCCTGCCCTGGCTCCCAGGGCCACCTGGACAGATGACCACAACAGCCCTGCCTATCACTGTGCCACAGCTAATGTTGCCAGGTGCTGACTGGCATGCGTCAGGCGCTGTGCTAAACTCCTTGCATGCATGTGCACCTGACCTGCACTGAGGCCTCTGAAGCAGACCCCACCACTGTCCTCTCAGGAGGGGAAAGCTGAGGGAGCTGAGGATCACATGTAAAGGGTGTGGTAGAACCCAGGTGTGCGCTGGTAGAAATCCCAAGGGGGAAAATAGATGCTTGGGTGGCCCAACCGTCCTAAATTCACCTTTTCGCTATCGCGTTGTTTACTTTTGCTAGCCATATTACTTAAGTTAGATGAAACTTACTGCCCTTAATAAGGCATAGTCTGGTAAAATAACTGATTATAAGTGTAGCCAATTGCTCAGCAGCCCATAGGCTGTGTGTCAATAAACCCCAGGCATCAGAAGGGGAAGAGGCTGACAGCCTTTCACCTCCACTGGGCTGCCCCTCACACATCTGCTTGAGTAAGAAAGGAGCTGCTCCTGGTGTGAGCTCAGAACTAGAATTTCGGGGGCTTAAGCCATGGGTGCTCCCAGCCCCTAACCCCTTAGTTCCTGCCAGCCGCTGCCTCCCTTCCCAAACCTAGACTCTGGTGCCATTTTGTCTCATCTTTTTCCTCATTATCCACGTTGCTCTAGCCTTTTTCCTATTGCTGTGATTAAACACCACAACCAAAGGCAGCTTTTGGAGGAAAGGGTTTATTTCATCTTACAGCCTGTAGTCTCTTGCTTAGGGAACCCAGGGCAAGGACTGAAAGCAGGAATCTGAGAGCAGGAACTTCTGTAGAAACCATCGAGTCCTGCTGCTCAGGGGTTTGCACTTTGGCTTATTCAGCCTCCCTTGTCACACACTCCAGACCATCCCCCAGGGGAAGCAGCCACCAAAGTGGCTGGCCTTTCCCACGTCAGTCACAATCAAGAAAGCACCCCACAGGCTTCCCAACAGGCGGGTCTGATGGAGATGTTTCCTCAGCTGAGGTTTCCTCTTCCCAGATGGCCCTGGCTTCTGACAAGCTGACAATACACACACACACACACACACACACACACACACACACACACACACACACACACCCCTAACGTGTGTGGTGAACGCTTCTGAAGGCCCTGGAAACATGAAGATGAGCCAAACAAGGTCCTGTTTTATAAAGAAGCGCTGGGGCCATATCTACACAGTTCTGTGTCCAGGAGGAGCTGGAGCGGAGCTGGCTTTTGCTACTTTGTGGCTTTTGCTACTTTGTGGCTTCTTCTTAACCCCCACCCTGCCCTCATCACTAGATAAAGAACATAGTGGGGAAGAGAGAGAGATCTGTGAATCTATGTTTTCTTCTTCTTTCTTCTTTGCTTGTAGCTGGTCTTTGCTACTTTGTGGCCTCTTCTTTTTCTCATGCTTTATCCTCCCAGTTTCACCCCCTATCACTAGAGAAGACCAAGAAGGAGAAAGGAGAGAAAGACAGAGATCCCTGAATAGAATTTCTTTCTTCTTGTTTCTTCCTTGAGCATGACTACTAACAAACCACAGCCAACACCCCACCCCACCCCAAATGACCAACAGCCACCAACCCTGCCTATTGGGACCCTAGCATTTATATACCCTCTGAAAAGTTCCCAGAATTCCGATGTCACAGAATGGCAGAAACATCTACAGCTGGCAACATCATGCCTCTACTAGAGCATCTAGAGCATGAAGCAAATCATGGTCAGCTGCTGGGACACAGCCCCATATCCCCTTACCTGAGGCTAAAACATATTCTTATAATGTTTCTGTGTTTTTAAAGAAATCAACATTCCAGAATTCTCACTATCCTGGAGGGTGATGAATGTTACAGAGGGACCACAGAGGACATGAGAAAGAAGCAACTGGTCCACAGTGTGTTAGTTCCATAAGGTGTCAGAGAAACTGGTGTGTGACGTAGCTTTGAAAGCTATGTGTCAACCAGGCAGACATGAGGGAAGGAGGTGCTGGGCCCCACGGATAGCAGGGCACAGGGAGGGAGGCGAGGAAATGTAGAACTTGCACCAGGGCACACAGAAAACAAGAAAAGGCTGGGGGGAGGAAACATGAGAAGAATGAGGTGATGAATGAATGTCCGGAAGGTGAGAGCTGTGAACTCTCTGCCCAGGACTTGCTGTTCTCCTGGCAGCAGGTGCAGAGCAGGATGCTGAGCAGGGGAGCAGAGTGATGAGGCCTTTTAAGGAAGAGTCCACCTGTGTCCCTACGGAAGGACTGTTAGAAGGAGAGCGACTGAAGGCAGGCAGACAGACGTCTGGAAATCTGAAAACAACAGCAGGTAACACCGTTTTCGGTCTCGGATGGAAATGACATGTTTTATGACACAAAGTTTGTCCCACAAAGGCAGCCACAAAACTGGTTCAAAGACTCTGAACTTTGTGTTTAGAAAAACAACCTCAATGTCCAGGTTTCCTGCGATGAAAACAAAAAGATGGGGTTTGTGTTGACAGAGATTGAGGTTGGAGATGGCTGGTTGAATATTCATAGGTGCCTCCACTCCCTGACAAAGCGCATTAAAATGGCAGGAGAGACATAAACACAGGCATCTGCTGACTGTGCTGGGGGCACACGGTGAGAGCTAACGGCCACCTCCAAAACAGTTACAACACAGAGAAAACCGAGAGGAGTGGGGCAGTAGGCAGGTCAGGTGCACTAACATGCTCCTCGGCAACTATCGCACCGATTATACCCACAAGGAGAGAGGTCCTGATCATGGTCATAATTAACAAATACAGTGTAACAGGCATTTCTAGAAGCTAATAAAAAAGCAAAGCATTGTGTGTCTACATAGGCCTTCCAGGATGTGATTATAGAGAAACTTCAGTAAATTTCAAAAGTACAGGATGGGAAGAAGGTGTTTCTTGCTGAACCGAGGAAAGATACACACACACACTTATTTTTAGTTTAGTTTTTGCATGTATGTGTGTGTGCTTGTGGTGTGAAGGTGTGAGTTCCTCTTCTCGTGTGAATGGGCACACACATTGTGTCATGTGTGATGTGTATGCATGCATGAGTGCCCACATGTGCCCAAGTGTGTGGAGGCCCATAGTGAACATTATAGGTCTTCTTTTGCTTGCTCTCCACCTTTATTTATTAAGGAAGAGTCTGTTCCTGAATGCAGAGAGCTTGCTGATTCACTAGTCTAACCAGCCCTGCTTCCCGGGAACCCCTCCCCCTAACCCCTGCCTCCTGAGTGAATGGGCAACAGTCAGCTCCTCTGCCTGCCAGGCTTTTCTGTGAACGCTGGGGATTCAAGTGTCCGTCCTCACATTTGATGGGCGAGCACTGTCCAGTGATATATCTGCCCAGCCCCCACAAAAAAGTTCTAAAAGCAATATCCAATGGTATCAAAAAATCAAATTTATAAAACATCTAAAAATTCAAGGCACAGAATGTGGGAACAGATGCGACTTTGGGCCTTTGTCTGAGAGGCTTCTTTTCAGAGCAGGCAGCAGTCAACCCAGACGAAAGGATCGCAGCATTGAGGAGAGACAGACTGCCAGCCCCAGATGGGATAGGCATCTTCATCATCCCTTGGATACCCTCTGAGGCTCAAGAAACATCACAGAAGAGGGGCCAGAAAGACTGTAAGGAGTACTATGACATTCTTTCTTCTGGATATGGCATGGTTACTCTGCCCAGGAACTCACAGTTGTGGTTACATGCATTACCAGCCCAAGGCCACGCCTACCAAAATCCCACTGTAGACAGGGAGATGATCTTATAGACAGGAGATGATGTCATAGATGGGGGGGATGACATCATAGACAGGGAGATGATCTCTGATTCATCACCATTTCTGCCATTCAATTAAATATCACTTTCAAACATGGGAGCTTCATTTTACAAACTAACTTTCCCTTTATTGTTTGGGATTAAAGGTGTGTACCACCATGCCTGGACCTAAGCTTTTCTTTCCTTGAAACTTGCTCTATACCAGGCTGGCCTTGAACTGAGATCTTCTCACCTCTATCTCCTGGATTAAAGGTGTGTTTGTATTCCAGCCAGATCACACAGACCTAGAAGGTCTTTGGATGTGCTCTCTTGCCAGAGCAACCATGTTCTCAATTAAAATTTCTCTACACATTCTTTTTTTTTTATCTCTTCCAATTTTTAAAATTTCTTCTCTCATAAATTACATTGCAACCATAGTTTTCTCTCCTGTTCACCTCCTTCTGCTCTAGGTCCACCCACCCATCTTCTCTGAGAAAAGAGCAGACATCCTAGGGACATCGACCAAACATAGCTTATCAGGCTACAATAGTACTAGGCACACACCATCACATCAAGGCTGGCTGAGGCAACCAGTATGAGGAAAAGGATCCAACAATAGGCAGAAGAGTCAGGGACAGCCCCTGCTACCACTGTTAGGATTCTTGCTCTTCTTTGTGTGGCAACTGGTAGGTTCCCCATACATGAAAGCAGTAGCTCTCAGTCTGTGGGTTAAGACACCATTGGGGGTCAAATGACCTTTCACAGGGTTGCCTAAGGCCATTGGAAAACATAGATATTTACATTGTGATTCATAACAGTAGGAAAATTACAGTTATGAAGTAGTACAGCTATGGTTGGAGGTTATGACAGCATGAGGACTGTATTAAAGGATTCCAGTGTAGGAAGGCTGAGGACCACTGCTCTAGAGGATGGCCCCACAGCTATACACATTTGAGCAACACTGATCATACTTAGCAGGTTATCAAAAAGACGAAGAACAGAGAAAGGCAGGAAGTCAGGAGGGAAAGTATTGGGGGATGGGGAGCTGGGATGGAGAAATGGGCAGTTCACATGATTTATTTAATTTCATCATCAGAAACTTTTAAAGAATCAAAAGACACAAACATACGTAAAAATCGTGTAAAATGAGAAACAAATCTCACCTCAAAGGAAGACTGATCAACCCCCACACTGTTGTAGCTGAAAGGAAGAATGGAGATGAATGCCCTCAGCTTTCACTTCAACAAGCCACATAATAAACTGTGGGACTTTTTGAAAGGTAGACCACAAGATTGAATCTTTGTGGTATAAAGCAAACAAGAATGCATTTTAAATGTCTATGGAACTGAATAAGCTAAAGCCTGGTTATTTGAAGATTCTAATAAAACATACAAGCTTCTAGAAAGCTTGCAAAGAATCAAAGAACAGGAACACAAATACTCAATATTTCAAAAAGTAAATATGCCCATATAAAGAGACTGAAAGTTACTAGAATACTACATATCGGTAAATATAAAATAATGATTTTTTTTCCTGGAAAATAAATATTTTAAACACGACTACGGGTAAAGCAAGAATGTAGGATGATGGCGGAAGGCTGAGGAGAGATTGATTGTACAGGAAGATGCACCAAAACGGGACTGAGGTCAAAGGCAGCACAGCAGAGGCCATGTGGAATTCAGTATGAATGCATCCTAGCGGTGAAGTGCTCCCATAGCAAAGGGAAATGTGGAAAGCTTATCCGGTTACATAAGCCTCTGAAAATGGCAGTGCGCAGGCATGCCAGGCACGCCTGTGCACACGCACACCGAGAATCTATGAGGCAGCCCGCCCAGGACTACAGATGCAGCATTTCTAAATAAAACATTAGCAAAGTCAACTTAGTTGTGCATTAAAAGAAGACTTCTGCATGTATGGCTAGAAATCATTCTAATGATACAAAAGCTGTCCAATACCAACTAAAATCCTTACATAGTTTACTATGTAATAATAGACTATACAAACAGCTACCTGGGACTTCTGCTTCCAAAGAGATGAAAGAGGCATGCTTTTGCTCATTTCTCTCAATGTATGCAAGTAAAATACCTGGAAGATACTTATATATTTACACACATATATGCACAGAAAGAGAGAGAGAGAGAGTCATGAGGTATAGTTCTGGAAGGTAGAGAAAAAAACCTCAAGGCCCATAGGAAGACACAGGAGTAAGCTCCTGAGCTCTCTATGGTCTCATGTATCTTGTCACCTGAACACCAATGGGGAAGAGGCTGTTGAGTAAGGTGCAAAAGATATTGGTAAAACCCTTCACTGAGCAAAAATATCACCTATAGTCTCTACCCCATGCGTGTCAGCAAATGCTCCAAGGAGCCTGAGACTTACATTCCCATCAAGCAACAAGGGTTTTCCTCTGCAGTGAGATGGTATCAGAGAAAAATTAACAGAGAGCCAAAATGTGCAAGATACGCTAGAATAATAAAGGCACACACTCCCGCGGTGCTCCCACAAGCTTCATGAGGTCCAGCGAGTTGCCTGTGCATGCCCTGTGTCCTCTAGACGCTGAGCTACGTGAGGATCAATAAAAGCCTGAGAAATCCTACTTACCACCAGCAATAGAGAGCGGCACCAAATCTGATTTTGATGAGAACCAAGCATGGAACCTGGAATTCTATGTCCACCCAGTAATAACAAGGCAGGACCCTTCTCAATGGAGTAATGGCAGACAAGGCCAGATAATGCGATCAGAGTGGCCAGAGTGAGATCAGAGTCTGCTGTTGTTTGAATGAGGCCTCCAAAAAAGTGTTGAAAGCTTGGTCCCCACGCAGCAGGAGGAGGAAGGGACACCTGACGGGAGGTGCTAGGCAGTGAGGTGACGTTTGCATTGTGTCGTTAGCACAGAAATGGGCTCCTCATAAAAGAGCCTTGACACTCTGCTTCTTTCTCTCTATCCTCTCCTTTTTTTTCTTTTTTCTCTCCATCTCTCTCTCGATAAGAAGGCCCTCATCAGACACTAGTCCTTTGATGTTGGACTTCTCAGCTTCTAAAGCTTTATTTGAGATATTAAAACTCTGTATGTTTTTGTAATTCCCCCAGGGTGTGACGTTTGTTATAGCAATAGCAAATGAACAAAGGTATCCCCTGAAATAGTTATTTTTCTGTTGCTGGGAGAAAGACCATGACTTTCAAGAAACTTGGGGAGCAAAGGGTTTATATCATCTTATAGCTTATAGTCCATCATGAAGGAAAGTCAAGACAGGACTCAAAGCAGGAACCCTGAGGCAGGAACTGAATTGCAGATCATGGAGAAATGCTTCTTACTGGATTTATCTCCAGTTTCACATTTCTTAGAACACCCAGCACCAAAGGTCGGTTGTGGCTCCCAGTGGAATGAGTTCTCCACAACCACCATCTACCAAGAAACTATTAGATGGAGGCATTTCCTCAGGGGAGGTTCCCTCTTTCTAATAACTCTAGCTTGTGTCAAGTTGACAAAAACCAGCCAGCACAATTCCCTAACATACTATCTAAGCTTCTCAGACTTCAAGAATGTTGCTTAGCATAGTAAGAAGTGGGAACAACTCAACCTGAATGAAAACAGTTAATAAATACTCTTAAAGATTGAGTCATGCCTCTGGAGTGTGTGTTGGAATTCTAGATCCAAGTAACACACATTGCACATTCATTTCCAAGCTGGGTCTTTTCAGAGATAATTAGTTGTGAAGAGGTCAGGAGGGAGGAACCAAATCTGACTGTTTTCCCTACTTAAAAAGTGAGGTGGACTGGAAAGGTGGTTCATGGTTAAGAGAACCTGCTGCTTTTTCTCAAGAACCTGAGTTTGTTTCCACCACCCACATCAGTTGCCTGATAACTGTATTTAGCTGTAGCTCCTAGGGATCTGGCACCCTTGTGTGAGGACAGGTATATCATGGAGTAATCAATCTGTAATCCAGGAGATGCTAAGAATTGTCAGTTGTCACCAAACACTGGAGGGGAAGCTTGGGCCAGGTCCTAGAAGAAACAAAGCCTGACACGTCCACTGCAGGCTTCCAGCTACAGACCACCAGGCTGCAGGGCAAACACAGCAGAGGTGACCTGCACCTGGCCCCCTGCACCCTTCCTCTACTGGACCTCACACCTACATGCATTCCTAGAAGCTGGAGGCCCCCAGGGACCACCAGCTGATAACAAGACAACCGGATGGCTAAAGGCCAGTGCAAGGGCACAAAACCCAAGAGCCTGAGCAATATGTCAACACCAGAACCCAAGTATCATTCTACAGCAAGCCCAGGGTATCTCAGCACAGCTGAGGAACAAGGATAGACCTTCAGTCTAGTCTCATGAAGATGATAGAGGCCTCTAAAAAGGAAATAAACAAAGCCCTTAAAGAAATACAGGAAAATACAATTAAATAGGTAAAGGAAATGAATAAAACTGTCCAAGGCCTGGAAATGGAAGTAGAAACAATAAAGAAAGAAGACTCTAAAGGAATCCTGGAGATGGAGAAGCTAGGAAAGAAAACAGGAATAGCAGACGTGAGCATCTCCAACAGCATCCAAGAAATAGAAGAGAGATTCTCAGGCATAGATAATATGATAGAAGAAATTAATACATCAGTAAAAAAAAAAAAAAAAAAAAAAGTTAAAGCTAAACATTTCTGACACAAAATATTCAGGAAATCTCGGATACTACAAAATGACCTAACCTTCAAATAATAGGAACAAAAGAAGGTGAAGTATCCCAGCTCCAAGGACCAGAAAAACATTTTCAACAAAATCACAGGAGAAAGTTTCCCCAACCCAAAAAAAGAGTTGCCTATAATCATACAGAAGCACACAGAACATCAATTCAACTAGACCAGAAGAGAAAATCCCCCTGCTCCATAATAATCAAAACACTAAATCTACAGAACAAAGAAAGAATATTAAAAGCTGCAAGGGGAAACGGCCAAGTAATTTGCAAAGGCAGGCCTATAATTATACCTGACTTCTCACCTGAGACTCTAAAAGCCGGAAGAGCCTGGTCTTACAAACCCTAAGAGACCATAGATATCAACCCAGACTACTCTACCCAGCCAGACTCTCAATCACCATAAAGAAAACAAGATATTCCAAGACACAGCCAAACTTAAACAATATATATCCAGCCCTACAAACAATATTAGAAAGAAAACTCCATCCCAATGAGGGTAACTCCATTCAAGAAAACTCAGGAAATAAATAATTCCACACAAGCAATGAAAAAGAAGGGAAGCACATACAAGCACTCACACCAACACCACCAACATCAAAGCAACAGGAGTTAGCAACCTGTGGTCATTAATATCTGTCAACATCAATAGCCTGAATTCACCAACAAAATGACACAGGCTGGCAGAATGGTTGCAAAAACAGGGTCCATCATTCTGTTGCAAACAACAAACACACCTCAGCCACAAAGATAAACATCGCCTCAGAATAAAGGGCTGGAAAAAGGTTTTCAAAGCAAACAGACACAAGAAGCAAACTGGAATAGCTATTCTAATATCTAATAAAAATGGACTTTCAACCAAAATTAATCAATAGATGGGAAAGGAAACTTCATATTCATAGAAGGAAGAACCACCAAGATGACATCTCAATTCTGAACATCTATGCCCCAAAGACAAGGGTATCCACATTTGTAAAAGAAACATTACTAAAGCTTAAGTCACACATTGAACCCTACACATTAATAACAGGAGACCTCAACATACCTCTCTCATTAATGGACAGATCATCCAGACAGAAACTAAACAGAAAAATAATTAAACTAACTGACATTATAAGTCAATTGGACCTAACAGATATCTACAGAACATTCCATCCAAACACAAAAGAATATACCTTCTTCTCAGCACTTCCTGGAACCTTTCCCAAAACTGACCACGTACTTGGCCACAAGGCAAGCCTCAACAGATACAAGAAAATTGAAATAACACCTTGTATTCTATCAGACCACCATGGATTAAAGCTGGACTTCAATTACGACAGAAACAACAGAATGTCTACAAATTCATGGAAACTGAAAAAGAACTCTACTCATTGAAAACTGGGCCGGAGAGGAAATAAAGACATTAGAGACTATCAATGAAAAAAAAATGATCCCAACCAACAGCAATTCACGGAGAGGACCTAAAGCCCTGGTTCAGATGTAGCCCATAGACTTGGTCTCCAAGTGGGTTACCTAATAAGGGAACCAGGGGCTTTCTCCAGCATGAACTCAGTCACAGGCTTTCTGATAACCTCCCCCTGGGGTATGCAGCCTTGCCAGGCCACAGAGGAAGACAATGAAACCAGTCCTGATAGACTATGGTCAAACAGAAGGGGAGGAAGACCTCACCTATCAGTAGACTAAGGAAGGGGCATAGGGAGAGAAGAGAGAGAAAGGATATATTGGAAGGAGGCGAGGGAGGGGGGCACAACTGGGATGCAAATTGAATAAATTGTAATAAATGATAATAATAAAAAATTTTTAAAAACAAACAACAAAAGAGAAAGAAAATGAAGGCATAGCATACTTATGGGGCATAATGAAAGCAGTGCTAAGAGAAAAGTTCATAGCACTAAGTGCCCTCATAAAGAAATTGGAGAGATCTTACACAAGCAGTTTAAAAGCACAACTGAAAACTCAAGAAGAAGAAGAAGAAAAAGAAGAAGAAGAAGAAGAAGAAGAAGAAGAAGAAGAAGAAGAAGAAAACACATCCAAGAAGAGTAGATGGCAGGAAATAATCAAAATCATGGCTGAAATCAATAAAATAGAAACAAATAGGACATTATAAAGAATCAACAACAACCACCACAATGAAAACAAGCAAAAAGAATCGACAAAACCAAGAGTTGGTTCTTTGAAAAAAATAAAAAGATAGACAAATCCTTATCTAAACTAACTAAAATGCAGAGAGAGAGAATCCAAATCAACAAAATCAGAAATGAAAAGGAGGCTATAACAACAGACACTGATGAAATCCAAAGAATCATTAGGTCATACTTCAAAAGCATGTACTCCCCAAAATTATAAAATCTGAATGAAATAATTGATTTTCCTGATAGATACCACATACCAACATTAAATCAAGATTAAACAATTTAAATAGACTTATAACCCCTAAGGAAATAAAAGTCGTTATCAAAAGTCTCCCAACCAAAAAATGCCCAGGCCCAGACAGTTTCAGTGCAGGATTCTACCAGACTTTCAAAGAAGAGCTAATACCAATACTCCTCAAACTATTTCACAAAATAGAAACAGAACGAACATTGCCAAACTCATTCTATGAGGCCTCAGTTACCCTGACACCTAAACCACACAAAAACCCAACAAAGAAAGAGAATTTCAGACCAATTTCTCTTACAAACATCAATGCAAAAATACTCAATAAAAACTTGCAAACCGAATCCAGGAACACATCAAAAATGTCATCCACCATGATCAAGTAGGCTTCATTCCAGAAATATAGGGATTGTTCAACATACAAAAATTCACCAATGTAATCCACCATATAAACAAACTAAAAGAAAAAAAATAAGGAAAACATGATCACCTCCTTAGATGATGGAAAAGTATTTGACAAAATCTAATACCCGTTAATGTTTACAGTCTTGGAGAGATCAGGAATACAAGGCACATACCTAACAGTAAAAGCAATATGCAGCAAGCCTGTAGCCAACATCATACTAAACAGAGAAACTTAAATTCCACTGAAATCAGGGACAAGACAAGGCTGCTCACACTCTCCGCATATTTTCAACATAGTCTTAGCAAGAGCAATAAGACAACTAAAGGAGATCAAGGGGATACAGATGGGAAAGGAAGAGGTCAAAGTGTCACTATTCGAAGATGATATGATAGTCTACATGAGTAACTGCAAATACTCTACCAGGAAGCTCCTACAGCTCATAAACATCTTCAGTAAAGTGGCTGGATACAAAATTAACTCAAAAACATCAACATCCCTCCTGTATACAAGTGGTAAATGGGCTGAGAAAGAAATTAGGGATACAACATCCTTCACAATAGCCACAAAAAAACAAAAACAAACATAAAGTATCTTGGTGTAACTCTAACCACCCAAGTGAGTGAAAGACCTATATGACAAGAACTTCAAGTCGCTGAAGAAAGAAATTAAAAGAAGATATCAGAAGATGGAAAGATCTCTCATGCTCATGGATTGGTAGAATTAACACAGTAAAAATGGCCATCTTACCAAAAGCAATCTAGAGATTCAATACAATCCCCATCAAAATACCAACACAATTCTTACAGACCTTGAGAAAAACAATTCTTAACTTCATATGGAAAAACAAAAGGCCCAGAATAGCTAAAACAAACCCGTATAATAAAAGATCTTATGGAGGTATCACCAACCCTGATTTCAAGCTATAGCACAGAGCAACAGTAATAAAAATTGCATGGCACTGAAATAGAAACAGACTGGTGGATCAATATAATCAGATCAAAGATTCAGAAATAAATCCACACAGCTACAGACACTTGATTTCTGACAAAGATGCCAAAACCATACAAAGGAAAAACATAGCATCTTCAACAAATGGTGCTGGTTTAACTGGATGTCTACACATAGAAAAATGCAAATAGTATCACCCTCCAGTCCAAGTGGATAAAAGACCTTAACATAAAACCAGAGACACTAAATCTGTTAAAAGAAAAAGTGGGGAAGAGCCTTGAACTCATTGGCATAGGAGACAACTTCCTGAACAGAACATCAACAGCACAGGCTCTAAGATCAACAATCAGTCAATGAGACCTCCTGAAAGTAAAAAGCTTCTTTAAGGCAACGGTCACTGTCAAGAGAACAAAATGGCAGCCTTTTGACTGGAAAAGGGTATTCACCAACCCTACATCTGACAGAGGATAACACCCAAAATATATAAAGAACTCGAGAAATTAAACATCAACAAACCGAATGATCCAATTAAATATGGGGTACAGAGCTAAACCAGAGAATTCTCAGCAGTAGAATCTTAAATGACTGAGAATCACTTAAAGAAATGCTCAACATCATGAGTCATCAGAGAAATAATCAAAACGACTCTTTGATTCCATCTTACACCTGTGAGAATGGTTAAGATCAAAAACTCAAGTGACAACACATGCTGATGAGGATGTAGAGAAAGGGAAACCCTGTTCCATTGCTGGTGGGAGTGAAAACACATACAACCACTTTGGAAATCAATCTGGAGGTTTCTCAGAAAATCAGGAACAGCTCTACCTCAAGACACAGCTATACCACTACTGGGCAAATACCCAAAAGATTCTCTATTATATAACAAGGATATTTGTTCAACTATGTTCATAGTAGCTTTATTTATAGTAGCCAGAAACTGGAAACAACCCAGATGTTCCTCAACTGAAGAATGAATAAAGAAAATGTGGTACTTTACATAATGGAATACTACTCAGCTATTAAAAACAAGGAAATCATGAAATTTGCTGGCAAATAGATGCAACTACAAAAAATCACCCTAGTGAGGTAACCTAGACCCAGAAAGACACAAATGGTATGTACTCACTTATAAGTGGATGTTAGCCACATAGTACAGGATAACCATGGCATGGGGCATCTCTGAGACAAGCTGGAGACCAGGGTGTGCTCCTGGGGAGATATGGGGGTGACTCCAGCTGGGACCCCTAGTAGTAGGGGACATGGAGATTGAAGAGGCCACTCTATCCAACTAGGACTCCTAGGAGAGGGAGGGAAGCACCATCCCACCCACAAAAACCGTGACCCACAGTTTACCCTGCCTATAAGATGTGCAGGGATAAAGACAGAGCAGAGGTAAAGATTTAGGGATGTCCAACCAATGCTGGGCCACACCATGGGAGAGAGCCCACTTCTGACAGTAGCAGTGACACTCTGCTACTCTGTTTGTAGACAGCAGCCCTGCATAGCTGTCTTCTGAGAGGTCACACCCAGCAATGGATCAAAACGGATGCTGAGAGTCACAATCAAACATTGAAAGGAAAGATACATGGATCCGGAGGGAACAGGAGCTCCATAAGAAGACCAACACAACCCACTAACCTGGGCCCAGGGGGGCTTGGGGATTCCAAAACACCAACCAAGGACCATGTATGAACTGGACCTAGAACCCCTATGCATAAATACCCGGTCTTCATGTGAATTCCCTAGTAAGGAGAATGGGGGCTGTCTCTGACAAGGACTCTCTTAGATGCTTTTTGATCACTTCCCCCTGGTGGGGTTTCCTTTACCAGGCCACCATGGTAGAGAATGTGTTCAGTCTTGATATATCTTGATGTGCTGGGATGGGTAAGTGAAGGGATCCCCCTTTTCTGAAGGGGAGGGAAGGGATGACTCGAGGAAGAGGAAAAGAAGATGGGACCAGGAGGAGAGGAGAGAGGGGGTGACAATTGGGATGTAAAGTGAAGAAAGAAAGGAAGGGAGGGAGAGGGGGAGGGAGGGAGAGGAGGATGGAGGAAGGGAGGGAGGGAAGAAGGAAGGAAGGAAGGAAGGAAGGAAGGAAGGAAGGAAGGAAGGAAGGAAG
>NW_026592325.1:190189-217654 GCF_907164565.1 Psammomys obesus | reverse complement strand
AAGGAAGGAAGGAAGGAAGGAAGGAAGGAAGGAAGGAAGGAAGGAAGATAGGAAGGAGAGAGGAAGGAAGGAAGGAAGAAAGTTTAAAGGAATAAACTGAAAATATACATAATAGTTAGATGGACATTTGAGAATTAAAAACACAATACTTACACTGAAAGTCTCAATGGACCAGCAAAATGGAGAAGACAGGAAAGAACTGGTGGACCTAAGTGAAGAATACTACAAATTACCCAGATGAACAATGGAGACAGTAAAAGACTAAAAATAATTTGAACCTCTGGGTCATGTAAAACCAGCACAGGAGGCCTAACGTTTATATCACCATAGTCTCAAAAAAGTAGGAACAAGAAGGTGTTCAAAAATTATTCCAAAATGGCTAAAAATACCTCAAATATGGCAAAAGAATTACAGATTCAGCAAGCTATTTAAAAAAAAATCTCTTTGTTCTGTATACTTACTGTTTTGATTATTATGTGGGATCTGGAAAAGATCATCCTGAGTGAGCTGTCCCAGAAGCAGAAAGATGCACGTGGTATATACTCACTCATATAGACATATAATATAGGATAAACCTACTAAAATCTGTACACCTAAAGAAACTAATCAAGAGGGCGGACTCTTGCTAAAATGCTCAATTCCTATCCAGAAAGGCAAAGAGGCTGGACATCAGAAGAAGGAGAAAAAAGGGAACAAGTCAGGAGCCTGACACAGAGGACCTCTGAAAAGCTCTGCCCTGCAGACTATCAATGCAGATGCTGAGACTTATGGGCAACCTTTGGGCAGAGTGCAGGGAATCTTAGGAAAGAAGTGGGAAACAGTAAGATCTGGAGAGGACAGGAATGCCACAAGGAGAGCAACAGAACCAAAAAATCTGAGCACAGGGGTCTTTCCTGAGACTGATACTCCAACCAAGGACTATGCATGGAGATAACCTAAGACCCCTGCACAGATGCAGCCCATGGCAGTTCAGAATCCAAGTGGGTTCCATTGTAATAGGAACAGGGACTGTCTCTGACATGAACTGATTGGCTCTTTAATTACCTCCCCATGAGAGGGAAGCAGCATTACCAGGCCACAGAAGAAGACAATGCAGCCACTTCTGATGAGACCTGATAGACTAGGATCAGAAGGAAGGAAAAGGAGACCTCCCTTATCAGTGAACTTGGGGAGGGGCATGCATGCAGAGGGTGAAGGAAGGGAAGGATTGGGACAGGAGGAGGGAGGGAACCACAGGGGGGATACAAAGTGAATAAAGTGTAATTAATAAAGAAAAAAATGTAAAAAAATATATCTAAAAAAAATCTAACAGAACAAATCTAAAAAAAAAATCCATACAAACACACAGTAAAATCACACTTGGAAAATTAAATGCAACCAAAAGCTCAAAAGAAACAGCACTGAGCACAGGGGAAAACAATTTGAATGACAGCAGATTTTGCAGCAGAAACCATGGAGACTAGAGGAAATGGCAAAAATGTGCTTTAAATGCTCAAAGAAAAGAACTGTCAGCCCATAATCATAGACCTAGTATAAGTGACCTTTAGGAACACTAAAGAAAATATTAAAACTGATTTGGGAAGGCAGAAGAATAAAGGTTTAGAATAAAAAGTAGAGTGCACATGGAAAAGAGAAAATGTCACATGCCACAATACGCTAATAATCACATTAGGTATGAATAACATAAACACATCATGCTGGTTGGCGTTGTCATTCGGCACAGACCTAGACATATCTGGGAGGAGATCTTTATTGAGAAAATAGCATTGCCTATAGCATTGTCCTTGGGATAATTACAGACTGATGTAGGAGGGCCCAGACCCTTCTTGGTAGTGCCACCTTTGTTCAAGTGTCTTAGAGTCTTAAAAAATATACTCACTCATATAAACATACAACATAGAATAAACCCACTAAAATCTGTCCATCTAAACAAACTAAGCAAAAGAGAGGACCCTAACTAAAATGTTCAATCCCCATCCTGAAAGGCAAAGAGGATGGACATCAGAAGAAAAAGAAAACAGGAAACAACCTAGGAACCTGCTACAGAGGGCCTCTGAAAGCCAGAAGAAAACAGGAAACAACCTTGGAACCTGACACAGAGGGCCTCTGAAAGCCTCTGCAGTATAGACTATCAAAGCAGATGCTGAGCCTGATGGCCAACTGATGGGCAGAGTGAATGGAATTTTATGTAAGAAGTGGGAAATAGTAAGAGGTGGAGGGGACGGGAACTCCACAAGGAGAGCAACAGAACAAGATAATTTGAACACAGGGAACTTCCCAGAGACTCGTACTTTAACCAAGGACTATTCCTGAAGATAACCTAGAACCCCTACACAGATGTAGCCCATGGCAGTTCAGTGTCCAAGTGGGTTACATAGTAATGGGAAGAGGGACTGCCTCTGACATAATCTGATTGGCCTGCTCGTTGATCACCTCCCTCTGAGTGGGGAGCAGCCTTACCAGGCCACAGTAGAGGACAATGCAGCCACTTTTGATGAGAACTGATAGACTAAGATCAGAAAGGAGAGGAGAACCTCCCCTATCAGTGGACTTGGGGAGTGGCATGCATGCAGAAAGGGGAGGGAGGGTGGAATTGGGAGGGGAGGAGGGAGGGACTTATGGGGGGATACAAAATAAATAAAGTGTAATTAATAAAAAATTAAAAAAATAAAATAAAATAAAAGTGGACTAAGCAAGCAATTGGGAGCAGCCAATTTGTAGCATTCCTCTATGGCCTCTGTGTCCATTCCCACCCCCAGGGTCCTGCACCGATCCCTACCCAGATGGGGCTGTAACTTAAAATAAACCCCCCAGATTGGTTTTGCTCATGGTGTTGTGTCACAATTGAAACACTAAGACATCCACCCAGGAGACAAATTTGAAGTCGATTTAAAAAACTAACCCAACTGCATTCTGTTAACAAGAAAATCACTTCAGATGTGATGGTGTCAGAAAATTTAAAATAAAATGTAGAAAAATTAAAGTCATTCAAATATGAGAACAATAACCAGGAGTGTCTGAATTAAAAGTAGATAAACTAGACTCCCAAGGAAAGAAAATGGGACAAAGAGGGACAGGATGGCATGATAAAAGAGATACTTCTAAATGTTTAAAAGCTGAACATCAGGGAAACAAGACATGTGAAGCCAGCAGATACGGTTGACTGTCTAAGACTTGAACAAAATCAAGCCAGTCAACATCTCAGCACGGAGGGGAAGGGATCACAGTTGTGGCTGTTTTCCTAGCTGAAGGCCTGTTGACAGTGACTAGATGCTGGGACGGGAGATAGGTTTCCTTTAGGAATGTGGCTACTGATGGGATCCCGTGCGCGTGGGTGGGCAGCACTGCCTGCTTGGTGGATTATCAAACAATAAGAAAGTGGGCGAGGGGGAAGGAAGAGAGAGCAGGCAACAGAAGAGGCAGGCGGAGAGGACAGTTCAAAGGGAAGGAGGTGAAACTGGGAACGGAACAAGTTAGGGGGTTGTCCAGAAGTTAGAGAGATACAGGTTTGAGGAACGAGGGAATACCAAAATAATTATAAATATCTATGACATTCTCAACAATAAATTAAAATATTATATGTATAAATAGTAAAGCAAAAACTATAGAAACAAAACAAAGGAGCATATAGATTTTACTGGGTCTATTATTGTTTGTACGGTGCACATGTGTGAACCTTAGAAGATGACCCTGGGGGTGGTTCTCTTCCTCCATCACACGGATCTCCAGCTCCCATGTGGGTCCTCAGGCTTGACAGCACCTTTACCCACTGGCCATCTCACTGACCTAGAATCACACAGTTACATTTGAGGACTTTGATACTCTTGTCTCAACAACTCATAAACAAACTAAAGAGAAAACCAGAAGGAATGTAGAATAAATGAAGACTTCCAACCAATAAGGGCTGACCAACATTTTAGGACATTGTACTCAAAATGCAAAATACATATTCCTTTCAAATTATAATGGAACATATGCCAAGGCAGACCATTATCTTGTGTCATAAACCAAACCCCAACATGTGTGAAAGAATTGAAATCATGCACAGCATGTTTTTTTTAATGCAATGGAATCGAACAAGAAATCAATACAATAAAAATAACCAGAAAATTCCTGAACACAAACACTAGAAAGCTAAATGATGCATATCTTTAAATACCTGTAGTTAAAGAGGGAATCTCAAGATAAAGAAAAAAAAACCACACTCAACTAAATGAAGATAAAACTACCATGCACCAAGTTATGCGGACACTGAGTGTGCAGGCACAAATATGTGTTCCAGAAAACAGTCTCAGACTGACATCTAAGCCTTTGCTTTAAGAGCCAAGGGGAAAAACAGCAAAATAAACTCAAGTCAAGCAGAAGGGAGGAAAATGTAACCAGAAGAACAAAAATCAATAAGTTTAAAACAGAAAAACAACACAGAAAAAAAAAAAAAAGCACAATGAATCAAAGAGTCTGGTCTTTGAAAGAAAAAAAGATGGATTGCTAGCAATACTGACCCCCAAAATTAAAAATACAAACTGCTGCAAACACCCAAAGAATAATAAGGATGCACACAAAAATTTGACAACATAGATGGAGGAAGCAGTATTTATCAATAAAAAAATCAACAAAGGACATAGAAAAGCAATCTACAGAGCAAACAAATACATGTGGCTTGTGCATGTGCTCAGTGTCACACATAATTCAAAGCCATCAGCATTTTTGTCCACCAAACTGACAAAATTGTAAAAGCTTAGTAAAGGGCACTGAGGAACAAGCTCTCCATAGCACGCACTCCTGCCATAGATATTACCTTATGTTTCCCTGAAAAGTACAACGTGTATTACAATGAATAGAATTTCTCTAAGGGTATTGGAGAATAGTTGCCTCTGAGGAGAACAAGTGCAGATCTGTGTCCCCCTGTATCTATGTTCCTCCGAAGAGAGAGGACGCAAGCTAGCTCACCCACGTGAGAGTTTAAGACTGTACAACAGAGGCGAGATCTGCCTCTTTCCTGGTCTTTTTCCAGTTACGTGAGAAGGGTGTGTGTGTTAAAATGAGCTGAAGAGTGTGTTTGTGTGTGTGTGTATCAGAGGTCAACATTGGGTTTCTTCACTTACTCTCTTCTTTTTAAAATGTAATCTCGTCACTGAACCTTGAGTTCAGTGATTTGGTTAAACTGGCTGCACAGTGAGAGTCAATAATCAGACTGTCTCTTCTCTCCCCAAGGGAGGGGCTACACATAGGTGCTACCATGTCTAGCTTTTATATGGATGCTAGAATCAGAATTATTTATCCTTATCCTTATTCATCAAGTACTTTAGGGACTTTCCCAAGCCCTGCTCTAGGTGTTTGTGTGTATGTGTCTATTTATGCCATCACATTGCTCAGAAAATTGTTATACTAAACAATATGTTACAAGCTTTCATAGAACACCAGGTTTCTTTTTAGTAACTGCCTGCCATCCCAGAACACTGATGTGCTGTGGTGGAGCCAACTGTAGTCTTAGGGATATTTCAAAGTGCTGCTCCACATACAGTGGGAGACAAAGCTCTTGCTATGCCACTCCTAAGAACTGGCATCCTTATCAAAAAGAGGTTTCTGGATCAAATGATGTATATTTTCCTTTTAACAAGGGAAGAAAAAGTCAGTCAATTCAGTCTTGAAATTTGGTAAAGTTTCATTTTGAGGGTGTTGGAATTTGGTGTGATGTGGGAGGAAAGAGAAACTAAGGCAGCTTGGAGGAGTGAGACAAAGTCACTGAGATGGTAATAGGTCAAAGGGGCCCAAGAAAGAATAAATGTTTGCTGGATGACGGGTAAGTTTGGGAAGAGGGAGCTACACCTACACGGTAAAGAAGACACTTTTGAGAAAAGGTCACAGCATGTCCAAATACCTGGAACCTTCCTAGACTCTGTCCTGGAGAACATCATTCTGAACAGGAAGACAGGTTGACCAGATGGCCCAGAAGAATAATGTTTCAGAAGGCTCTTGGCAAAGGGCAAAGGAAACAGCATTTGTATGTTACAGCAACATCTGGAGAGATTCATGTGGTGAGCGAGATGTGACCACACATGTAAGCACATGTGTACAAAGATGTAGGGCATAACTGTAGAGAGAGCAACATTAAAAAGTGAAACTTGCCCAGCTTAAATTTACCCAAGGCTTTTAAGAGCAAAGTGGCGTGGCCAGATCTATTTTAATAATCACCAGGGGAAGAATATCATCAACAGAGTTTAGAGGGCAAGGAGTAACCCTCTAAACAGGATGTACTTACAAGCAAGCCCTTGCAAATGCACAAGGTGAAAGGAAGTGCTGGTTTGTAGGACACTGACGGCTGCTGAGACCCCAGAGTCCCCTGCCACTGCTGTCTGTAAAAGCTGTAGATGAGCAGGGCTCACCGGTGTCACATGTGCTTATCCACCTGAGTGCTCAGCTGTCATGACCTGCAGCCTTCACTGCCTGCTCTGGCTCAGTCTTCAAGCCACTCTCTGCCACCAGCAAAGGATCACGGACTCCTCAGCATGTCTGCAAACCATACCATCTGGCCCAAATTCACAGCAAGTCCACACAGGCTGAGCCCCCAGTTGGCTACCTGTGTCTCTGAGAGGAGGAAATTGAGATGGAGTTAAGGACAAATGGGCTGAGGGGTTGGTGCTGCTTGTGGGCTGATTGGTGATTTCTTCAGCAGCCTGAGGTTGATCTGTTTTGACACAGAAGAAGAAGAGAGTTGGCCTTTACCCCACATCCCCTTCTTTTGCAACACACACACACACACACACACACACACACACACACACACACACAGCATCCATTCTCCTGGACTGCCCCCTTCTTTCCAGACAGGAGAACCAGCTTTAAGCTACCTTCACAGCATAGAACATGGACACCCAAAGTCATCTGTGCACTTTTGTGTTAGTCACACAGCCTGAAGGGCTCACTTAAGCTTGAAGTACAACTACAAACTCTCTGCTTGTGGATAGATCAGGTCTATACCTGAAGCTGATGTCAAAGTCCAGACAGAAGCCAAGGCCATCGCTCAGCCTGTGACTTCCTACAACTTTTTGACCCTTGACAAAACAGACATGTGAGGTTCCTGAAACAAGGGCCACCCCGGTATCCATGCTGGTGAGAAGCTTGACTGGTGCCATCCCCCCTCAATAATGTGGTGAGTGCCCAGCCTGGCATCTTCTCTCAGAGAGACTGCCTGCATACTTGCCAGGGACAGCAGGGTCTCATATCAACCTCATGCCGGCATGGCACCTTCTCCTTCCTGCTGTCTGTCTTTCATCTGGGCCCATGGCTGCCTTCCAACACTAATTGACAAGGGAAATACCTGGGCAGGCTGCTTCCTCAGCGAAATTTTTAAATCTAGGTGCCCTGACGCCTTTTAGGGTATCCCAGGAGTGACCCTGGTCCAGTCATAGCCTAACTCTGTCATGAACTACATGACTACATCCAAGAAGATGTCCCCTCAAAGGCAGAGAAAAAAAAAAGGAAGCTAGGTTGATACATAGAGATGTGAAGTAAACTTGGTTTGCTCATAATCTCTGTTTTAGCTCTTCCTCACTTTCCCTTGGTCATAAACAAAAAAGCTTGAAGGCTGCTCTTGTTTGTTTGCTTGCTTGCTTGCTTGCTTGCTGGTTTGTTTGTTTTGAGTGTTTGGTTTTGATGACATGGAGAACAAGCAGGCTGAGACCGGGGGTGGGCCTGGGGGATGGGGAAAGTTTTTGTCTGCTGGAGCTTCAGTGTCAGCTCTGCCAAAAGCCAGTCTGCCTTCCTTTGTGCCATGCCATGCTTGCTTTCCCCTAGCCCACCAGAAATGCCTAGCAAGTTCATGCTGCTGTTAGGGAATCTCTCCACTGCCTTCACATCATTCCACTTAGAAGGGAGGTTTTCCTTTCCACCATACTTTATTCTCAAATTACAACCCTAACCAAGCATGCTCAAAGGTCTGTATCTTAAATTGAGCATGTGTAGAAATGTACCCTTTCCAAAATGCTTCCTCTGTACAAATACACATGGACCTTCCTTAATAAACTCTTTTTCTTTTATCAAGGAAAGCATGCTGTTTTTGGTTGTTTTGCCCTCCTACCCGCAAGCAATAAAAATAATCTTCTTTCCTATTTTGTGTGCTGGCTTTAATTCTTGGCTTTGCTCTTGATATTGTGAACCCACAGTGTTTGCTTAAGAGCCCTCTACAAGTGAAGGGCACTGCCCCTGTGTTGGCCAGAGGTGGAAGAAATCGTGTTTCTCCTACCATGCAAAGGATTTGTTCTATAGCGAGGGCCTGAAGCAGCTCAGTAGTAGACAGCTTACCTAACTCGGTGTAAAGCTCTCCTGGTCCATCCCTAGCACTGTAAAGATGGGGATGGGGAGGCAGTCTATAACCAGATGAAAAGTCTGTCTGTGGCCTCAGGCCAAAGAAGGAGTACCCAGCCCCCATAAGGGAATGTGCTTTGTGCTAACTGGCTGTCATTGCACACAGATGTCCCTGGCTTCGTGAAATACAAGAAAGTTGCCAGTTGCTGGAAGTTTTATGGAGACAGCCAGCCAGGTGGTCTGCAGCATTGGAGAGGAGAGGTCAGGCACCAAGGAGACTTTCTCTTGCCTGACAGATGCTGTTTCTCACAGAGAGTCGACGTGAATGGCCCTTGGGTCAAATCTGTGAGCTAAGATGTTTTTTACATTTTTTTCTCTGCACCCCCTATAAAAAAGAAGATGAACAGTTGGCAGTTGGTACATGTCTCAGAGTTACTATTGCTATGATTAAATACCATGACCAAAGGCAAGCTGGGAAAGAAAGGGTATTCAGCTTAAACTTCACATTTCTGTACACATTGAAGGTGGTCAGGACAGGAACTCAAACAGGGCAGGAACCTAGAGGCAGGAGCTGATGCAGAGGCCATGGAGGTGCTGCTTACTAGCTTGCCTATTGTGGCTTGCTCAGCCTGCTTTCTTTAGAACCCAGGACCACCAGCCCAAGGATAGCACCGCCAGCAATAGGCTGGAGACTCCTCCATCAATCACCAATTAGGAAAAGCCTCAACAGGCTTGCCCACAGCTCTATCTCATGATGACATCTTCTCAGCTGATTTTCCCTCCTCTCGAATGAGTCTAGCTTGTGTCAAGTTGACTTAAAACTACCCAGCATAGTACCACAAAGGAAGCTGACTTACAATTTTCTTCAGTGAGGTTTGCTAAAATGAGAGCACCTCAAGGTTGGGGGCAGGGTAGTAATAGATAGAAACCATAAAAGACCTGAACACAATGGAACCTTAAAGGGAAGGAGAGGTTCCCCTCTACACTCTAAAGCCCAAGGTGGGAGGGAGGGAGGGAGGGAGGGAAGGAGGGAGGGAGGGAGGGAGGGGGAGAGAGAGAACCAGAGCAGCCTCTGGGGAGAGCAGCCTTCAGAGTGCCTCTCCAGCAGTGCCCATGAGGAGTCAGTCTAATCTTCAGAACGAAGGAAAAGCCTTACTCGCATAACCTTTTGTGGGTGGCATGATAGCTGCAACACGTAACTTAGTCCAACATAGCACACATGACAAGAAGAATGGAGGAGCAGGGGCCCTACATTGAGAGACATCAAGCCACAGCACAGACTGCTTCCCAGCTCTCTGTCCCAGAGAGCTGACTCATGCTACAGTACCAGGCCCTAGATGTGCAGGTCTCCTCTTCCTTCATTTCCCTCCTTTTCCTCTTCCTCTTCTGCACGTCTTAAGACAGGCTCACATGCTGCACAGGCTGAACCTTAACATGCTGTGTAGCTGAAGATGACCTTAAGCTCTGGATCCTCCTACCTCCACTCCCCAAAGGCTGGGACTACAGACCTGCACCACGGCACTTGCCCCTTCTACATTTCCATGGAAGAAGAGAAGGAGGAAACGGTATCAGTGTCTAAGGCCCTCAATATCTAAGATGCACATTCTCTGGTCCTTTACAAAAAAAATTATCTAGAGCGGAGGTTTGGAATTTCAATCACAGTCCACAAAAGGCCTGAAGACTGTGGCTAACTTAATTTCTTTGTGATTTCATTTAGTTTCCCCTTTCCTGTTTGTAGGAGTCACTCTCACCACATCGAGATGTGGCCATGTGCTCCATCCATGCAGCATCCCGGTGATTCCCATCATGCTCTCTGCTCCTCACATGTGCCGTGTATCAGGTCCTTTCAGGTCTGTGACCATCGCCTGTCTCCCAGGCTTAGCCTGTGACCTCAGCTACCATATCTGTAACTTGGCACGTCTGGAGCTTCGTCCAGAGGATGGCTCCCTCTCTTCATGAACCCATTGCTTCTCAGGGGTGTGTCCAGAAGGCAGTGGCTGGTCACCCCTCCCGGGACACATCGGCCACCATACTCAGCCTTTCATCAGTGTTTCACTTTCCCTTCCCCTAAGATCCAGAGATGACTGTTCTAGAGATGAGATGGTGGCTCCTTCTCTCAACTTTCTGCCTTACACATTTGTGTCTAAATATCCCAAAGCGCTTTTGTTTCTGCTCAGTAACATTAGCTGAGAACATAAAATCTGGATCAAAAAAAAAAAAAAAAGTGAGACAGCATGCTTTTCCTTCCCACCACCCCATGTGCCTTCTCTGAGACAATGAACCCAGAATGCTTTGCTACTTAGAAGTGAAGAGAAGCAGTGCTAAAGGATAAAAAGGCAAGTCTGGCGGTCTCAAAGCTCTTCCATGCTGTCTTGTCCTTGCTGTTTATTTTTAATTGATAGATTTACTTCTTCGGCTGTACTATGATTGACAGCTTTGAACGCTCTGGACATTTCCAGGCTCATCGGTTACAGAGCAGA
Organism: Psammomys obesus; assembly: GCF_907164565.1. Classification (NCBI taxonomy): domain Eukaryota; kingdom Metazoa; phylum Chordata; class Mammalia; order Rodentia; family Muridae; genus Psammomys; species Psammomys obesus. The sequence goes on along the minus strand of NW_026592325.1, from coordinate 206,867 downwards.
CAGCGCTTATAGCACAGGAGTAGCAAGCATCGCTCTCAGGGCTCTCCCTTCCCTGAGGGCCCTCTGTCAGCACTGACCCTCCCACCCCTGCTTACCCCCTCTTATGGGCGCTCTATGATGTATCAGAGGCATTCTTGGCTTCCACTCTCCCTTAGGCCATGACTATTTCCACTTCACTTTTCTGTTGGAAAAGCAGCCATGTTACATAGCCCACGATCCTGACCCCACCTGTGCTGGGTGGCATTGTGTGGGTTGACATATGCTGGGGTCGTCTGGTAGGAGGGAACTTGAGTCAAGAAAAAGGATCCATCAGTTCAAGGACTAGACGGGCCTGCAAGGCATTTTCTTAAATTGTGACTGATGGGGGAGGGCCCAACCCATTACAGATGGTGCCATCCCGGGGCTGGAGATTCTGGGTTCCATAAAAAAGCAGGCTGAGCAAGCCAGTAAGTATCACCCTTCCAAGGCCTCTGCATTAACTCCTGCCTTCAGGCTCCTGCCCTGTTCAAGTTCCCATCCTCCCTTCCTTTGATGAAGAATGGTGATCTGGAAGCATAAGCCAAATAAACCTTTTCCTCCCCAAGTTGCTTTGGTCATGGCATTTCATCACAGCAATAGCAGCCCTAACTGAGCTACCACCCTACCCTACACATAGCCATTCCTAAAGGCTCTGTGGGGCTGGATGAACACAAGGCTGGGCCATCGGTACATTGACCAAAAGTGATGTCTTAGAGATGTTGGCTCATTCAGTTGCTGCACCAGCTCAGATCTGCAAGTGTGATGCAGCTGGAAAGGCCATCACCACGGCTGCGCGAGTGTCTGGTCCCAGCTGCTGGCGGTGCTTGGCAAGGCTGTGGGAATTTCAGGAAACTGGCCTTCAAGAAGAAGGTGATTGTCGACGGCCGTTGGGGGCCTGTGGCCTCTGGGCACTTCCTGTTGCACACTCTGCTTTCTGGTCAACTGTGCTGAGAGCATCTCCCCTCCATTACGTGCCCCACTGGCCATGTGCAAGCTCCTGGTTAGGGAGCTGTGAACTAGCTACCTTAGAAAGGAGGGGGCTGGGTAGATTCCACAGAGCCTGGGATAGAACAGGGAGCCCTGTGGACATAGCTCCCCCTCCTTGCTTGTTCCTTCATGCTGTGTTACAGCAACCTTGAGACAAAGATCACCATCCCCACCTCCTAATGAAGGAAATAGAGATGAGGAGACACACTGATGTGGAAAACACCATCTTATGAACTCATTCTTCGGGTGCATGCCAGGGCCATTGGACCTGTCATAGGCATCAGGGAAAAGAGAGCAGTGTTGGCTGGAAGCTTAATAATACAGCAACCTAATGCTTGCAGGGCAGGACGAGGAACCGGGCCCCACTCAGACAGCTACACATCAATTCCCAAGTCAAATCACAATAACCCTAAAGACAGTGACAATTATCATTTCCAAGAACAGCCTGTCAAAGGTCGCTAAGTTTATAGACAGTTACTGTCTGAGTGGCTCCTTGATGGAACATAAGTTACTCCCTACTGGGACTCTCAAGCTGCAAGGAACCCTTCCCTCCTTGCATACCTCACTTCACTCTCGTCGAAGTGCACTTGGCTGATGACCCTTCCCAGTGTCAGTCCCTTTGATCAGCACGTTGGCTCCCAGTCAACATGCTGGACATGTTCCTGAGCACAGGCACCGGCCGCACTGGGCTCTGAGGCCTCTCAGCTGGCCACTTCACTCCACTCTGGCAAGGGCAGCTATTTGGGGTGAGAAATGGGGTAGGAATTTTTTTTTCACACAAGCAATTAAAGAATCACTGTATCTCTCATGATTGAGTTCGTGAGCTCAGATGGAATGCAAAAATTCTGTTAGCAGAGTGCTTTCATTTCTGTACCTGACATGAGCAATGGGAATATTTGTTCTGCCCGGGAGGATTACACCTTCCATTAATCTCCGTTTTATTGAAAGTTTAAATAACAGACAGACACAATGTGATCAATTAGCAGTGTAATTCCAAGGAGATGTCATAGCAAAATGAAATCCCCAGCACATTCGCTGCAAAGACACGGCAACTTCTCTCCACTTTCCCCGCACACAACGCAGTGTGTGTATTTTAATTGAAAGTGTGTTCTGCTATGTGCCTCATCTACTAAATTTTAATTTAACATTGTAATGAGGAGGGTGTTCCTGAGGAGCTCTTCACAGGCAAGTAGATAGGGCTGCACAAATTAAGAAAACAAGAGAACAGCAGTACTTTCCAGAAGATGTGAACGAAGGCGAGGACCCTGGCAGGCCTTCCATGGGGAGCACAGACGCTTGGAGAACCAAGGCAGCAGACACTGAGCAACTACGGCAGCTGGGTCAAAGAGTGGCCGAAGGCAGCGCCGAAATGGGTGAGTGGTGTATGCTGGGGTTGGGGCTCTTCTCCTTCCTTCTACGAGCAAGCTTCCCTCCAGTCCCTCTGTAAGCAAAACCCCGTAAGAAACCACTAACCATATAAAAACGCCTCTTGCCATCTCAAGCCCAGCTTAGCAACAGGGTCGGAAGGGCGGGCAGGCTCTCGGCTGAGGGGCAGTAAGCGGTTTAGCCGCCGACATAATACTGGAAGCATGCCCAGTCTCTCGACCCTTAGCGACCTCACCTGGAAGGTGGAGTTAATCAGCCCTGAGAGCTGTGGAGACGGCAAGATGGAACTTGTCTGCAGAGGTGGTTCAGAGGGTCTGATGCCGACGAGCGTGGATATGTTCCCCGGAGTCACCTCCACAGCAGCACCACCAGCAATGAAACGACAACACGTAGCTGAAGTCTTGGCTGGATGGGGATAGGGCAGTGGAGGGTTAGTGCCTACACAGTCCCCGAAGGAAGCATCAGAGTGGACACACGGCCGCTCGGCTACTCAGAGCCTGAGGTTCATCCTCCGGGTCATCTCATTATGAACTTATACTGCAGACATCTGCACCTAACTGCTGATGTGCAGTGGTTTCCACAGTACCTGGTGCCTGAAGTGCACCCCACTGAACGTGCTGTTTGCAAAGTAGAAACCTATCACACGGAAGGCAATGGTTACACTGGCGCCAACTGCTGGTAAAAGCTGGTATTGCAATCCAGCTACATCAAAGCTTGCCAAGTTCCTCGTGTTGCGGTGACCCCCAACCATATAATTATTTTCATTACTACTTCATAAACGCAACATTCCTACTGCTTGAATCAAAATGTAAATATCCGTTTTGTCCGATGGTCTCCGGTGATTCCTGTCAAAGGGCAGGTCCATCCCGAAGGGGTTGTGACCCACAGGTTGTGAACCGCTGGCTTAACCAACCGTGGAGTACGTTTCTGAAAGCTGCCAGCGTGGAATCAATGCATTTCCAGAGGAAACACAAGACAACGCTAAAGGTGAGCATCTAAGGACCCAAGGCCACAGGGTACCAATCCACAGGGCGCCTCCCTCGTCCTTGCTCACCCCTGTAGCCAGCCTGCCCTTTCTTCCCACCTCCCCAGGCCCCTCGCACATTCTAAACAGATTCCTGTCACTAGTCACGGGCCTCACGCTCCTGCTCCTTCTCACTGAGCCCTTAATTGCTCATATTGTGCTTCTGGATTCCAGGGGAATGTTCTTCACTTCAAAATCCTCCAGGTTGCCTCTGATTTTTTTTTTTTTTTTTTTTTTCTGACTAGCAATGTCATTTTGCCATTGTAAACGCCAACCGAATCTTTCCCACTGGCAGTTTTTCTCTGTGCCTTCCCTAGTCAAAGGGAATCTTCAGTTACGACAACCAGGTCCCCTGAGAACTGGGGCACCCCTTAGATCTTCCTGTGAAGTGCTCTGAGGACTCCAAGGGCCTGGGGTCAAGGGCCGATCTTCAGACTCTCTTTTCAGACTCTGACTGTGTGCCTCCTTTCTGTGCAGCCTCCACACCACCCCTACATTGTGCCAAGGTCAGGACTTCCTCCAAGGTCAGAGCAAGCCAGTATCAGAGGAAAGAGGCCTTGCTCGTGCTGGCAGGACCCAGAGAACATTATCTCTGTCAGTCGAGTGGTGGCAGGACATAGAACTCGGCTTAGATAAAGCAAAAGAAGAGACCCACATTGAACAGGTTCTCTCAGTGTTGTGGGTGAGAGCGGCACACGCATCCCAGGCACATGGGGAAGGCGTCACCGCCCTGGATCCCTCTGCAGAGGGAGGAAGTCAGGTGACTAGAGCCCAGTGAGATCCAAAGGCACCAAAGAGGATTCAGTTCTCTGTTATGTCACACTGGTCCAACCCAACAAACAAACCCAAACAAACCATTCAGCAAGGAATCATGGGGAGGGTCAGCCTCAGAGGGCACAGCAGGGGAGGCCTCGGGTGGAGGGCGGGCAGAGAAGTACATGGAAGACAGCTGGTGCAAGTGAAGCCTGCTCGTGATCGTCTGCCTTTTAGGATGCCTGTCACTCGATAAAGACCTGTGTGTTGTCCAATGACACCATTCGTGGTCCTCCTGTCTGTCTGTTCCAGCTCTGCCTGGAGGGAGGGCCAGAAACCCAGGGCCAGAATGGCTCCAACTTCTCCTTATTTTTTCCCATTTTTTTTTTTAAATTTCCCTTTGACAAAGACTCCACCAATAGCCTCGGACAGGATTTTCATGAACATCCCTGGTCTGAGGTAGCCTTGCAGAGACTAGACTTAGTTTTCTGGTGATCAGGCAAAGAGGCAGGAAGGGAGGCACACAGAGGACCCTCTCCTAAAAGCCAAGGTCTAGAAGCCAGGCACAAGACACTGCAGCACATTTCCTCAGACTGGCCAGAGCACCAGATGCTGAGCTTTCTTTCCAGGGCCACAGACAAGCCGGGTTCTAATTCTGCACCGCCACTGGCTTCCTTCTGTGGACTGACTGTCCTCGTGCTTCCAAACTGCTCAAGTGAGCCTTGTAAAACCTGTCCATGGAAGGAGATGCAGAGCTGAAAGCAGCTGATCGATCCCTTGGGGAAGCAGCAGTCTTAACCAAAAAAAAAAAAAAAGAAAGCCTTCTAAACATGCACCACACTGAACTGAGCCCTGCACAAACTTCAGATAAGAACCCCCCATTCTGTTACTTTACCCACTCTCAAGTTGAGCCCCACTTCCTTCCTCTCCCCTTTCCCTTCCCTTCCTCCTCAACAAGCCATGCCCCTGCATTATCAGGCTTGCCTTTCTATGAGGCCCTCACCCAGCAGGCTTGGCTGTAAAAATAAGGTCTGCTGGCTACTCCACAGCTAACAAGCACAACGGCCAGGAAGTGCAGCAGAGTGAAGGCCCAATTACACAGAGGAGAGCCTCCTACAAAGGGCTTAAATGTGCTAACAAGCCATCACGGAAGGCCAGGGAGCCCCTAATGGCCTGTCTGCTGTCAGGAGGCTGAGGAGCAGGCCTGCACAGCTGCAGCACAGTGATGTCTGTCAAGAATCTCTCTTTCAAAGTCGGTCTTGTTGACCCAAAGTTGGGGGTGGGGCAGAGCCATTGGGCAAGTTTTATAAAGCACAGCCCCAGATGACTGCCCCTCCACACACCTTTGCGTGGTTCGTCATTGCTTGCAGAATAAAATGCCATCGCCCTGGGTCATGGTGATGGTCAAAATCCTGTAGCTAGGTTTTTAAAAGGGAAGTCGGCAGGGTGGGAGGAAGGGCCCAGCTGGGTAGCAAAAGCTTCTAAGTACTTGGTTAGAAGCAGGTTCTAGAATGTGAAATGCTACACACCTGGGAGGTATTGCAAGCTTGAGGCAAGCCTGAGCTACACAGCCAAACCTCCCCCTCTCCTTCCCTCCTTCCCCCAGACTTCAGGGGCTGGAGGTGTAGTCTAGTGGTAGAGGGGTCTGTCCAGCATATATAGGCTCTGGGTTTGATCCCTAGGACAGGAAGGAAGGGAGGGAGAGAGGGAGGAAAGGAGGGAGAGGGGGAGGAGGAAGAAAGAAAGTTAAAGGTAGGAGAAAGGATGGGGGAGGGAGGTTGGGAGATATAGAGACAGAAAGAAAGAAAATAACAAAATGGTCAGGCAGATTCCTGCATAAGTCCTGACCTAGAATCTTGGGGTGCCATTCTGGGAGTCAGAGAAAAGAGGGAGCAGAAGCACCCTGCTCTCTAGGAGGCACCGGGGCAGGTCGGACTGTGAACTTATGATCAGCCCGGGAATGGCCAGAGCTCCACGGCAGCTCTGTGTGGGACCGGAAGCCTCACCTGGAGTTAAACTCCGGCCTCACGTGAGACCCTAGCGGCTGCACAGTTCTGCACCTGTCAGGTTCTCCTCCCACAACATGAGCTAATCATACACCCCTTGCACCTCTGAGAAGAGAATGAGATGAGCCGTGAGAAGCCTCTCGCTGTGCCTGGGCTTCCTACGTGTGCAGTAGATGGTGAGGGTGGGCGTGGCCATGGTGGTGGAATGGGTACTTTCCATAGTGCCGCATGCAGTGAGGTTTCCATGGAATTAAAATAAACTTTTGCTGTTCTCTCTGGTCTTACATCGGAGAGGTTCGCTTAGAGGCATGACTGCTCCCTTCCTCACCCTCAGAGGACTCTGCTGGCCACCAGGCAAGCAGAGCCACGGTGAGATGGACCACTGGTCCGTGGAAGAACCATGTCCAGGTCACAGCAGGAAGCATTTCCACCGAGCCCTGGAACAAGGCCATCTCTGGAAATGAGCCACCACCCAGCTTCTCTGTAGACCCTTGTGACAAGCGGCACCCCAGCCTCACCCGCAGGCTTCTGGGAATGCTGTCAGCAAGCGGGTGGCTGTTGGTTCCTTCAGTTCTGCCTCCAGCACTTGCCCTGCATGGGCTTCTGCTGTGCTCTGAGGTCTTGGGAATCAGTTACAGCCAAGCCTAGAGCTTCTCACAGCTTGCAGGCAGGAAAGATCGGCAAACAGCTCATCCTTACTCCTGTGGCAAGTGCGACAAAAAACAGGTGACTGGGCACCAAGCAGCTGCAAGAAGAGCAGCTACTGTGGCACAGCACCTTCAGAGAGGTGCTGTTCCCCACGGGACATGAAGGGTATGGAGAGCAGGCAGGCCAGGCAGAGCCAGGCGAGGGCGTGAGCAGCATGCTCCCCCTCCCCCCAAGTCTAACAGAACCTGTGATGCCAAAGAGCTTCCTGACATCACAGTAAGACTGGGAATCACGAGTGCCTTCTGCTTTCCTCCTGGGGATGACCAGCTCCCGCCAGGCACAGATGGCAGATGGTGCTCACAGCTGAGCCAGGCGAGACCACCACTCAGAAGGGTCACACAGGAAACAGCAAAGAGGCACAGAGGGCTGTCCACGAGACCTGCTTCCTCTACCAAGAGCTTTCTTGTATCGTACTGAGATTCACAGGAGCATAAAACAGGCAATTTGGATTTGACCTCAGAGGTTATTCTCTCACTCTGGGAAGGAGCGATCTTGCCCAGCAGAAATAACAATCCTTTAAATTTGCCTAACATTATATAGTTACACTTCATTTCATTCGGCTGGTACCTGCGGATGTAATCAGCGTTCACATCCCTCCCCGGATTGCCCAAAGTAACCCTCCCTGGGACTCACAGTAAACTGTGCCTCTGGGCAGCAGCCAGGACTTCTTATCCTGATCTTGAGGTCCTCTTGTGGACTCTATCTCTGGATTTGAGGCTCAAGGAAGCCAATGGTTTGCTCCTTGTGCAGGAGAGCAGCCTGACCAGAGGAAGTGAAGAGAGGCCGAGATAATGGGCAACATTAACGAGCAGCTCTCACGGCGGCCAGCTCTGTGAAGCATAGTGGAGCTGACAGGAACCGTTTCTCCAAACACAAACGTGATGTCCAGCAAAAACTCCGGCAGCACAGGGGACATGCTTGACTGAGAAAGAGGAAAGCGATTATGACTAGATGGGGAAAATAAAATCCCAATTATCCCGAACTTGGCAGCTAAGCCTTTGTGCATAAATGGAGCTCAGCCAGGCATGGAGACCCAAGGGATCTCTTCATATAGGGACAGGGCTTTTAGAGAAAGAGGACTCAAACCTGCTTGTTACAGATACCCACGGGGCTTGGGGACATGCTAGGTTGCATCAAAAGGGCAAAGAGTTGGCTGAGGAGGAAAGTGATGGCTCCTTAGAGAGCTGAGGGGAGCTAGCCCAAAGCGGTCTTAGCAGAAGCCATCCTGAGAGTCTGCCTAGAGGGGAGATGGGACCTCAGAAAATATCTATGTAATGAACATTACAGGAATCAGAGGCCAAGGAGAATGTTCTAGCTCAGTGATTCTCAACGTTCCTGATGCTGTGATCCTCTTACAGTTCCTCATACTGTGGTGACCTCCCCAACCATAAATTACTTTCATTGCTACTTCATAACTATAATTTTATTACTGTTGTGTATCATAACGTAAATATCTGTGTTTTTGATGGTCTTACGTGACCTCTGTGAAAGGGTTCTTTGATTCCCCACAGGTGTTGCGACTCACAGGTTGAGAACCACGTTCTAGACTGTCCATGGAGAGTAAATGCATAAGTAAATGCAGGCTTCATGTAAATGCTGAGTGACAGGCCCGGTTCTTGGTTCCTTAATGATAGGATGGTACCGTCACAGTCTGCCTGTGGCTGCAGTGAATATAGCTGCTTTCATGATCTTCCAGACAGTCTAATCACTGACTTGAGACTATCCAGGGGCTAAGGAGGACACTGTGATCAAAACATGACCAGAGGAGGGAGGGACATTCCACTGAGTTCATTTAGAGCAGGAAGTGCCCTCACAGAGTAGGTTTGAAGAGGCAAATCTGAAATTTTCTTGACTGTGACCAAAGCTAGTGACAGTCTTTGGCCATTTGGGGATTTCTATATGGGTCAGATGTTGGTGAGCAGGGCAGGGCTGCAAATGTTCTTGTGTGATGCTTAGATTTTTTTCCCCACCTGTGCTATAGTGGCCCACCATGGAAAGATTGTTTGTACAGCTATTGAACCTAGGTTTGGACCTGAGATTGGACACAAAAGCAACTATGAGCCAGATCCACAGCCTGGAGCTATGGCCAGCTGGAGCCACATCTCAAACAGACCCAGCATCCAAGCAGAGCCTAAGTCAGCCAAACGCCAATCAACCTGCAGACCCGTGACCGTAATAATAGATGCTGGTTCCAAGCCAGTGAGTCTGAGAGCCATGAGCTACGTAGTGTGGCCAAGTGAGGTGATGGCATCGGGAGTCCAAACAGCTCTGGGAAGCAGCAGTGATCGCCAGGTCAGGTACGGTCTGCAGGTGACGCCAGGGGAAACTATTGTGCGGACCTCCAGGCATTAGGATAGTTTCTGCTACCTACCTCTCATGTTGCTCCACCCCATACCTCGTTCCCAATCAAATGCCTCCTTAGCTAAGGAGAGAGAAGAAGGGACAGTGGCTGTGTGCATCAACCCGGAGAGGCCACCGTCCCAGTTTGTCTGTATGTTGCCGTGAAGGTCGTTTGTAGATGTGATTAAAGTCTGTGACCAGTTGACTTTAAGTACAGGAGACTATTTTAGATAACGCTCTGTTCTAGCCATTGAAAATCTTATGAGAAATAAAAGCTCAGACCTTTCCACAAAGAAGAAGAAATTCTGTCAGCTTCTGCCCATGCTGACAAGGTCCATCCTTTCTCTTTTGACAGGCTTCCCTACTGACCACAGCCCCTAAACCCACACAAGCCAGCACTAGGCAACAGCCCTGTCAGTGTGTGCGCTGTATGGGTTTTCTTCCTCTGAACACCGACTGATACAAATTGTCTCCAGTTTCCTGACGTGAAAAGTGGTGAGGAAAGAGGCAGGGGCTGGGGCCTGCAGCCAGAGGTCGCCACGCCTGGGATGGGGGCCAAGGAGAGAAAGCCACCACACCCAGGCCTCCTCGGCAACCTGGCTGTGGGTTCTTCGCTCCTTCACAGCTCTTCAAGTTCAGGGCATGTGCACTTGGTGCCTATAAATTTGACCTTTGAAGCCCCTGAGCTGCACCCCATGGAGGGCACTCACACCCATTCTTTTAGGCCCCAGATCCTTGAGAAGCAACTGGCCACAGTCCATAGTCCAGGTTTAGAGCCAGAGGTCGAACTGCTAGATGTGAAAGACACACACACACACACACACACACACACACACACTCTTACACACCTTCACACACAGAGACACACATTCACACTTGCACAGATACACTCACACACACACACATAAAACACACAGAGGGACTTGCTCACACACACAGAAACACTCTCACACACCCTCAGAAACATGTACACTCACAAACACACACACTAACACACACAGAGACACACATTCACACTCACACAAACACATACTGTAACACACACTGTTGCCATAGTAAGCCCAATGCCTGAGGCTGCAGACCTGGTGGCTGTGGGCAGGACTGACTCCATAACCTGGTAGCTCACTCTCTAGGAGTATCTGGAGCTTGCTTTCTTCACTTCTAGGGTCACAGTGGCCACCGATCGGAGTGACCTGTGAGTGTCCAACACACTGAAGCTGGCATCGAGGTAGCACTTTGATAGGCTGCCTGCCCCACCTGCCCTCCACCCTTACTGCAGCGGCCCAGCCGCCCTCCCCTGCCCCTCTACGTCTGCCTGGCCTTGCACGGCCACCCAGCAGCCCAGCCCGCCACAGGCTAAGCCAGACTCTGGTCCTGAAGCCTGTGGCCATAAATGGTTAATGTGATTACTGCATTTAGCCACATCCCCACGGCTTCCTCTCCTTAATCGCTCGGAAAGTGTTTCACATTCCTTTCCTACGTGACTAAAATCAAAGCGGCACCTGCAGAGGCAGGAAGGCCGCCTGCCAGAGCGAGGTGGAGATGGAAAACAGACAGGCTTTGATGGAGAGAAATTATGTCTTTCTTAATTCCTTTCACCCTGTAATTACCTGGCGCAACCACGTGGCTTCGCGGCAAAAATAGCTTGCCACATAAAAGGCGTCGTCTGTAGACTCGTGGCTCCGCCGCTCGGGGCGACCCGTGCGTGGGCACGCTTGCTCCAGGCACCCGCAGCCCACGTCTGCCTCCAGCTCCCAGAGCCACCACTAGGCTCCCGATCAACAGCGGGTCAATTCTAAAGCTTCTGCTACACCTCATCCTCCTTCCGGCTCTGCAGCGGACACTCTGCCCGCACCCCTCCTGCTCTTGGCCTCCCTGCCTTCTTCCTCCCTGCCCAATATCAGCCTCCTAGGAGGCCTTCCCCAGCCACCCCATGCCAGAGCCAGATTCCTCAGGGCTCCCTTTGCTTCCTTTCCCCTCCTGTCTCCCCTCTTCTCCCCTCCTGTTGCTCTCTCAGGCCTTTCCTCTGTCCCTTCCTGGTTTCTGCCATCCTTGTTCCAGGCCAGGAACAGCCCTGAAGATCCCATTGTCCCTGGACCACACAGTAAGTGCCCAAAAGCCTGCTGAAGCCAAACCTGCCCCACCCCCAACCCATTTCCCTCTCTCTGAGTAAGGACCCCCGACCAGGCTTAAACCTCAGAACATTCTCCACCCTCTTTCTTGGCTGGTCTGGATTCTCCACCCTCTTTCTCAGCTGGTCCGGTCCAATGAAGACACCCACACAGATTATCACAGTGCGGATGAACAGAGCTCTCAGGAGCCTCTGACTCACAGAAACCCTGGTTCAGATCCTGGCTGTGAGCTGCAGCTTATGTGCCTGTGGGAAAATCACTCCAACATCCTTATCTGTAAAGTGGCAAGGAAAAACTTTACCTCCAAACATTGTTTTGAGGACTGACGTACACAGCAGAGGGATGCCGTGGACACGTGCGCCTGTCCTGCTCCACAGGAAGTCCTGTGGCTGAGACGTTCATCGATGCTGCGGTCATTACATTCAAGACCCCATTTCTCAAATCTTCAGCTGACACCCAAGCCTGTTTCCTCAACTGATCTGTGGGAACAGTAAGTTTTAACTCAAAAGATTGTGATGGATATTAAGCAAACAAATAAGGCTACAGAGATGGCTCAGAGGGTAAGAGTGCTACCTGAGCAAGCATGAGGACCTGAGCATGAATCTCCAGCACTTAACATTTGATGATGACGATGGTGATGATGGTGATGACGATGGTGATGATGACAATGGTGACGATGATGATGACGACCACAATGACAGTGATGATGACAGTGATGATGATGGCTGCATGTGTCTGTAACTCCAACCATGAAGCAGAGACAGGTGAATCCCAAGGTCTCGCTGGCCACACTCTCCGTGGCCTGGTCGCCCAGCCCCACCCCTCATACCTCTGGATGGATCTTCTCCCTTCAGCTAGGAATTCTGTCACGCCAGGCCAGTGGCCGAGTCAAAATTGGGAGTTTCCAGCTGAGGGAGAGGAGATTCCTTGTCTCAAGGCAGTAAGGTGGGGGATGGTAGAGGACCATGTCTGACGTCCTCCCCCCTGACCTCTGCTCGCAAATGCAGGGGTCTGTGCGCTTGCACACTCACATATGTGTAACACACTCATTTATGTCCAACACACATACAAGCGTGCGCGCGCACACAGACACACACAGGCACTCACTGGGGTTTCAGCGCACCCCAGGTGGATTCCTTCGCTTCTCGGCCCTTCGTTTTCTCCTCACTCCCTGGCTGGCTCATTCTTGCTCTCTCCCTGGCTTCTGTCATTCTGCTCCCCACCGCCTTCCTTCCATGCGTCCTGAAATGGAGTGTGCTGAAGATCTAGCTGGCGGGATGAGGAAAATGCCTGGGATGGTAGAGCGTCGTGCTGTTCACAACACAACTTGGAAAAGTTCCTGCAGGACATCGTTAGCCTGGCTGGGAGTTTGGATGTCATGATTCCTGAATTCTTTACTGTCAGTGACATTTGCCCTCAAGAGATAGCAAAAGGGTGATCATCTGGGTCATAGCCACACTGAAGAAGGCAAGGCAACAAATCCTGCATTTCCCCCTGCAGCCTCTCTGACAACAGTGCAGAGGTACAGAGCTGCAGGTCACATACAGGTGGCGCCCTTCACGGGGATGGCTGAAGAAAGCGCTTGGTAATGGCTTCACCATGAGCCCTGTCCAAGGTGGCTCCTGTGCTGCCAGCCATTCTCTTGCCAAGTCCTCTTGTAGACTTAAAAACAAAGAAACCAAGATTTGTGCTTTTTCTAAGTGACCCTGGCTGCTCGTCTTGACCTTCATGCTTCTGTGTGCAGCATCTCCTAGCGGGGAGCTCTGTCACTTGGAGGTATCCCAGGAAACCTAACTTCTTTTGTAGAGGTCCTTGGTGGGACAGGGCGTCAAGAGTCAGACCTGCGACCAGTGAGGCTGGCTTGACCCAGAAGAGGACTCAGAATACGTCAGGTTCTCCCAGCCAGCCTGCAAAAAGCAAAAACACAAGGAGCACCAGAAGCCACATCTCGTCTGGGTCCGGTTTGCTCATCCATCAGGGACAGAAAAGGGGAGCAGAAGTGAGCCTTGGCACTTTGAGGTCGTTCTGGTCCCTGCAACTGTTGTCTTCCAGAGGAGGAAAAAATCTACACCAAAGTAACGTGGGATCCTGGAGCCAAACGAAAGGACAGCAAACATGAGCTGAACAGGACTGAAACGTTGCTGTCCACACAGGAAGCTTGCCTGTGCTCATCCACAAGGGGGTGCTTCAGTCCCAGGAGGCGGAGTCTATTTCTCTCTAGACAATCCAGGCTCCCTAATGACTTGCACTGACCAATAGGATCCAGTCGCAGGATTTCTTTCTGCCACACCTGGTACCACGACAGCTTCCTCGGGGTGACAGTGAAGACCAAGCCAGGTTTGGGGGCACCATCATTCTTTTTATCAGTGTCTGTGGGCAGAACCATGGGCCCCATCATGCCCTTGAAGATGCTCTCTCAAGCCTTCCTTGGGCAGAAGGCAGAGAGCAAGTTGATTCCTTCCACTCCCTTCCCCAGCCCAAACCTTACAATAGACCTGCCCTGCAGTGGCAGTTCGTTCTAAAATATCTCTTGTTCCCTGAAGCTTGGCTGGTGGAAGTAGGCCACGAGGAGGGAGTGGGCTTTGAAAGAAATACCTCTCCCTGGTCCCATCCTCCGCTTGCCACTCTGCTGTGATGTAAATCGTCTATGCTCCTGCTGTCCTGAACTGAAAGCCCTCCGAAACCACCATCCAAAGTAAACCTCTTTTCCCGTAAGTTGATTCTGCCAGGTCTTCTGTCACAGTGATGAGAAAAATGGCTGCAGTGCCACCACCTAGAGCCCCCAGGAAGCAGCCATGGGGCACAGACTAGTAAGGCCTGAATTAATTCATGGTATGGACAGCTAGAGGATGCTTGAAGGTCAAATGGTCTGGTCCATTGGTGGGCAATGGAAGATGGAAGTAGAAACAGTTGAGTCCAAGGTGTGGAGGACCATTGAGCCTCCCAAGGGCAGCTGTGTGCAGGTGTGCCTCTTGCCCACACTTCGGGCACAGCATTCTTGGGACAGCTGAGTGGGCACCTTTACCTGCCCCATAATCCTTTGTTGAAGGACTCAAGTAAGTCACATTCTCAACAAGTATGTAGCCTGTGGGGAAAATCCATCCTGGCTCTTGAGTTCTCATTTCTAATGATGCTCAGGAAGTTATCGGAAAAATCAAAACATTGTGTTTCCAAGTGCTGCTCAAGACTCACCAAGTTCAAACGCTTCCCATAAATCCAGAATGCAAAAGGCGTTTTTCAAAGGTTTACTGTTCCCCAAATGACAATAATGCCATATTGACCGACTTCAGGGGCGCCCTGGGAGTTTGGAAAAACCAGTCAAGCAAGCAAGCTCTTTAGCTGAACAAAAGGAAGAAAAAAGTTTGTGAACCTGACAGTGCTATTTAAGTTCACAGCGTTTCTCCGTTTTGACAGCACTTTTGCAGGTCTTGATGCGACGCCCCTGGGTGTCGGGCCGCACCCGCTCCTCGAAGCTCTTGCCTCCGGCTCCAGCATCACTTCCTCAGTTGTCCGTCCATGCAGCTGCCATGGCTGTCTTTCCAGATCACAGATCAAACGTTCCAGCTCAAGGATCACTGCACCCTCTGTGGTGTTCCTTAAAGAGACTGTGGTAGTCCTCGGACTTCTGCAAAACCCCCTTCCTCTGCCAGGAAAGAACATTCTGTACGTACAGACTTGCAATCATTCTTGCAACAAACCTTTACCAGATCATGAAGATTCAGCAATGGAAAATATAAAAACAAATAAAATCTCTGCCTTCATGGGGTGAAGGGTAACAGAACATATCAGTAAGGGAGATACATTGCATGTCAGACAGCTGTGTGCCAAGCCACTGGATGATGTCAGCAAAGCCAGGTTAGCCTGGGCCAGAGATATGGAGTGGGAAGTGATCCATATCCCCCTCCTTAACAGCCGCAGAGCCCCACCCAAGTCACAGCCACCCTGGAAGTGGACAGGGAATCATATGACAAGCTCTGAGATGCCTTTGTCCCTCTGATTTTTCCCTGTACAGCTGTCACAGAGTGAGACAAGACAATGGCACAGACTCACGCCTTGACACTGTTAAGTCTTCCAAAGAATGAAGAACAAGTGCTCTTTCCATTTCCTAGGTATACTGTAGCTCTGTCCCTTAGAGAGGCAGAGGGCAAGGAAATCACAGGTACCACTGTGGTAGCCTGGCCTGGGGAGCGTGGCTGGGTGTCAGAGAGGTGGGCTGGAGGGATGGGTTTGTGTGAGGGCCTGGAAGCTTCCCTGCAGCCTGATGATCTGGTGAAGGGGTGAGGGGCTTAGTAGCAGGGACTGATATTGAGGAGCAGGTCTTCTGGGAGTCGTGTGGAAATGGGGGTGGGAGTGCGGCTCAGAACCTGTGTTTAAAACCTGATCCTATTTTCTGCTAGCTGTGTGCAGAGCCTCAGTTTCCTCCCCTCGATGTTTCCAAGATCCTGGATGCAGTGCCAGAAAGGGGCTGTGAGTGGTGGAGGAATTAAGACCGTGTGTTTCTACTGCACCCTCAGATGCGGGGCCTCGGGGCTGTGGGTGCGTTACGGTGCACAGAATCTCCAGATACACACACCTCAGCTGCCGGGACTCGCACAGCGTCCCACTCTCCCAGTATTCGCCTCCTTGTCCTTGTGTCTCTCTGTGCCCCGGCCACAGTCGTGCTCCCTCCCTTCTGTGTTTCTACAAACCTCAGTCTGGTTCCGTTTTTGAACTGCTGTGTGGAGGGCAGGGTTGCCTGTAGGGGAGGGGTCTGTGCGTGTGGGTGAGAGAGACAGAGAGAGCGTGTGAGAGAGAGAGGGGGATTTTGTTTATTGTGGGTGGGTTGACTGTGCAGTGAGGAGGTGCTTTGAGTGTGTTGTGAAGGGGGATTGAATGTGGGTGTTGAGTGTATGGGGGGCTTTTGGGTGTGAGTGTGGAAGTGTGTACGAGGAGGGTTGCATGCATGTTTCTGTGTGTCGTGTGTGTCCATCCGTGGCTGTGACTCTGTGTCTAAGTCGTCTTGTCTTTCAATATTTGTTTCTGCCCTGGCTTTCTGTCTTCCTCTTTCCCTCCCTCCCATCACTGTGTCTCCTTCTGTCCTGCTTTTTCTTTCTCATGCCTCAGAGTCAGAAGTGACCCTCTGACTCTCACTGTTTGTTATAAGGAAAACACTGAACTGTCGTTCCTTGCTCCTTCGAGGAGCCTGACAGCTGGAGCAAACAATGAGAAATTCAGAATTAATTGGACACTGATTATTTGCCGGGGGGAAACATATATATGTGTATATGTATATATATGTATGTATATATATATATATATATATATATATATATATATATATATAT
>NW_026592325.1:159654-190179 GCF_907164565.1 Psammomys obesus | reverse complement strand
TATATATATATATATATATATATATATATATATATATATATATGAAACAAAAGCCAGCCTAGCAACGGTGACTACTGCTGCACATAGCAACAAAGCAGTCCTAACAAAGCGTGACAACGGCAGCCTGGAGCTGACAGTGGCCAGCGCACACTGAAAGAAGGAAAACCAATGCCCAGGCTGCTCAGGAGCCCAGCAGTCACCCCACACCTGCAGCAGTTCAACCGCAGCCCCCTGACACCTGCGTATTGATGGTGAGGAGATGTGAACCTCAGACCCCACACACAGACCCTCGGTTCATTCATTCTCCTTGTTCAAATAGTGACCAGCTTGGACAGGAGGGGAGATCAAATGGATAAGGAGCTGCAGAATCAGCAACCATGCAGCCGAAGGAGGGACTACACCCTCTGTTAGAAGGGAGGATAAAAGATGGAAAGACGCGCGTGACAGCTGAAAGGAGCAGTGCGCACTGCATTAGAGAAAAAAGGACCAGGAGGCAGAGGATCAAGAACCTGGGCTCCTCAGAAGGTTAGCTGTTTTCACTGTTGAAACAGCAGTTCCCTCTGGCTTATACCAAAGAGAGTTAAATATGAGACGTCAAAGAGTCATCATTACCAACACTGTCCATATGGCCATGGCGGGGAGCACCCAAATGCCCACTGACTGACGAATGGATGAACAAAGTTAATATCTATATGCATTGAAATATTATTTGACAATAGAAATGAATTAAGTGTGGATTTGTTTTAAAAGCCAGTGTGGATTAACCCTGCAAACTTCATGGTCAGTGAAAAAAACTCCAGTCACAAACACCACATCATGTGATCCTGCCCACATGAAATGCCCAGAACACACAAGTTCATGTGGGCAGAAAGATTAGGGAGGGAGGAGCAGAGAAGGATGGGGTTTCTTTGGGGATAATGAAGACGCCTTGGGAATAATCTGAGCAGATGAGCAATGTCTGCACACATTGGGAATGTATGAGATGCCCCCAAATCATGTGCTTTAAAATAGACAAGGGATAATCTTACTGCCTGAGAATCGCTCCAATAGAATGAAATAAGACTGAAGGAGGCGCAGGGTGGGAGACAGGGGGAGACTGAGGTGCTGGGGCGGCGAGGACCTCTGGCTTTGCCGTAGGGTGCCAAGGAACCTTTAGATGCTCAACCATAGAAGCGCTCTCAGATGTTTCAGCTCACCTCAAGGGCCACAAGCAGCGGCAGCTGGAGCTGGGGCTGGGGTCGGATGGGGGCAGTTTGAGGGAGTGAGGGGAGTGAGCAGGCAGCAGGGGGGTGGGAAGGACAGACATGGTATTTGGAGGAATACCTTGCACTAGAAAAGCCCTTGGGAAGCTTGAGGAAGGCAGGATCCCCTGCTCCTCCCAAAGCCCTGCTTTCACCTTTCCAGGAGAGAAATGCAGGGACATGAGTGCGATCCTCTGCCCTTTGCCGGTGTTCAGGCGTTGTCATGTCCCGTCACAGCGGTACATTCCAGCAGAAGCTCCTGTCTCGGAGCTTTCTGCTCCCTCCAGAGCCCTTTCCCGGTCTGAGCTTTAAAGACCCGCTTTAATTAGCTCTGTCTCTTGCGGTGTTGGGCGTTATCTCCACCTCAGCTGGCTCCTTTCCTTTGCTTCTCGGCTATTGACTTCCAGAAACTCTGCCAGCTACATTGCGGCTCTGATTAGAGGTTCTTAAAAAGCAAAGCTGGCTTTCTGAAGCACAGAGCCCTTCCCCTGGAGAGCAGAATGAAGGCTGCAGCGTGGGTGCTGGGCTGACTGATCCCACAGCCTCTCCCTGCATCCCCCAAGCCACATGTGCCCCTCCCTGACTTCGACTGTGACCAGCTCCCCTGGAGGAGCTGTGGCTGGTAAGAACTAGAGACCAGGCATCTGAGTAGACACCCCAGGCGGGTGGGCAGCACCCTGGGGCAGGACCCTGGAGTGTAGTGGAGAGGGGCCCCTGGGGTGCACAGCGAGCTAATTGTTGTCAAGATGAACCCCATATGCCAACATCTGCATCATCCATGTGTCAGCGTCATCGTGGCTTTGTCGTTCTGTGTCCACACCCAGCCGTTCATCCAGCCAGACAGCTATCCCTTACCAGGTGCCTGCCCTGTGCTGGCAGCAGGGCCTTCACTCAGAAGAACACAATGCAGGAAAATCAAAACAGAAATAGGCCAGAACCACATGGCAAGCAGCTTCCAGGCACCCAGAGGAGCTAAAACATGTATAGAATTTGAGATCAGACCAAACTTAAAAGGCCTGCAGCCTTAGAAGACTTAGACGCTCACTTCAGACTGTAGACGGGGCCCCTGAGATGCAGTCACAGCCATGGGGAACAAGGCATGGTGAGAGACCCCGATGAGAACCCTTGCACAGCTGACAAATGTACCAGCAGAGGGCCGCCTGACCCTGCAGCCCCCAGCAAGGCTGGGGTGGTTGTGGGTCCCGGCTAGCTGGGCCCTGAGCACTTCACCAGGAGCTGAGTCTGCTGTGGAGCAAGGCCGAGCCCTAGATGAGAGGACGGGAGAGACAGGGACTGAGGCTGAGGCGTCTGAGGTCTGGAGCCCTTCACCTTAACGGCCACTGCAATGGTGCTGCAGCTTCGTCCTTGGCCACTCAGTATGGACACACAGAGACAGCCAGGGACAAAATGTGGGTCTGGAAGCTACTTGGGTCTTGGTTGTATGCATCAGAGATAGGGTGGGTCAGTGCCTCCATTTGCTTAGCGTCCAATAAAACCAAGGCAGCCTGGAGTAGGCTGCTCCTGGTTTGAGTTTATTAGAAACCTTAATATCCAGAGGAAAGCATCCTCCCAGAAGCGATGTGGTGCTCAGGGGAAGGGGGCTGTTCCTTGAGTTCTAATACACTCTGGGTTATGTCCAGAGTTCCCAGAGACTGGCTACAGCAAAAGACGCTGCAACAAGCTCCACACGTTCATGCTTGCTGAGTCCTCGATACAGAGATGACGTCAGAGGAACTAGGCCACTGGGAGCCAGAAGCCCTCACCAGTGCTCTTGTAGGTCTTAGGATGTTCCCAGCATGCCAGGGAGGGGAGAGAATGAGAGCAGGCAATGTTTGTCACGTGCCTGGGGTCGTTTAATTAGTGGCTCAACTAGACACGCATACCTCTGAACTCCAGGCTCACTGTTCTGACCTCTGTGCCATGCGTCTCCTGGGGAGAGCAGTGAGCAGGGACTAGACTGCACGGGGCTGCAGCCATCAGCTAGAGAGCAGCATCAGGCTGCAATGGCTGTCATCTACCCCTGAAGGAGCTTAGTGGACCCTGCTGTACAAAGGAGGCTTGTATCCAGGAGCCAGGTGGCTTGGGTGCTCCCCGTCTCAGACTTGGACAAGCCAGCAGCCTCCATCTGGAAAGCTCTCTGGGGGCTGGAGAGATGACTCAGAGGTAAAGAACGCATGATGCTTTATAGAAGACCTGAGCTCAGTTCCCAGCACCCACTTCAAAAGCTCACAACTTCAGCTCCAGGGACACAGTGCCCTCCTCTGGCCTTCAAGGGCACCTGCACTCCCATGCACACACCTCCAACACATGCACACATATGTCCACATAATTAGAACTAACTCTAAAAGAAGTAAAGAAGAAAGAACGCTCTCTGGTGATGAATTCATAGTCAGTTAGAGATTACTTCTTCTTACGTCCTTTTACTTTTTCAAGAATATTTGATCCAACTGGAAAGAAATAAAGTCAGTCCCAGAAAGAAGCATCACATCTCTTTTCATTGGTGGGCTTTATGGATTCATAACATCACATATGTATGAATAATGGAATGAAACAGCCAAATTGTCTAGGGGAACAAACAGTGGGAGGGGTGGGAGGAACTATATTATACGTACAAAAATGCCCTTGTGTAATCCAGTAAAATAAAGTGCAAAGTCTTAAAGTGTTTTCCTGCTTCTTGTCTGTGTTTCAAGCACGTAGTGAGCATTAGCGCCCATCCTGTAACTTACCCGGAGTCCAGGTATGAAGCTGAACATGGCGGCTCCACTCTTGCCCTCAACAGGCCCAGCTCCTGCAGCTCGGAGTGCCTCCCTTCTCCTGGGGTCCCCACAAGACACAGGACACTGAAAGTATGCAGACCACTGCCCGTTCATGGCCACTCTTGGGGCTGAGCTGCAAGACACACCTGAAAGTGAAGAAAGGTGTTTCCTTTACCACTATTCTGACAAAAAAGTCTACGTTCCCATGGCCAGAAGAAAGGGACACAGATGCAGACAAGCCATTAGTTGTGCAATTTACAAGGACACAGGAGCCTGGTGTTGCCAGGGATCTGCCATTCTGGTATAATGTGGACATAGCCTCATGAGCTACCCCTCCCCACAGTGGAGTATGATGCCACCACAGGCTAGGCAGAGCAAGGAAGAGAGAAGAGAGCTCCCCCAAGCCCTCATGCTTTCTCTTTAAGCAAACCCCAGTAACCAGAGGACCAGCCATTGCCACACATGCTGCTAGCCAAAGGGAGGCAGAGGGGGTGTTACAATTTAGGATGTCTCAGGGAAACTATAGGAAAGGTCACCGTGGAATGGATTACAGAGATGAAAAGAATTCCCAGGTCACACCTGCACCCCAGCTTCCCAGTTTCTTCTTTAATCATTGTCTCTAATTCTGGAACATAAAATTAAAGCTCATTGATAATGATCAGTGATTTACTGAAGGAAGACCAGCCCTAATTAAGAGCAGAAGAAGCTGACACTGCTTTTCAACTTCCTGCCGAAGTCCAGCAAGGAAATTACCTGGTTCTGTAGAGCCAATAACACCGTCAGGCCCGGGTTTCCTGATGAATGTACGCTTGACCATATTAATATGCAGAGAGAGTTGCTTCGAGTGTTAGCAATTTACTGGTAATTGGGACATCGACAGACACCTTGGAAAGTGGCTGAGCTGGTACCTGAGCACAGAGCACATTATCTGTTCTTGGAAGACGAAGACATGCAGGCAAAAGCTATGGCCAGCTCTCAGTAGTGGCTTAGGGGCAGAAGTCAGGGGTCATGCTGTAGCTAGATTCTCAACTATAACTAGACTCAGACTTTAATAAGAGTCAAAGGTCAGATCTGAATCAGTACTCAGCCTGTGGCCAATGAGAGGTGAGCACAAGCCTGAGATGAGGCACCATCCTGAGTCTGTATCAGACCATCCTGAGTCTGTATCAGGGACTCAGGCTCAGGCTGAGTCTCCATCAGGGACCCAGAGTCAGGCGGAGTCTCCATTGGTGACTCAGGCTCAGACTGAGCCTTCCCAATTCCTTATCATGCCTCAAAACCGTATTCTGTCCTTCTCATGATCTCTACTTCTTTCCTCTGATTAGAGATGTAGAGGCATTGGAGAGTGACCTCCCAATCTTGGATTGGGCAAAGGAGCCTCTTTGGGCATATTTTAGGTAGAGGTTCTACCTATTTGTGAGCTGTGGTGTCCCCAGGAAATGTGACTCACCAGGAGTCCTTGCCAGGGAAGAGTGGAGGGCAGATTGGTTTGCATAGCTGCCACTAAGGAGTACCACAGGCCATTGCCATCCCTTGTCTTCCCCCTTGCCCTACCCATCAGCATGGCACTGTGAATCTTGGCAGAGCAGCCACCGGGTCATGTCAGAAGATCAACATGAAGGATAGTCTCTTCCAATGCTATGCCAGGGTGTTCTTCTTAGAAGCAAGCCCTTGGTACTCACAGAGACAAGATGCTAGGAGCAGAGTTGGCCCTGAACCCAGTGCTATCAAGCCATGTTTCTTGGTGCATCTGTTTAGGGGTTCTAACCTCAAAGTGAGCGGGCTACCACAAACATGGCTCAGCCCTATGAGGTGACTGACTGTCCTATTTGCCTGGGGAAGGAATTTTCTCCTGGAACAAAGAGCTTCCAGTGCTGAGAATTTTGAGCAACATTGGATGGCTGGTTATAGCAGAATCCCTGGAACCTTAGCTCACCTTGTTCTTGGGAACCAAGGCTGTGCCGAACACCCTCCCCCAGCCACCAAAGCTTCAGACAGCAATGCCAAGTCTGTTGATTTCCAGGTGTGCTTGCTGCCAGATGTTTCTTCATCAGCGTGGAGTTAGGGCTGTCCCTAGCTTTGTTTTAATTTGGAAATATTATTGACTTTAGCAATTGGTGCTTAGCAATAGCCCTGATAGCCAAGGCCCTTTGTAGGGAAGCTGGCATGTGCTCTCTGCTGACAGTAAACAGCAGGGGTGCCATTTTTTAACAGCAGTTAAAATGTATGGAAAGGCATACCTGCCGGGTATGCTGACTGGCAATCCTCAGATCCAAAGAGAAAGGTGCTGTTATAAGCCCCACTCACAGATGAAGAAGTGAAGGTTACAGAGATGAAGCCACTCACTAACAAAGAATGTGGAGAGGTATGACTGTCCAGAGAGCCCTGTGTCCCCAGGCGGCATGTACTGCCCCTCTGTATGACAGGGCACGTGGCCCAGTTTTAGCTTGAGTCAGCCTGTAATTTCATGAAATGGGGACACCCTCAAGGTTCTAGATATCTGTTTACACAGAATGGAGGAGCTCTGAGAAAACAGAAACCTGAGCTCTGTCAGGACCTCGTTCAGAAAGCCCTTTCCTGTGCCTGTAAGTTCAACCAAATCCCTATTTCCCCTCCATCAGGATCAGGTTATCATGTTTCATGCTGAGGTTCTTGGCCACTTTGTATGACAACCACCAATTCACAAATATGACCACTAGAACCCTGAAACTTCCTTACAGCAAAGAAAACCATCATTCAAATGCAGAGGCAACTTACAAGATAGGGAAAATAAAAAACTTTGCCAGCTACACATTAGGCAGAGGGTTGGTATCTAGAATATACAAAGAACTCAAAGAAAGCTAAGCATCAAAAACAAACAAAAGCAATGGAAAAAATAGGGCATGAACTGAACAGATAGTTCTCTGAGAGACGGGGGGGGGGCATGAGAAATATTTCTTTTAAAATGTTTCATATCCTTAGCAATCAGGGAAATGCAAATTAAGACTACTTTCAGATACATGGGGAATGGCTAGGATTAAAGAAAAAGTTGATGGAAAATGCTTCATGGTGTAGGGGGGAAAGGCACACTTACTTCTGGCGGGACTGCACACTGGTGCAACCACTTTGAAAATCGGTGTGGCTGTTCCTCAAATGGCTAGGCACAGATCTTCCTCTCTTAGGGGTATACCCAAAAGACTCTACCACCACTGCAGAGATTCCTCCTAAGCCATGTTCATTGCCGCTCCCTTCACAATTGCCAGGAAATGGAAACAGACTAGATGTCCGTCGATGGATGGATATATAATAAAAAGGAGATACATTTACACAACAGAATATTGCTCAGCCGATAAGAAAAATGAAAATAAGAAATTCACAGGCAAATGGATGGAGCTAGAAACATTATTCTCGTTGAGGTAACCCAGATCCAGAAAGCTGGCATCCTATGTTTTTCTCTCGTGTGTGAGTGCTGCATTTAAATCTACAGATCCGTGTGTCTCATTTGGAATACCCACAGAGGTCAGGAAATTAGTAATGAGCCATGAAAGGGTGGGGAGCATCTGTCAAGGTAGAGTGATAGAAAGGAAAAACAGGACAATAGAGCAGGAAGGGTTAAGGGTACGAGGATGGGAGAGAAAAGATACAAGGAAGGGCGTGCAAGACTTCTGCTGTAGAATCTTCCCAAAACACAATCATATGCTATGTTAAAAGACCCTAAATGTACTTACTTTATAATGGGACATCAATGACCCTGCTAAATTCCACAAGCCAACAAGTAAAAACCCAGTATCCAGAATGATTTACCTCTATTGGGTCTGTTGGAAAGTGAGTTCCCACAGACCCCCAAATATTACATGCTATTGCTATGACCATTGGATTATCCTCCAGAGCTTGATGGTGTGGTGCTTAATCTAGGTTGTCAACTTGACCACATCCGGAACCAGCTAAAACCAGCTGAGCAAACCTATGGGAGATTTTCTTCATCAGCTCATTTGAGGTGAGATAGCCCATCCTAAATCTGGCTTGACTCACTCACTCTCCCTGTCTCTCCATCTTAACCCTACCTGAGATCCCCTCCCAGGTAAATGAGGGGTTCTCTCCTATATCCTGCATCTCTTTCTAGCAGGATATTAAACAAAATAATGGTTTTGGACAAAATTTGGAAAATATTTTTAAAATACTTGATGACCTTGTAGTGACCTGACCAGGTACTCGGCTATACTTGGAAATGAAAATAAGCAAGGTAGTCTCTGATGTCACAAAGTTTAAAGCACCTGTATCTTGTGAGCGCAGAAAACCTCTGTTACTTTTATGAATACATATGCAGTTACCAATTCTGCAATTACGTTGGTACACAGATATGTATCTTGCCAAATAATTTGAATGTGTATTTCTCTCATTGTGTTATAAAGCATTTTCTTGTGTCTCTAATTTGCCCTTAAAAACATGTGTTTTAATGCCTCTGCATGCTTCCCCTATGCACCACCATTATTTGCCGTTTCCCAACAGTTTTCAATGTTTCCTGATTACAGATAACACCATGAGAAACCTTTAATGAGAGCCCAGCTAGGCTGTGATACAATCATGTGAACATTCCAGAAAAGAAAAAATTACCCTACAGCTCCTGCAGAGGCTGATTGAAGGAAGATAGAAACAGGGAGACAAGTGAGAACCAATAGGAACATCTCAGGTCGCTGAGGGTAATCCCCAAGTCAGAGCTGGAGGTGAGAGCTGCAGGACAGAGGACAGCAAGGCAAAGCTGGGCCTTGGGGGTGGGGGCTACCTCTGCCTTGCCTCTTGTTACCTGCTGGGGTTCTGGTCCTCTCGCCCACACTATTTTCCCTTTGACTTCCATATTTAGTTGCCTTCCCATTAAAGAAAGACCTGTCCCATCCCTCCAGACTCTCCATGAGACCTGGCACTGGCTGAGGTGCCTGTTAGTGAGATGTCCTTACTGTAGCAGAACTAACTGGGGAACATGGTTTGTCCTGAACCAGCCACCAGTGAGGGTGCCGGATAACGAGGAATCTTCCTGGAACCTC
This sequence comes from Psammomys obesus, assembly GCF_907164565.1. NCBI lineage: Eukaryota > Metazoa > Chordata > Mammalia > Rodentia > Muridae > Psammomys > Psammomys obesus. Next base: position 181,161 of record NW_026592325.1, on the reverse strand, counting down.
AGATGTTGTGGGTGGAGCTGATCATTGCAGAAGAGACGAACGTACTCTTCCTGTTTCTTAGAACCCAGGCTTCCCAATCATTCCACATGTCTGCAGCCACAGCCTGGAAGTGGTTTTGGGTGGACCACAGTAACAATTCAGATGATGGGAAGTATCCCCAAAATATCTCCAGGATGATGGGAGAGGCCTGGGACAGGAGCAGAGGTTACAGAAATGTCTTTACTCTCAGGGAACGAAAGGAAGGCAACCTTGAGCTGAGGATGAGCATGTAAAACCCAGACTGAGAAGAGACGGCCTTTCAGGACCCTCAGGGATTTTAATAGCTGTTGTAGCAGCCGAGTCAAAGTTCAGAGATCCCCAGAGCTGAGAACCTCCACTCATCTACCAGAGAAGGCTGAGAGCAAGACTTGACCCAGGCTAGCATCCTCAGGGTCATTGTTCATTGGCAGAGTAGAGGTGACTGACGTGTCTTGGGTCTAAGATGGAGTCCTCTCCTGTTCCAGGGGTATCTGGTCGACACAAGCACTTCGGCAGTGCTCCAGAAACCCAGGGGCTAGGGCCTGAACCTCCTTGCTCTCCCTTATGCTCCTCCATTTTACTACGGTTCCCAGTCTATGGATTTGAAAACTGAGGCCCAAGGAGGTGAAGTTAGCCAGCCAAGTATGCAGCTTTCTTTCCTCCTTCCTCCTGGAACACTGGTTCTCAACTGGTTCTGTTGTTGCTGTTGTTCTGAGAAACACTGAGCAATTTTAGGTGCCACTTTTGGTGATCACAGCTGGGAGGAGGGTGGATGGCTGGTGTCTAGTGGAAGCAAGGTGAAGGATGTTGTCAAATGCCTTTGGTAGGGGACAGCCTTTCACTACAGATGTCAATAGTGTCAATGGTGAGGCTGGAGGGATGGCTTAGAGGCTGATAGCACTTGCTGCTCTAGAGGAGGAGCCAGGTCTGGTTTGCAGAACCCGAAACTGGCAGCTCACAAACAGCTATAACTCCAGTTCCAGGGAATACAATGTCCTTTCCTGGCTTTTTGCATTTGTACGTGTACATATACGCATTTATGCATACAGACATACACACACACACACACACACACACACACTCACATATACTCATACACGCACACACACACACACACACATACACACACACATACTCACATATACTCATACACGCACACACACACACACACACACACATATACGCATGGCACACATGCATCTGCTCAGCACGCACATGCACGTAAACTTTTAAGCTAAATGTCTCTTCAATGTTGGCAGTGCGGAGGCTGGCCAACCCTGGCTGCTGTGCTGCAAACACGCACCCAGGCTTTCGGTTCTCACCGGCCCCCGCTAAGAATTAACCTGTTACCTGAATTAGCAGCCTGTTAGAGCGGGAATCCCTCTCTAAGCCATCGGATTTGGCCAAGACCAAAGGAGTCCAGCTGTGCGCAGGGCGTGGGTATTCTGCAGCTAAAGCATGAGTCTAAGGATACACAGGGGCAGTGGGTGAGCAGGGCAGGGGAGGGGTGGGAGGGGTGGGAAGGACAGCCTCAGGGTGGCCTTCCCTCCTCAGCAGCTTCGTCCGTTCCTGTGGGGACGCAGAACACACACAGCTCCTAAAGCCGGCTGCCCTCCCTCCAGACAGCGCTGAACTAATATTTGCTTTAGCAAATGGCTGAGCTGTTCATCTCCTCTGGCGACTGGGATTTGTTTTCCTCTCAGGAAATCACTGGGGTTCTAAGTCTGAGAGGCTGATGTCTGGAGGACCAGAGTCTCCTTCCAGGCACAGTGCACTAGGAAGCACTGAGGTGATAGGGCCGGAGCAGAAGGAAGCAGTGACAAAATTGTCTGAGGTCCCACTGTGTGCTGGCTTCTGTCTATGCTTGTGAACTCACAGAGGCCCCTAAAGGAAGGGGTTGGCTTCTTTTGTTCCCCATCTCCAAAGAAGAAAAGTTCAGTGTCAAGAAGCTTGTCCAAGGTCACACAACCCCTGAGGGAGGCTGAAAGGATTTAAATACCTTCCGTGTCTGTTTCAAAGGCCCTGACACATTCAAGTTAAGGCTGTGCTAGCCCAGAACCTTGCAGGTGCCACGTGTTCCTCAGTGGTAGGACAAAACTGAATCATCTGGGCACTGCAGGGGACGGTGGTCTCCTGTGGTCTCCTGTGATCCCAGCTCTTGGAGTCATGGAGCTCTGCAGTCACGCATCCTATGGAAAACATCTATACTGCAAGTCAAGAACCTGCTCAATTTGCCCAAAACTGCAAGGACTTACCAGACCATGAACCTGGAAGTTTCTGAGGTTAGGTTTCAGAGTTGTTTGGAATTGTTCATGGTGTCACAAGAAACATGGGACCTTTTATTTATTCTCCTTCACTTCTTTGCCCTCAGGTCCCCTCATGGTGCCAAAATGGCTGGCTGCAACAGTTCCAAGTGTGCCTTCTCTATCCTGCCACCTGAACGAAGGACGTGCAGCCTTCACAGATCTCCCATACCAGTGTGGAGCCTCCCTCCTCCTAACCCCTGATCACATCTTAGTGGCCCACTTTGAATAACACACTATCTTAAACCAATCTCTTTGCCCGAAGAGAAGCCTTACGATGTCTGTCTTAAGCTCAGGTCAGCTGACTGAGACCCTGTAATAGGGGCTAAGATCAGGGAGCTTACTGGCTGAAATAGACCATAATCAGCTCTTGGTATCGGGGTTGGCATGCCATTACCCATCATCACTTTACTTACACGTGAGAGACGATGGGAATGGTGGAGGGAAAACCACCGGGTCTGCCGCAAGCGACAATCAAGCTAGTTGGAGGAAGGCCAGAGGCTGGGAAGCTGTCCAGTGTGCATTAGAATCATCACTCACACACTGGAAAGAACATCACGGAGGCCAGACCATACACCCCCAACCTGAACATCTGAAACTCACAACTCAAGTTTTAACTCTGATGGCCACCACCGGTGGGGAACCAAGACACCACATACAATTACCATCAGGTGGCACGCGTAAGGTATGAATGAAATATAGCTCAGCTTGGTGTGAAGACTCGGGTCTTTGCTTCAGGATTCCTCATTATATCTAGCACAAATATTTCCAAACCTAAGAGAAATCAAAGCTCAACATTTCGACCTCCAAGCATTTTAGATAAAGGTTATACCACCTATTATATAATAAACACTTGAATAAACGGAGGGAAATGGTAAGGTTTCCTTAGAAACAAAGCAGATGTCAAATACCTTGCAACTAACTCTTCAGTAAAGACTCCCCGATGGATGCTGAAATGAGCAGACAAGCCCGAGATGAAAATCAGAACCTCGGCTTCCTCGGCAGGCTCTGGGTTAGGTGCCAGGGGGAAACTGGTATCATCACAGTGGATGAGCCTGGCAGGCACAGAATTGCCAATGATTAACGTTCCCAAAGGGCATCTTGCCTCACATGCCTCCTGCAGCGCTAAACAGCCATAATATCACTTCAGCAGTGTTTGTGCCCAAAATGCATAATTTGAATTAATCGTGAAAAAGATCAGGTCAAAACCGCTATGCAGACAGTTCACAGTCAGCTGTCCACTGCAGGGCATGATGGTGATTGTTCCTGTAATCCCAGCTCTCGGGAGGCAGAAGCAGGAGGAATGCAAGTTCAAATCCATCTTGAGCTACATAGTGAGACCTTGTCTCCTACAATGTGGTTGTGATTTTGAAAGGGTGCTGGTTACTCTTTTTTCCTTTGCTCCCTGGCTCACGGGGTAAGTAACTCCTCTTATGTGCTGCCTTCACATAGATCCAAGACAGCAGGGCCTATGAAATCACGAACTGGAGGCTCCCAAACTGGGATGCCAAGTAAACCTTTCCTCTTTATAAGTCAATTACCTCAGGGGACTTAATTGTAGTGGCAGAAAACTGGCTAGTAAAGCCATACTCTTCTAAAATGTTGGGACATATAAGACAAAGCAAGATTACTTAAAGAAAACTGAGGAGCTGTGACAATGAAATGTTGCACAGGACCCCGAACTGGACTCCTCTGGGCCACAGCAAAGACATTAATGGGGCCAGCAGGTTATTCTGGAAAGGCCTCCAGTTTAGATAATAGTGCTGTGTGAATGCTAACTGCCTGTTCCTAAAACTGCACTTTCTTGTGTCTGATGTTAACATATAAGAAATCTGGGTAAAGGGTTCATGGAACTATTTTATACTGTTTCGTATAGATTTTTTTATAAGTCCAGACATGTTCCAAAATTAAAAGAATGCAAAGTTTTAAATAGAATCTTCCTTTTAAAAGTGACTAATGGTGAAATTTAAGTTGTTTGCTCCACAGTGTCATCAGTTAATAGTCCGCCATCATGCCCAGAGCTTCGACACACGTGTGACAGTGTCTCAGGTGGCCTGACGAATGGGCATGCTCCAGGACACCCAGGAGTGTGACACTTGCCATGATTAATCTTCATTAACAAACGGTTGGACTGAGGACCTGCTGGGCCATCGGTGAAGCACACCCTGGGTGTGAGGGGAGACGCCATCCCATAGGCTGTGCCCCTGAGCGGGATAGAGAGAGGGCAAAGCCAGCTCACGCAAAGCTCTCCTCTGGGTCCCGGCTGCCAGGAGATGAGCCAGTCTGCCCTGTCACGTCACCCCTGAGGGGGAGTGAACAGAGGAGGCAGGGTAAAGCGAGAGGGAGCAGAACAGAAAAATGGCAAAAGGCACAAGAAAGAAGTGAAATGGGAGGAGTGTGGGACGCACTTCCTGGAGGGCTGGTGAGCTTGGGCCAGAGACTCCACGTGTTTCCGTCTGGCCTTCCAGAAGGTGTTCTCCAAAACGTAAAAGGAAAGGAGAGAAAAGAAGACAAGAGGCTTGGGAAAATAGGTGATGAGAAAAGGGAGGAGGCCAGAGAAAGCTAAAAGGGTATGAGGGGAGGACCTGCGGAGAGGGCTCGGGAGGAAGGCAGAGAGGGACAACCTGTCCTGTCAGCCTCAAGCAGAAGGAGGGTGGGGAGGGAGGGAGGTGGGGTGTTGGCTCGGGTGTCCCAGGCTGTGGGGTGCCTGGTCTGTGCACACACTTCTCAGCTCGGCCCCTGAGGAGGCTGGGACACCCCACATGTGTAGTGATGGTGTCTGCATGTCCTCACAGCTGTGTGGGGGTACCCCGCTTCTGTGGAGTGCCCCTCACTAGCTCCTCCAGGAGCAGAGGGTGAGGAGCTGCCTTCATTCCACGACTTCTTTCTGTAACCACCGTTTCTCCACACAGATCTGTCTGGCACTTATTATTTTTAAAAGGAATGTATCAGAATTAATTTTATTTTGAGAATTATCCTAGAATTTCACAGCAGCTCTTGGGAACATCAGCAGGATCTCAGGGGAGTTGCAAATAGGCCTGGGAATCCTTCTGCAGCAGACACAAGCCATCTGCCAGCTTAGGAGAGGGACCTCCTCTGCCACCGAGAGGTTCAGATTCTGTCTAGACATGAGTGCCAGGATGGCTGTTCTGGTTCAGCACTTGGGTGTGGCCAGAGCCACAGGCCAGGCAGAGCCCACAGGGAGTCAGGCTCCAGAGTCACAGATCCCACGAGTCTCTGTCCAGCTGTGTGGGCTCCCATCATTCCTGGGCTCCATCCCGTCACCCAGGATCACACCACCTGCTTCTGCTTGCTTTCATGGACCACCCTGTCAACTCCCTCGCTAGGTCAATGCCTCTCTCTCGTCTACCACCTTCCCCCAAGTGCTGCAGTATTGCAAAATCAAGTTGCCAGTATGGATGAGAACAGGGGTGCTGTCCCCAACAGAGGTTCAAGATCTTGGTGTGCTGGCCTCTTGGAGCACAAGCCAGGAAGACTGGACTCCTGTGATGTCGTGGCTAATCTGCTCTGTGTGGCACATGTGGGGGGGGGGGTGCTGGAGCATGGAGCCCATAGGCGGGGCGACCCAGGGAAAGAAGCCTAGATTCAGGGCTGACGAAGAGATTCTTGCACATGGTTTGCTCTTGGAGAAAACCCACCACCCTAAACCCTTAGCCAATTGTGCTTCACACACATAACTGTGCCCCACTGAAGACTGAGGACAAGGGCTGGGGCTGGTTAGTTCAGGTGATATCCAGAGAGGCAAGCTCGGGAAGATGAATGACAGAAAACAGGGATGTCATAGGATGACCCGGAAATCATAAGACCCAGGACAGATAACTTGAAGCCAATAATCCTCAAGTTCAGGAGGTCCTGAGCTTTTGGGAGCCCCTTCCCGTAGCAAGGGCTGAACCTCTGGTCAGCGGGTGGTGGGGCTCACAGAGACCTCCTTGCTACCACCAAATCCATAGAAATTACACACATAGATGACATGAAAGGAGACACACATGGCACAGCTGAAAACTAGCTTGTCAGACGCTGGAGAGGTGAGGCAGCAGTTAAAAATACTGGCTGCTCTTCCAGAGGATCCAGGTTCAATTCTCGGCACCCACATGGTAGCCCAACTCTTCCAGGGGATCGTAATCCAGTTCAGGGTTCCCAGTGACTCCTTCTGGGCTCCACAGGCACTTCATGCATGTGGTTCATTTACATACATGCAGGCAGACACCCACACCCCAATCTCACTCGCCTCCGCCTCCCCTCCCTTCATATCTACCCTCTGCCCCTGCAACCTCCTTCCCAAGAGGAAAAAAGTAAAATCTCATTGTGGAAGCTGTAGCGTGTCACAGTGTGTCCCACAGTGGACCCCTTTGTCCACACTTCTTTACTTGCAAATGTTCATTGCAATGAGTCATCATTAATGCGGTTTGAAGCTTCTGACTTCTGCCACACCATCAGTACTGTATCCTCACTGGGATTCCTCTCAGACATCCTGTTGTCACCCTGTGTCATGGAGATCCTGCAGCTTTGGATCTGTAGGACCAGCCGCTTCATGCCCTCCAGCAGTTCATACATGGGGTAGTTGTTGGGGTGGGTCAACTCAAAGCCCTGGACCTGGGCCTGGGTGGTAGCTGAGAGGACCAGCCCACGGGCTCTCACACCCACACCAGTAGGGCAAGCTTTCCAGCACTGCCCCGGCTAGCTCACCCAGTGATGGAGCCAGTGACGGGAAGAGCCAGCTTTCTTGTTCTCAGGGCCAGCTCTACTGTGCTGCCCAGGTGAGAGGCAGGGCCCACTCTCCCAAGTGCCGCAGCCAGTGAGGGGCAGGACCAGCTCTCCAGCTCTTCTACTCTCATGACCCTGGCACCACCTCTCTCACTTGCCACAAATGGCAAGGGGTGAAGAGAGCATCTCTCCCATCACCCACATCACCACACAGTGTAGAAGTGGCAGGGCCATCTCACCCATGCTCACACTCTCAGGGCTGGCTCACTGGCAACCCCCACAACCAGGACAGCTCTACTCTGCTGCCCAGAGGAGGTACAGGGCCAGCTCCCCTGAGCGGGGCAGCTAGTGAGGGTGGAGTCAGCTCTCCTGCTCTCATATCTTCAGGGCCAGCTCTCCCTGATACCCAGGCAGGGGGGGGGGCTCTCTCTGCCCAGCCCCAGTCATCAACATGTCCCCAGGCAGCAGCCAAGACCATGGATGCCCACCTGGTAATAACCAACCCCTGCTGCTACAGGGCCACTGACCCAGACACAGCCCTCTGTGAATTGTCCAGAAATCTTAAATGGAAAGAAAGTCATCATTGTAAGTTTTCGGTGAGTTTGGTTTATAGTGCTTTGTTATAATTGCTCTGTTTTATTAGTGCTCATTGTTTTCTATCACGTTCTGTGTCTGACTGGTTAACTTAAGCTTTTTGAGGCTGAGTATCTGGTTCAGCGGCACAGCATTTGCATAGCACAGCCAAGGACTCCCAAACAACGTAAAATGAGCTTTGTTTCAGGGAGGAATAAAGCAATGTTGTTGGGTCCCATTTGATCCATAGCTTCAGGCATCTACTGGGTGTCCTGGACCACATCTACTGCAGCCTGGACCTGCATGGTTGAGGGTGAGCAGTGTAGAGGGGTCAAAATAGACTGAGACACCCAGGCTGTGTGTACACAGAGGCATGTAGGAGAGCCTTGCAAGGGCTGCGAAGAGGCTGCCTCTCAGTTGGCGCAGTGAATGTAGGGTGTCAGTGGAGAGAACAGAGCCTAGAGTTAGCTGGTGGAGCTTTGAAGAACAGGTTGGACTCACATGTAGAAGACAAGGTAGTCCCTGCCCACTCAGATGTTCTCGGTGTTTGGTAAAGATAGCCCTCGATGAGTCTGCACACCAGTCTAGGGGAGTCTCAGGTGTCAGGTGACACTCAGTCGCAGGAAACACTCACACGCCCCTGGATGTACACATGAAGAGAATAGACTTCAACCAATTTGACTCCATCTGGAAGGAAAAGGTAAGCTTGGGGAGACTGGGGATTCTGGGCTGTGCAGGAAGCACTTACAGCTTCAGGAATGAACTTTCGGTGCCCTTGGTAGAGACAGAGCCAGGCTGAGTGTCTGTGGGGGGCCTGGGGTACTCACATGGAGGAGAGAGGACAGCAGGAAGGTGTGAGGGATGGGTGAGCATCACACCAGATGCCTGCCAGGCTTTTCCCACCTCTGACAGGGCTCCCTAAATGACCCTTTTTCAACTTCAGAAAATTCTTGGCATAATATTACCATCTTGAGGGACCCTCAAATGTGAAATGAAATCCTGGAGGTGAGCAGACCACTGCGGGGCAGATAATGGATTACATTCTCTCGATATCTGTTCCTATTAGTTGCAAGCTAAGGTCTATATTGCAAACGGGGTCTGTCTGTGAGGAGAGAGCATACAATGCCGCTAAATTGGATTGCAGTTATGCTGAGGCTTCCAGACAGACGCAGCTCCTGTGAGAGTAAGGCATTACATTCATGCCGCTCGCCCGGCTTCTCTCTGTTACCAACGGGAAATGGAGAGAGAACAAAACCTGGATGCTGCTTCTGTGCTCCTTAGCATCCTCTTTCCTCAGGAGCTGCAGCTTCCGGGCCATGGCGTTATTGCAGAGGACGCTCCGCAACCTGCCGAATGAATGAAACGGACGTGTGCTGACACAGCAATGCACGTCAATGCTTCTCGAGGGCACAGATGTGCTGCTCTTTGAACGCAAAGTGCTGTCTCAATAAATAATTAATGTAAATGCTGCTGCTAATACATGGAGCTTAAGACAGCTGGTGATGTACCAAAGACCCTTTGTATCCCAAAACATGCAGCTCTCCACCCACAAAGGTCTCCACGCATCAACTGTGCAATTACATGCAGTTGGCTGTGAATAGGCCTGAGGGGTGTGGGTAATCCTGGTGAGCACAGAGGTGACGGAGCACGGCTGGATAGTGCACAGATCCACAGGGTTGGGTCTGACTCTGGGTGCTGTGGGTAAGAGTGCCAGTGGGCGTGGGTAGCACATATGTGAAAAGGTTGTGGGTGGGCACGAGCATTGCTAGTGACGGGAAGTCATAAGGCCATCAAGACTGCACAGCTAACTGCGTGTTTAGGCTAAGGGGTTCGTGTGTGTGGATGTGTGGGGATGTGTGTGTGTGTGTGTGTAAACTTAAGTGCTGGTGGCGGTGTGGCTAAGCACATTTTCTCACAGTATCCTTTCCCAGCGGGCAGAGCCACTCTCTAAAATAAAGGTGTAGTACAGCGAAGACATTTGCACAGTGCAGTCATTTACCACTATCGTCAGTTACCATGTGATATGTGTGAGGCACTGTGCTGTGTTTTATGTAGAGCTGGAAACAGAGCAAATTTATTTATCCATCAGCACCACAAAAAGTGAGGAATCACACTATAATGGGTCTTGAATTGCTAGAGGATAGACATTTTCCGTTTCCCTTGTAATAATTTTTATTGTTTTGAAACAGAACCTGGTGTAGCCCAGGCTAATCTTAACTCACTGTTAGAGCCATGGATGGGCTTGAATTTCTGATCCTCCTGACTTCACCTCCCAAGAAAACTTTGTAGGTGAATACCACCATGTTCTGTTTTGTGTAATACTGGGGATCGAACCCAGAGCTTCCTGCATGTTAGTAAACATGCTGGTTAGTTTCGTCAGCTTGACACAAATGAGACTCACCTGGGAAGAGGGACCCTCAGTTGAAGAACCGCCTCCATGAGACTGGTGTGTGGGCAAATATCTCAGCTACTTTTCTAAAGCTCTGCCAAGACACAATGACCAAAACAACCAGTAAAACAAAGTGTTTAATTTGGAGGCCAGAGTTCCAGAGGATTAGAACCATGACCGTCATGGTGAGCAGCATGGCCACAGACAGGCAGACCTACGGCTAGAGCACTAGCTAAGAACTCACATCTGGACCCACAATGCTGAGACACTGAAAATGTGATGGGAATTTGAAACCTCAAAGCTCAGGTGACAGTCCTCCTCCAAGACCACACCTCCCAATCCTTCCCAAACAGCTCCACCAACTGGAGACCAAGTACTCAGATATGAGAACCTACGGGGAACCTTTCCTTCAGCCCACCACAGCAAGGAGCGGGGTGTTTTCTCGATTGATGATTGAGAGGAGGACCAGCTCACTCAGCACGGGACCAGCCCTGTGTAACTAAACTGACTGCGAGCCTTGAAGGAAGCCAGTGCCAAATTCCTCCATGGTCTTTGCTTCAGTTCCTGCCTTGAGTTTGTGCCTTAGTTTTGCTCAGTGATGGGCTGAGACTTGGAAGTGTCAGCCAAATAAACCTTTTCCTTCCCAAGTTGTTTTTGGTTATGGTATTTATGGGAATGACAGACACTGTATATACAGTAGATGAGTGCTTTACCAGCTGAGCCACATCCCAGCCCCAGACCCATAGCAATTGTTTGGGACATCAGGGTACAGATACTGTGCTGCTAACTAAATCACTGTTGGGCCATATACAGTTCTACAAACATGAACACACCTGAGAGGACACAGAAGAGACAGAGAGGTTCTGGCCACATTCCATCTACCTCTCACACTCCCTTTGGCTCTCCCTGACGTGAGGCAATTTCTCCATGTGAGCATACGATGTGAGCAAAGGTGACTTGTATCCCTGTAGGCTAAAGCACAAGAAAGCCAGTATGTGACTCAGCTGCCTGTCCTGGTCTCTGCAGTGACCTGCACCACTGCAGATAAAGACCACTCACATGGCATCTTACCCCACCCTCACTACTGACCGGTCGGGCACATCCAGAAATGGACAACTCCTACTTGTAGACCTGTGACCTTGCACACTCTGGCTAGTGCACCAGGGGAGAGACAGATGAGTGTCGGGGAGCGGGACAGAGTGGCACCCAGTAATGCCTTTTACTTGCCCCACAAAAAATTTGACAAGTGCTGGACATTTGTTAGTGGACAAAATAATAAGACAGCTGACCCTGTGGAGCTTTCAATCTAGCAGGGAAGAACAGATAAGAAATACTTTAATTGGATAAGCAGGTGTATTGGAGAATCTCAAGCATTAGGAGAAGAAATGACAATCAAGTGTAATCCTGACTGACAGCGGTTGTAGACAGTCCCTGACAGAAGTGGGCCAAAAGGACTCTAGATGTAATTCTGGACTGACGTCATGGCTGCTCTTTACCTGTGTGGTGCGCTGGGAGAGAGAGGAGCATTTGGCGCCACCGTGAAGTTCATAGTTCTATGGTGAGGTTGAGCTGAAGCTTCTGTGTGTTTAAATGTTGATGGTGTGATTCCCAAGTCCCTTATGAACAGATCCTCCCGTATCCAAAATAATGTGGTGGGAATCTTGCCTCCCAAATTGCCCCTGATTGGCAAATAAAGGGCCTACATCTGGACTGGGCAGGAGAGAGGTAGGCGAAGCCTAGGTTCTCAAGCTTTTGGGTGTCAGAGAAGGACCACAAGAGGGAGGTTCAAGAGAAGGAAGAAGAGAGGAGTGAGTCACTGTGGGTTAGCATGAACGAGGAACACATGCCAGGAGGAGCCTTCTCTGAGGATTGGCATGATAGAAAGAAGCAGTCCAGGTGGACCACATGCAAGTGTTTATGGGGTTTTGCCTGGGAGTATGTGAGATAGCTTAGAGGGTTAACATATGCCCAGCCTCAGGTGAATGAAGGCTTATTAAAAATCTAATGGTTTCTGTGTCCCTATGTGACAGTGGGTTAGGGAATAACTGCCACCATAAAGTTAGATAAATCATTCATTCAGAATGGCAAATGGGACAGACATCGGAAGAGGGAGAAAACAGGGAACAGGACAGGAGCCTACCACAGAGGGCCTCTGAAAGACTCTACCCAGCAGGGTATCAAAGCTGATGCTGAGACTCATAGCCAAACTTTAGGAAGAGTACAGGGAATCTTATGAAAGAAGAAGGAGACAGAAAGACCTGGAGAGGACAAGAGTTCTACAAGGAGACCAACAGAACCAAAAAAAAATCTGGGCACAGGGGTCTTTCCTGAGACTGATACTCCAAACAAGGACCATGCATGGAGATAACCTAGAACTCCTGCACAGATATAGCCCATGGAAGCTCAGTGTCCAAGAGTAATGGGAACAGGGGCTGTCTCTGACATGAACTCAGGGGCTGGCTCTTTGATCATCTCCACCTGAGGGGGAAGCAGCCTTACTAGTCCACAGAGGAAGACAATGCAGCCAGTCCAGATGAGACCTGATAGCCTAGGGTCAGATGGAAGGGGAGGGGGACCTCCCCTGTCATTGGACTTGGGGAGAGGCATAGAAGAAGAAGAGGGAGAGTGGGATTGGGAAGGAACAGGGGAGGGGGCTACAGCTGGGATACAACGTAAATAAACTGTAATTAATAAAAATAAAATAAGTTTTAAAAATTACATCAACCTAAATTATATCAATACTAAATATTAATCACCATAGAGGCTTGTTCTGGCATCTAAGAACAAGGGACCTGCCATGGAAGCATGAGCAGAGTGGAGGGAGGGACACCTTATGTCCAGTCTATCTAACATGAATCTAACAGGACCCGGACAGAGAGTGAAAAATAAAAGCATGCTGACTTGTAATTGGACCATCTTTTCCTCTTACTCTCTTTTAGTTGCAGGGCTTGGATCTCAAGGGCTAAATACTTGACACCCTGGAGGTGGTGTGGTTCTGTTGCTTGGCCTATTTGGGTTTAACTGTTGACGCACATTCTAAATTCACCTGAGCACAGAGTCCTAATTCAGGGATTGCCCAGATCAGATAGGTCTGTGGTCGTGTCTATGAGGGATTGTATTGAATGCTAATTGGCAGAGGCCCAAACCACAGAGTGTAGCACCATTCCTTGGGCAGGTGAATCTGAGACAGAGAGGAAAGCTAGCCAAGCATGAGCCTGTGTGAGCCCACAAGCAGCATCCATGTTTTCTTGACGTTCTTCCTTGGCTGTGAGGTGTTTCTCTGCTGGAAGCAACAATGTATGGAATAGCTCGCAGGTCTGACTTCAAGTTCCTGCTTGAGTTCCTGCCCTGACTTTTCTCAGTGATGGACTGTAACTAAATTTGCCATTTAGTAAGCACAGAGCTATAGATTAATGGGGCTGAGCAGAGGGCTAACCCTCGTCTCAGAAATATAAAGGATGTTTCACTTATTTTTGGACTTGTCACAAGATTTGGGGATGTGAACTTCTGCTTTGAATGGTTAAATGATCCTTTGTGTTGGACATGATTATTAGCATGATATTGGTAGCTCGGAAATTATGCCATGGACAATCCATGGATATCCCATGCCTATTGTCGTTGGATCTATTACAACAGGAGCATGGAGATCAAAGTTAGTAGATATTGGGTAGAAACTGGTACAAGTGGTGGGCATAGAATAATGAAGAACCCAGCAGAGCCTGCGGTGGTCCTGTTCACCCAATGTCATCCAGTTCATGTCATCCAGCCTGAGCCTGTGCCTGGTAGCAAACACCTTCCATGCTGAAAGCATAGAGATTGGTATTTGCTCAACTTTAAAAAATTTCTGCTGCCTCACTCTTAGTATTCACACCAGAGCAATAGAGTCGATTAAATGCATCTTCAATTATTCAGAGCTGCTCCTGCAGAATTATTGTACCTAAATATTGTGTTTTAATGAACTGTACTTAATTTTCACCCCACCAAGTGACTGTGTGCGTTACATCTTCCTCCCAGGGGTCCGAGACAGCCTGCCTGTCTCTGCAGGAGACACACGGCCTCAAATGTCATCAAAGCCTCTTCCCCTCCATCAGTTATGTGCCTTTCATTCACTGCATGATGTTCTGTCTAGAAGGTGGGTGGGAGAAGAGATGGGGTGTCACCGTTCATTAGACGACTGAAAGGTCATGACCTGGGCAAGAAGAAACAAGTCTAGAAAAGGAGACAGGTAACTTTGGGCCCTTGGAGTGCATGAAAGGACTTTCTCCTTTTATTCTGCTGCTGTGATAAAAACCTTGACCAAAAGCGGCTTGGGGAAGGAAAAGGTTCACCTCAGCTTATCGGTCAGAGTCTGGGGCAGTTGGGGCAGAAATTCGAGGCGCAGGGGCTGAAGCAGAGACAAAAACGGTACACTACTTACTGGCTGCCTCCTCGGAGATTGCTCAGCTGCTTTCTTATATGACTCAAAACTAACTGCCCAAGGGTGTCACTGCCCCCTCAGGTCAATCATCAATCAAGAAAATGCCCCCGCACACTTACCTCCAGGCAAGCTGATGGAGGCGTTTCCTCAGTTGAGGTTCCTCTTCCCAAACAACTCCAGCTTGTGCCAAATTGACAAAAAACTAGCTTGCACAAAGAGGCTCTGTGAAAAGAGTTTACAGTGTAGAGCCCAGGAAATTTTTTCGGAAGTCAGCTGTGTAAGGGCTGGAGACATCACTGGGTGATAGAGTGTTTGCCCAGCATGTGCCAGGACCTGCTGTCAGTCTTCAGCACAGTGGCACTCTAAGCATGAGCTTTGAATGTCAAGCTCTGTACTTGGCATTTCACACGTCAAATCTATGTCTTTACTTTTACATTCAGCACTTCTGCTTTCACCTCTACATTTAATACTAAACATTCCGAAGTGTCACGCTATGCTAAACCTGTGTAGTAGTGGATACAATGGTGATGACTATATGGGGCAATTAGCGGCCTCTGAGGTGGAGGAGGGGCTGAAGGCCACATTTACTAATTCTGGACCCAAAACCAAGCCAGTTCTGGTGACAACCACTGAATGTAACCTTGGTGTCAATAAGACCCTGCTGACTTTCTTGTGTCTTTCTTTTCTAACTTTATTCATTCATTATTTTAGTTTGGGGGGGACAGGGTTTCTCTGTAGCCCTGGCTGCCCTGCCTACCTCTGCCTCCCCGGTGTTGGGATTACAGGCCTGTACCACAGCATATAGCTTCTGGTGTCTTTCTTTTCCTTTTAATTTCTTCACTTCAGTCCCTATTGTAGCTCCTTCCTTCTTCTCCTCCCTGTCCTGCCCTCCCTCTCTCTTCCCCTATACCCCTCCAGTAGTCCTCAGAAACGGGGAACCCTCCTCCCCTACCAATTGGCCCTAGCCTATCAAGTCTCATCAGGACTACTTGCATCCTCTTCCTCTGTGGCCTGGCAAGGCTGCCCCACGGGGGAAGTGATCAAAGAGCAGGCAACGGAGTCCATGTCAGAGACAGCCCCTGCTCCCCTTACTAGGAAACCCACATGGAGACTGAGCTGCCTATTGGCTTCATCTGAGCAGAGGATCTAAGTTCTCTTCATGCATGGTCCTTGGTTGGTGCATCTGTCTCCTCAGGACCCCCTGGGCCCAGATTTGTTGGCTCTGTTGGTCTTCTTGTGGAGTTTCTGTCCCCTCTGGGGTCTTTCTATCCCCCCTCACTCTTCCTAAGACTCCCTGTTCTCTCCCCAGAGTCTGGCTGTGAGTCTCAGCATCTGCTACTATCTCCTGCTCAGTGGTGTCTTTCAGAGGCAAGCAATGGTAGAATCCCATCCTGTTCCCTCTTTTCAACTGCTTCCAGTGTCTACTGTATTTGCCCATCTGAATGTGAATTAAACATCCTCCCTAGTGCCCTCCTTGTCACTTAGCTTCTTTAGTTCTGTGGATTGTAGTATGGTTATCCTGCATTATATGCCTAACATCCTCTTATAAGTAAGCAAATATCATGAGTGTCTTTCTAGGTCTGGGTTACCTTACTCAGGCTGATCTTTTTCAGATCTCTCCATTGGCCTGCAAATTTTATGATGTCCTTGTTTTTAATAGCTGAATAGTATTCCACTACATAAGTGTACCACAGTTTCTTTATCCATTGTTCAGTTGAGGAACATCTGGGTTGTTTCCAGTTTCTGGCTACTGTGAATAAGCCAATATAAACATAGTTGAGTAAATGTCCTTGGTGTATGGTAGAGGATCTTTTGGGTATATGTCCAGTAGTGGTACAGCTGGGTCTTGAGGTGGAGCTGTTCCCAATTTTTGGGATTGATTTCCGAAGTAGTTGTACAGGTTTACATTCCCCTTTCCCCACAACCTCGCCAGTACGTGCTGTTTTTGATCTTAGCCATTTTGACAGGTATAAGATGGAATCTCAGGGTCATTTTGATTTCAATTTCCATAATGACTAAAGACATTAAGCATTTCTTTAAGTGCTTCTCAGCCATTCAATATTCCTTTGTTGAGAATTCTCTGTTTAGCTCTGTACCCCATTTTTAATTGGATTATTTGGTTTGTTGATGTCTAATTTCTTGAGTTCTTTATATATTTTGGATATTAGCCCTCTGTCAGTTGTAGGGTTGGTGAGGATCCTTTTCCCAGTCTGTAAGCTGTTATTTCCTTCTGTTGACAGTGTTCTTTGTTTTACAGAAGCTTTTCAGTTTCATCAGGTCCCCTTTATTGAGTGTTGATCTTAGAGCCTGAGCTGTTGGTGTTCTGTGCCAAAGAGTTCAAGTCCCTTCCCCACTTTTTCTTCTAAAAGATTTAGTGTGTCTTGTTTTAAGTCAAGGTCTTTGATCCACTTGGACTTTAGTTTTGTGCAGGGTGATAAATATGGATCTATTTACATTTTTCTACATGTAGACATCAGGTTGGACCAGAACCATTTGTTGAAGATGCTATTTTTTTTAACATTGTATGGTTTTGGCTTCTTTGTCAAAAATAAAGTGTCCATAGATGTGTGGGTTTATTTCTGGATCTTCTATTCAATTCCACTGATCCACCAGTCTGTTTCTATGCCAGTACCATGCACTTTTTATTACTATTGCTCTATAGTACAGCTTGAGATCAGGGATGGAGATACCTCCAGAAGATCTTGTATTGTGAGGATTATTTTAGCTATTCTGGCTTTTTTGTTTTTCCATATAAAGTTGAGAATTGCTTTTCAAGGTCTGTAAAGAATTGTGTTGGTATTTTGATAGGAATTGCATTGAATCTGTAGATTGCTTTTGGTGAGATGGCCATTTTTACTATGTTAATCCTATCAATCTATAAGCATCTTTCCACCTTCTGATATCTTCTTCAATTTCTTTCTTCAGAGACTTGAAGATTTTTTTTATACGTCTTTCACTTGCTTGGTTAGAGTTATATCAAGATACTTTATGCTTTTGTGGCTACTCTGAAAGGTGTTGTTTCCTTTACTCCTTCCTCATCTCATCTGTCTTTTGTATACAAGAAGTATACTGCTTTATTTTAGTTAATTTTGTTCCAGCCGCTTTGCTGAAGGTGTTCATCAGCTGAAGGAGTTCTCTGGTAGAATTTTTGGAGTCACTCATGTATAGTATCATATCATCCTCAAATAGTGATACTTTAACTTTAACTTCTTCTTTCCAATTTGTATCCCCTTGATCTCCTTTAGGTTTTTTTTTTCCCCTCTAGCTAGGACTTCAAGTACTATGTGGAAGAGATACAGAGAGAGTGGGCAGCCTTGTTTTTCCCCTGATTTCAGTGGATTTGATTTAAGTTTCTCTCCATTTAGATGCTGAGTGTAGGCTTGCTGTATATTGCCTTTATTAGGTGTAAGCATTTGTCTTGCGTCCCTGATCTCTCCAAGACTTTTAACATTAATGGATGCGGATTTTTTTTTCAAATGCTTTTTAGGCATCTAAGAAGATAATCATGTAGTGGTTTTTTCCTTGCAGTTTGTCTACATGGTGGATTTGTCTACATGATGAATTTGTGTGTATTCAACCACCCTGTATGCCTGGGATAAAGCATACGTGGTCATGGAGGATGATATTTTTGATGTGCTCTTGGATTCGATTATTTGAGTATTTTACTGTCAATGTTCATATGGGAAATTGGTCTGAAATTATCTTTCTTTGTGGGGTTTATCTGTAGTTTAGGTATCAAAGTAACTGTGGTTCCATAGAATCAGTTTGCTAATGTTCCTTTTGTTTCTCTTTTTGTGGAATAGTTTAAAGAGTATTGGAGTTAGTGCTTTTTTGAATGGCTGGTAGAATTCTGCACTGAAATGGCCCTGGGCTTTTTGTTTTGTTTTGTTTTGTTTTTGTTTTTGTTTTTTGTTTTGGTTTTTGTTGTTGTTGTTGTTGTTGTTTGGTTTTGTGTTTTTGTTTTTGTTTTTTTTGGTTGGGAGACTTTTGATGACTACTTCTGTTTCCATAGGGGATATAAGATTATTTAATTTACTTACCTGATCTTTATTCAACTTGTGAAATCTATCAAGAAAATTGTCCATTTCATTTAGATTTTCAATTTTTGTGACATATAGGCTTTTGGATTCTTTGGATCTATCATTATGTCTATCATTATGTCCCCATTTTCATTTCTGATTTTGTTGATTTGTATAGTGTCTCTCTGTCTTTTAGTTAGTTTGGCTAAGGGTTTGTCTATCTTGTTGCTTTTTCTCAAAGAACCAGCTCTTGATTTCATCGATTCTTTGAATTGTTCTCTTTGTTTCTAGTTCATTAATTTCAGCCCTGAGTTTGATTATTTCCAACTGTCTACTTCTCTTTGGTGTATCTCCTTCTTTTGGTTTTTAAAGGCTTTCAGATGTGCTCTTAATTTGCTTGTATGAGATGTCTTCAGTTTCTTTATGAAGGTACTTAATGCTGTGAACTTTCCTCTTCACACTGCTTTCATTGTATCCCATAAGTTTGGGTACATTGTGCCTTAATCTTCATTGAATTTTAGGAAGTCTTTAATTTCTTTCTTTTTTAATTCCCTGACCCAGTTGTCACTAAGTAGAGAGTTGTTCAGTTTCCATGTGTGTGGAGGCTTTTTGTTATTTCTGTTGCTGTTCCATGCTGGTCTGATATGATGCAAGATATTATTTTAATCTTCTTATATCTGTTGAGTTTTGCTTTGTGACCGGCTATATGGTCAATTTGTGGGAAGGTTCCATGAGGTGCTGAGAAGAAGATATATTCTTTTGTGTTTGGGGAAAAGTTCTATAGATGTCTGTTAAGTCCATTTAATTCATGACATCTGTTAGTGTCATTATTTCTATGTTAATTTCTGTTTCATTGACCTGTCCTTTGGTGAGACTAGGGTACTAAAATCTCCCATTATTAATGTGTAGAAATCAATGTGTGATTTTAGTTTTATTAATATTTTTTTTTTTATAAATGTGGTTGCCCTTGTATTTTGGGCGTAGATGTTGAGAATTGAGATGCCATCTTGTTGGAATTTTCCTTTGATGAGTATGAAGTGTCCTTCATCATCTCTTTTGGTTAATTTTGGTTAAAAGTCTATTTTATTAGATATTAGAATAGCTATTCCCACTTGCTTCTTGAGTCCGTTTGCTTGGAAAACCTTTTTCCAGCCCTTTACTCTCAGGGATTGTCTATATTTGTGGCTGAGGCATGTTTCTTGTGTGCAGTAGAATTATTGGTCCTGTTTATGCATCCATTCTGTTAACCTGTGTCTTTTTATTGGAGAGTTGAGTCCATTGATGTTAAGAGATATTAATGACCAGTGACTATTAGATTGGTTTATTTTGATGTTGTTTGTGGTAGTGTGTTTGTGTGCTTGTCTACTTTTAGTCTTGTTGTAGTATAGTAATTTATATCCTGCATTTCGGGGGGGGGGAGAGGTTAACTTCCTCAGGTGGGAGTTTTCCTTCTAGTATCTTCTATAGGGTTGGCCTTGTGCATATATATTATTTTAATTTGGTTCTGTTGTGGAATATTCTTTTTCTTCATCTGTGATGATTGAAAGGTTTGCTGGATATAATAGTCTGGACTGGCATCTGTGGTCTCTTAGGGTTTGAAAGACATCTGCCTAGGCCCTTCTGGCTTTTGTGATCTCTGCTGAGAAGTCAGGTATAATTCGTCCTTATATGTTACTTGATCTTTTTCCCTCACAGATTTTAATATCATATCTTTGTTCTGTATATTTTGTATTTTGCTCATTATGTGTTTTAATCTATTCGGTGTTCTGTAGGCCTCTTGTATGCATATAGGCATCTTTAGAGTGGAAAATTTTCTTTAGAGTGGAAAATTTTCTTCTATTATTGAAAATATTTTCTGGGCCTTGTAGCCAGGAATCTTCTCTTCCTTCTATTCCTATTATTCTGAGGTTTTGTCTTTTCATGGTATTCTTGATTTCTTGGATCTTTTGTGTCAGGAATTTTTTAGATTTAACATTTTCTTTGACAGATGCATCAATTTCTTCCATTGTGTCTTCTACACCTAAGATTCTTTCCTCCTTCTCTACTATTCTGTTGGTGATGCTTACCTACATGTACTTCCTGTTTTCTTCCTTAAGTTCTTCATTTCCAGGATTTCCTCAGTTTGTGCTTTCTTTATTGTTTCTATTTCAGTCTTCAGATCTTAAACCATTTCATTGATTCCCTTCACCTGTTTGTTTGTATTTTCATGCATTCCTTAAATTATTTGTTTAAATCCTTCACCTGTTTGGTTTTTTGCTGTATTTCTTTGAATGATTCATTAATTTCCTCTCTAATGGCCTCAATCTGTTTGACTGTGTCTTCCTGTATTAGAATTTTATTCGTTTCTTCTGTTATCATCTTCATAAGCATAGATTTAAGGTCATTTTCTTGTATTTCAGTTGTGTTAGGGTACCCAGGGCTACTTGCCCTGGGATAATTGGGTTCTGAGAGACGCCATATTGCTCTGGCTCTTGTTAATTGTGTTTTTGCTCCAACCTTTAGCCATCTTGCTGTCTCTGGCATTGGCTGGTAGTTTCTGGTGCCCACTGGATTTCTCAGAGGTGCAAGAAGAGCCCTGGACAGAAACTTGGAGGTTCCTCCAGAAGTCCTCAGATCTGTGGGTATGGTCTCAGAATGGTGGGTGGATCCCAGAGAATTGCCTGTAGCTTTCCTCAGATTCTGAGGACTGATTGCAGAAGCCTGGGGATCCTCCTCTCACCAGGGATAGCCCCAGGATCAGCCACTCCGCTACTGGCTTTCTTGCTCTGAGGTTGATGAGCTCCAGCTGTCCAGACACTGTGCTCAGTGGGTGCAGCCATTTTGGAGAACCTGTGAGCTCAGAGGTCTGGCTGGTCTCCATAGGGTGATGGGTTGAGCTTTAGAGGGGCACTGAGACTATTTCCAAGGATCTGAGCATCAGAAGGCCCAAGGCTGGAGCTGTGGACACCAGAAACACAGACACTTGTGTTTGGGGTCCACAGCATGTTCAGATACTGTGCTCGGTCAGGGCTACCATCGTGGAAGCAGTCAGTGTCTCTTGTGTCTTCCTCATGCATCCAGATA